>NW_005054358.1:4672492-4710443 GCF_000277835.1 Geospiza fortis | reverse complement strand
TACCGCGGAATTTCAGGAGCCAACATCTTCACCCAGTTGTAATTAGCTGTTTAATTTTCATCTTTGCAGAGGAGATGGCAGGTTGGTTGCAATGCTGTCCTTTACACGGGAAGCGGTATAAGCAGCTCCATGAGCCACAGGGGGTGCATTCGTGACATGGAGCAGGTCAGTTCTGCTGAGATTTTACTGGGCCTACGGAAAAGAATTCATTGTAACGGTTTGGAAAAAACATCTTTGGTTTTTTTCTTTGGGACTTGTCTCTCTGTTGCCACTTAGACATTAAGAAGATAACACTGAGTGATTATTCATTCTGCTTGCTCTGGTGAGGGTCGTTCGGCAGCTACTTACCCCCTATGAAAGGAAAAATAAAAAATATTTTTCCAGAGTTCCCACATCTATGATCTACATCCTTGTGCTTCCCTTAAAGGAAATTTATTGCTCCTCATTAGCAGGAAATCTGATGCCCAACTTCCCTGCTGCTTCTCAGACAGAAACTCTGTTGTACCACATGAGAGGAACTCCCCAAAGAGCAGCATATGAGGGTCAACACACAGGCAAGTCTGGGTGACATTTCAGAGAGACAGATCAGCTGCCAATATGCTGGAGAGGCCGGTGAACACAGCCCATCCCTGCGCTCCCCAGGCAGGGAGAGCCCCGGGATGCCCCAGGGAATGCAGCACGGCCGGGAGTGCTCCGAGTTGGCCCTTTGCAAGCGAGAGGCTTTCTCATAGTGCTGTTTCTCATTCAAGACAGCAAACATTGCAGTGTGACAGCCCTGTCACTCCAGCCACCTGGTGTCTTGCATCCGAGATGGAGCCAAGCTGGGGAGCCAGGCTCTGCTTCCTCCCTGACTGCGATGCCCTGAAATAACAGCTCTGAGCTGGCAGCAAAGGGGAGGGGAAATAATAACTCTCCTTCTCTGTCATTTGGGGGGACCCCCCACTGATGCCATGTCCACTGGCTTCCCTGCAGGAAATCACACAGAATTTAAGGCCTCTGGTCCGGGCTCTTGCTGTAAACTTAATCCATGTACAACACCTCCTGATTCCCAGAGCCTGCAGGGGCTCCCTGAGAGGATGCAGGGCAAAACTGCAACAGCCAGAGAGCAGGCAAGCATCAGACTGACTGAAAGCAGCTGGAAGGTCTGCCATGGGATGTAAGTGTGGCTCCTTGCTGGGGTGGATCCTGGCTGGACGCTGGGTGCCCACCAAAGCTGCTCCAGCACTCCTCTCCTCAGCTGGACAGGGAGAGAAAATACAAAGAAAGGCTTGTGGCTTGGATAGGGGATGGGGAGTGATCACTTAGCACAGGGAAGCCAGACCTGACTCAGGGAAATCAGTTTAATTTATTACCAATCAAATCAGAGTAGGATAATGAGAAATAAAAACAAAATATTAAACATCTTCCCCCACTTCTCCCTTCTTTCCAGGCTTAACTTCACTCAGGTTTTCTTTCCTTCTCCCTGGCTGTCATGCAGGGGGGCAGGAATGGGGAATCCATCAGTTCATAACCCATTGTCTCCATTGTTCCTGCCTCCTCAGGGCTCCTCACTCCTGCCTGCTGAATATGGGACCCCTCTCACAGGACAGTCCTCTGTGAACCTGGCCTCTGCAGAGTTGTTGCTCTCACATATTCTCACTCTTGCCTTTAGCAATTGCTACTCCGGAGCAACTTATCCCCCTTTTCAAACCTTTTATCCCAGAGGTGCTGCCACTGCCCCTGATGTGCCCAGCCTCGACCAGCAGTGGGTTCATACTGGAACCACCGGCACTGGCTCCACTGGACATGGGTCAAGCTTCTGGCAGCTTCTCCCTCTGCTCCCAAAGCCTTTCCAGTGCAGGGCACAACTAAAGCATGAAGCAAAACACGCAGCAATCTGTATTTGAACAATTCTCAATGAGCATTACCTTGTCCCACGTTGTCTATTCATGCTCAGAAGTCACAGTCAAGGTGAGATAATGCCAAAAGGTGAATTTACAATGAAAGCTGCCACCTGTGAAATCAAAAAGTACCATTTTCTTTATGGACACAATCCATTAAAATGGATTTTGGGAATGGTTGTTGATCAGTCTTTGCATCCCTGGTCTGCCCTGGGGTTTGCATTCCTCAGCTGGACTTTGATTCCCAGCACACACCCTGCTCCTCCCTTGGGTCAGGTGATTGGCACAGTAACATCTGATTTAAAATTACTTCTTGAAAGGCTGGAGTTTCCCAAGGTAAGGAAATACTTGTTGGAAACAAACCCTTATTATTTAGTCTGTACTTGTAGTTCTGAAAGGAGCTGGTGTAGAGATGGATTTTATGCACTGATAGCCGAGGAATGTGAGAATTTCTGGAGCATAGCTTTGATTCTGGAGGTAGAAAAAGCACACATTGTTTACCCAGTGTATAAATAAGATATTAACAGCTCCGCAGGAAATCAGTGGACTTAATGCAGTCATGAGCAAACAGCAGGAAACAGTGAACTCCCTCCTGTCCCTAGGAAACAAGGTTTGGGATACCTTTGAATGCCACAAACCTGTTGCCTTATATATTAGAACAGTGCACAGCAACAGTTCTATTAGCATTAAGCTGCAAGGATGCCATAGCTTCTAAACTTCATACCTTCTTCATGCTTCTCATGGATCAGCTCCTCTGGATCTTTGCAACAGCCATCTAACTCCTCTTCTCAGTACACCCATTTATGCCACTTATTCTCATTAGTTACAGGTGTTCTAAATTTCTAGTAATTGATCCCAGCTGAAACTCATGGAGGGGTAAAATTACATTCTACTGCCCCCCTACACAAACCCACAAATTTTAAAATACCTGTAAATTGTAAAATACCTGTAGAACTTTCTCCTGAATTTTTGCTGTGCAGTTGCAACCTGTAACCTGCTTGATGCGTTTGCTGGTGCCTGGATCATGAATACTTCATTCTCCTTTATTCGGTTGCAGCTGCAGTCCCCCACAGCATCTAAATTGGATCCCAAGGGTCCAAAATATTGTTTGCTTCTAGAAGATCGTTGGGTCTGGCCAGCCCTAGTGGATATCCCCGTGGGTGCCACGTACAGAGTGTCTGAAGCAGTTTTTGGGAACATTTGGAATGTATTTCCTAGAGGAGTAACACAGCTCTCTGAGAGATGGGGACATTCCACGGAAGTACTCGGTGTTCAAAAATTAATGAATGCCTTTGATTGAATTTATCCTAGTAAATGAAAAAAAAAAATCTGCAATTTTGGGGACAGAAAAGGTACATTTCCTCATGTGTACATTACCATCTGGTGTGGAGATGTATTAATATCTTGCAATATTTAGGTCATAAATCAAATCTAAGCCCTTATTGCACATTCAGAGAAAATTACTTTCTAGTGACATATGGCATAACCTTCAGCTTCTATAAATTAATAAAATTCTAGCAAATCTACTCAAATTCACATATTTTGCACCAACATTTTTTTTATGGATGCTGTTAACCACTTGTAATATTGGGGGTCTTAGGTCAAGGCAGAGAGTTTATTGCAAAGCTAAAGGAAATTACCTTCCAGAGACCCAGGGTCTGAACTTCAACTTCCACTGGAGGAGTTCAGATCTTGCTGGCTGTTGATGCCACAGGACAAAAAAATTATAGACTGGGGCCTCTTAAAGGGTTTTTAGAAGGTGCATAGTCATAGCTGACTACAGAAATGTTTGTGAAAAGAATGAAGCCTGTTGAATTGTGCGAATTTAACTCACAGCACACACTGGTCACAATTCCTGCTGTTAACAGTCTCTTTCTGAATTCAGAATTCATCACCCAAAAATCAGAATATGTGAGCAATTTGTCTTTCAACAGTGGAGGTATTTTTATGCAGCTGAGTAATAAACTACTTAAAGGAGTGGGGGAGATCTTACTTTACAGTGTCTTGGTTAAGTTTTACTTTTTACATTTAGCCTTATTTGCTAATTTTTATAAAAGCTGTATTTGTCTGAGTCAAATTTCTCCATTAGAGTTTTGCAAAAAGCACTGAAATTTGCTGCTTTCAGGCTAAGCTGTCAAGATTTCGGTCTGTTAGCTGAAAGCCCAAAATTCCAGGCAGAAGGAGCCAGGTGACATAACTCGTTCTTTTCTGGCTCCTTGCCCATGCCTGCAACTCACTCCCCAGCCCATACATTTTGATTAATTACCATGTTTGATTTCCCTCTTCAGCCCAAAGCTCTTAATCCATCCAGTTTTGTACCAGAGTCCTCCTGCCTGGGCCATCTCCCCTCGGGTTTGCTGCTGCTCTCTCACCCCCCACCTTCCTTTCCCTATATCTCAATCTCTCTCCTTTCTCAGCATCCTCATCCCTGCTCTGCTCCTTCCATCTCCTCCCTGTTCCCTGGAGAACCTGAGGTAAGGATTGGTTTTGACTTCCCATTCCCCATCAAAAAGTTCATGAAATCCAAGTGGTTCTAATGTGAATTTCTCCTCTCCTCTTTCAGTGATTCCCAACAATATTCCTGCTCTGGGCACCTGTCATAAATTTGCATTTTCCTCCCAGGCTCGTGGATTCTTTTTTCCCCTCAGTCTGTAGTTTACATGAGAAACATTTTATACAAAGACTTAGCATCTCTTTTCCTCTCTTTTTTCCCCCCGACAGTTCCTTACAGCAGATAAAAGACCAAGACGAAGTGGCTGGAATTTGAGGTTGTCAATGCTAATGCCACAAATTAGAGGCTCGTTTTTAACAATAAGAGCAATTAGTCATCAGAGCAGGTTCCTAAGAGGTGCAGTGAGTCAGCCTCCTTTGTAGAGCTCACTAACTTCACCAAAGGCTGTACTTTGGAATTAAAATCACGAGTTCTGCTGCGAGAATCACTGGGTGAGCTTCTGCCGTTGTGTTCCGCAGCAAGCAGGCTGCAATCATCCTGATGGCCTTCTTTGGCCTGGGAGGATTTCAAGTGCAGCTTCAAAGCTTTTTTGTCTCTTTTCTCCTGCCCAATTTCCCCTGGCTTTTCCTCCCCTGCTCCTTCCACATCCTGGGTACTGTTGGTTTCTCCCAAGCACTTTTCTACACGGATTTTTTTTCAGTAGCTCACAGAGTTCAGTGTATTCCTGCATGGAGATCTTGACATCTGAGTTCTTTTGGGAGTTCATGGATGTCCAGGATCACCAAAATGTCACTCTGGACACAACCTTGGCAATAAAATGGACAATATAGAAGATTTCTGTTCATCTCCTGATTTTTGGGGTCTCTGCCCCTGGTCCTAACCCAGCCTGGCCAGAGGGAGGAGAGAGGATTCCAAGGACTCCCAATCTGGGAAATTCATGCATGAAAGGAGAAAGAACTGCTTAGGGTGGTCTGGGAAGAACAGCAATAATTCATGTGCTCTTCCCTGGCATTTTTATTAATAGCTTCCAGAGACAGGATAGTGACCTTGGTGGTCTCCTCCTCTGGCTGGGTCTGGCGTTTACAGGTCAGGCAGATGGGAGGGTGAAATAGCAAACTCATCCATGTAAATAATCATAGCCACTTCCACACGATTTTAAAATCATTTCCAAAATACATGCATAAATTTTCCCCCAAAGCTCCTGTCTTACTGACAGTTTTGGGTTTTTTAACTATGCAGAAAACATTTTGCACATTTCCCATTTGCCTCAGATTCCTCTAAATAATGATTCCGTTCCTTCCTTTTCCTTACAATGCATTCTGAGCAAATATATTTTCTATAAAACCTGTGGCTGTAACACAAAGTCAGACCTCAGGAGGAAGCTTTTGCACATTTCTTTAGCAGCTTGGCAATTTATGTGGCCTGGCCTCCTCTCCCCTTCCATGCCTCCCTTTCTAACCCTGGCTTTAAGGACTTCATCCAATCAAAGCATAAAACGTTTAAACAAAACAAAAAAGAGAACTGAAGTTGGATGTCAGGAAAAATTCCTATCAGTGAGTTCTGCCAGGGTACAGAATAATCTCCTGTGGGGAGCAGTGGGAGTCCATCACTGGGATAGATGAAATTAAAAGCAAAATCAATATCACCGTTAAGGGAAGCAGCCTGAAGGACTGAGGGATGGACAGGAAGATTTGATGCCCCCAGAATTTTAGAAAATGGCTGTGACCTGCTGTCTAGCATTTAACAAGGGGTTTGATCAGAAGGGGACTTGGAAGATGGAGGCTTTTTACAGCACCTTTTTACAGAACCTTTTTTTTTTTCATATGTGTGCGTGCTTAGTTTTTGAGTAGTTTTTGCTTTAGGAGGGAAAGGTTTTTTGGTATAGAAATCCCACTATTTTTAATATTTTTAATATACAATTAGTATCACTAATAAAATAATTTATTAACAGGGATTTTTTACAATGAGGAAACAGCTCAACATTCAGCACTGACCACTGACAATCCCAGCAAAGACTTCTTGGGGTTGTCTGCTCTTGCTTGCAGAGCAGTTTGGGGGATCTGGACCTTACTTAGCTTTCTGGTACCTTCTGGCTCAAGTACATCTATTTGAGGTCAGATTTTTCCAAGCCCAAAAATAAATTGGACCAGATGCACAAATAAAATAAAAATAAATAAATAATTCTGTTTCTTGAGCAGGGGGAAGTTTGGCCTTTGGTGTGGGCATCTTCTCACTGCTCTCTTTCCATATTTTCATGTCCTTGGAAGAAATTATTTCCTAATGGGGTATTTGGGAGAAGCAGAGTGTTCCCATTTAACCAGATGCAGCAACTCCCAGAAATGAGCAGCAGGTCAGAACCCAAAGGCCTGCTAGCACTACAAATATTGCTGCTGAATGTTTTCCACTAAGAAATTCTCCAATTACTGCACTCCTGCAAACTAAACTCACTTTGAACCAGATCCCCTTAACAGGACAGGGGGTTTCCATGAGGAAATATTCACTGACAGACCCAGCTTGAAAAAGCAAACCAAAAACCCTGGGATAACACTCCAGCCTTCTTCTGCACAACCCAGAACCTTGTTCTTTTCGTCATAATCCTTTCAAACAAAAACAGCCATAGGAAAAAACCCCTCCAAGCTGTTGGAAATGCACCACTTCATTTCTCCTCCAGTATTCCCCTGACACCAATAATTCCTGGTGCTCCCCACATAGCTCCTTGCAGTCTCCCACCTCTCTTCTCCTCATGCATTGGCTCCTGACAGCCTGGATAAAGGATAGCAGAGAAGGTGTGTTAGCTGCAAACTAAAGCCATGTTTTATTGTTCTGACCTCTGTAATGCCAGATGTAAATCAGCCAATTGCCTTTATTAATGATTTGTAGACAGCAGTGTTTGAGCAGAACAGTTTTGTTTTATCCCAGGGGAAAATAAAATAAAATAAAAATAATCTCAGCTCCCAGAGATTCATTCCAGCTGTCAGGAATCATTAGGTATTTGGTATTTCTGGAGGTGCTGGGCTGTGGGCCCATGCTGGATAATCCCTCAATCCCTAAATCATTTCACTGTAAACATAATCTGTGAGTTACAAAGTCAGTGTTGGGTATGTGCCAGCATACCGGGATGGGGCTTGTCAAACGATTTCTGCAATTGCCTTTGGATGTAAATGGCTTCAAATCCCCAGTGCTTGGCAGGGCAGGGATGCTGAGTCAGCAGTGGAAAAGCCACCTGCACCTGTTCTGTCCCTGAAACTGTTCTGCTTCCACCTGAGAAGTGAGGAAATCCCTGCTGGGATCACACCAGAGTCCAAGGAGCCTGAACCAGAGCTCACCCTTGTCACCACATTTCTCTTCACAGAGAAAAGCAAGGTACAACTTTGCAAGGAATTTCTGGGATTCACATTCTCTAACTTCAGAGAAAGAAAATAACAATTCTTATCTCATTTACTGCTCCTGTGTTGTTCACAAGTGGAATGCATTGTGGAAGATTGTTTACCTGAAGGGAATTGGTGATTGGATTCTGGTGTGAATGTTTTGATTCACTGACCAATTGGATCCAGGTGTGTGTTGGGACTGTAGGCTGACAGTCATGAGATTCTGGGCAGTTGAGTGCTTGTCAGATTCAGTTTAGCTGTAATGTAATATAATATAGAATAATATAGTATAATAAAGTAATTCATTAGCCTTCTGATAAGATGGAGTCCTCCTCATCATTTCTCTCTGCCATGGCGTCGCCTTGTTATGCCACACCCTCTGCCTGAGTCAGCTTCTCCCAAAACCAGAATAATATCCCATCCTAATACCCCATCCTAATTCCAGTGGCTGCCTTTGGCCTGGGAGCTGTTTGGTGTCTTGCTATGGATCTTCCTCCAAGAGCCAGCCAGTGCTCTGAGCTCTTTCTCAGCCTGTTAAATGCTCCTTTGCTGATGTCATGTCTATCCAAGACACCCTCTGCCACTGCAGAGCCCTTGGGGCTGCTCCTTGCAAAGCCCTGGACAGGGGGAGGCTGCTCCCAGCACATCCCTGGGCTGGCTGGGGGTCCTGGGGAGGGGATGCAGCTTCCCTGGGTTTGGATGGCACTGAGGAAAGAGGTGCTTGGTATTGCACATGGCTTATGCTGAGATTTACTGTGATCTGGAAATATCACAGATCTTCTTCTGAAATATGTTTTATTACTTTTCTATGTAACCCAGCCTAGTCGGGACTTGTCAAAACCATCCTTTACTTATTGGGTATTAGTGAGATTGAGCAGACTATCCACACAGCACGGAATGGCAAGAGAATCAGCCCATATTTTTCTCATGTGGAAGTCTCTTTTAGGCATTATACAAAAGGAGACTTTGATGCAATGCGGAATGCACATTTTATGGAAGGATTTATAGAAAGGCTGTTTATCTGGAGACACAGATGACAAAGAAGACCGGTCTAAACCAACTTGTTGAAAAATAAAGAGTAGCTTCAGTTCCTTGGGCTGCAGAGGGCTGGCGCTGGAGCAGGCAGCAGAGAGAACAGAGAATTGTGGGGCTGAATGAGGGATCTCGATTCTCTCAGAGGACAGACTGGAAACGACACCTTTGCTCAGCCTTAGCCACACTCTCTATCAGCCAGAAGCTGCTGAAGGAGGGTCAGGATTTTTGCTGCTTTGAGCAGTCTGATCACCAGGCACCTTCCTCCAGTGTGCTGATTTTCCAGGTCTGCAGCTGCCTACTGGGTTAATACTGGGTCTTTTTTATTCTCTGTTTAGCGGCTCTTTAGTTCCCTTGCCCCCACCCACCTTGCATTTATCTTGTCTGACCTCGGGTGAGCAAAGCTGTCAAGCTGCATTCCTGATGAAAGGACACCGGGCCTTTGCATAATGGCATTAGCATCTCTTGGGGGAATTTTCTGCCTGCTACATCCTGGGATATCACTTGACATTTCCATGGACACAGCTCCTTGGTGGTTCACAGTCCTGCTTTGATCAGCTTGTACACCCCAGTGTTTCCCCTCTCGTGACATTTGCAGAGGATGTATTCCCAGTCCCAACACGTGTAGCAGTGGGAATTGCAGCATCACACTCCAGCCCCTCGCTCCAGCCCTTGAGATCATCCCAATCCTCCTCTCTCTAGTGCCTGTCTGTGAAATCTCATCTCCCAGCACACAAATGCTTGATCATTGCTGAAAAATTTCAACCCAAGGTCATTCATGAAGAAATCTTTATTAACTTCACAAGAAAACAACTCCTCTCTCAATTTTATCCGTTATTATCGCTCCTTTAACCCCCAGCAGTGAATAGTTTACAAGTCTTATGTTAATTCTCAACAAAACTAATGAAACTCATATGGCTCTGTCGAAATATTCTGCTGAAATCAAGATTGCTTAAATACATTAGTGTGCCTTCCTTTCTTCAGAAAAAAATAATAATTCCTCAGAGAAATGAGGTCAGTCTGGATCCATCTATCTTTGGAAATGGAGCTGATGAGAATGATTTTGGAATGTCTGGATATCTGCTGACAGGAGTGGATCTATTTTCAGTGTTTATGTAGCTCATATTGTTGTGGCATGTGAGCACATCATGGCTTGTGAAGTATTCATTTTCTACAGGCTCCTGAAAGAAGGGAGATGAGGCCCATTTCAGAGATGGCAACATTTTAGTGATGGCAACATACTCCTGGCCATGTCAGAAGAGATGGTGACAGAACTAAATCCAGGTCTTTGCTCACATTTCCCCATGGCTGTGGCCCCAGCCCAAGTGTTTAAATCTTTTGCCTGAGCATTTATCTTTTTTTCAGACTTGTTTCCCTAGGCTCTCTTATATTTTTCTGTTAAAGTGAATTCACCTTCCTGCAGCTAAGCTGGGACTTTGTCCATCCGAGGGAAAAGAATTCCCAAAGAAAAAGTCCCTTTTCCTTTTCCTTTTCCTTTTCCTTTTCCTTTTCCTTTTCCTTTTCCTTTTCCTTTTCCTTTTCCTTTTCCTTTTCCTTTTCCTTTTCCTTTTCCTTTTCCTTTCCGCCCTTTTCACAGGATGTGTCACCCACCTCTGAAAGGCACCTTTCGATGCATGGAGGGGGGAAAAGTTTACACCTATGCTCCATGGATTTTGGGGAGGAACAAGGGAAATGGCAGAAGGAATCAAAGCAGGGAGAATTCACTTTGTCAGAAGCTTTTGCTGCAGTGAAACAGCCAGGAAATGCATTGCTAGTGAGGGACTGGGGCTGTGTGATGCCTTGCTCAAAATCCATGGCTCCATTCCTGCCACAGCACACTCTGTGTTTCAGAAGAAGGGAATGTTGAGAACTCTGATTTGCCCTGTCACAACTTTAATCCCTGCCCTGGCTGGGGGCTACAGCCACCCCTGGCAGTGGCTCTGTGGCTTTGTCCCTTTGGCCACCAGCTCTGAGCAGCTCTGGTGGCTCCTCATCGATGGCACATCCCGGTCTCTTAATGCTCCCACTAAAACACGCTGATTAAATTATGTCTCTAATTGCTTCCCACAGATATAAAATTCCTTTCCCGGATAGAACACTGAACTATTTCAGCCTGCACATCTCCAGCTGAACTTTCTCCAGCAGCTAAAGCAGTTTCCCTGCTGTCTGCTCCCCTCTGCTCTGCTGCAGACCCCCAGCACAGCTCCTGCTACTTCCCCTCATCCCTCCATCCCCATTTTTGGGGGGAAATTTTTGGGGTCAGCTCCCTCCCTCGGGCTGCCCTCTGGTGGCCGCCAGGGAAAAATGCAGCATCAGCTCTCTGGAGGGTCCAGGGACATCAGGGGACACCAGGGGACATCCCCGCTCCCTCCTGCCTGTGCAGCCTCTGCAGGAGGATTTTCCCTCTGAAATGGAGATGTTCCTCCACCCCACAGCTGTCCCTCCTCAGGAATGCGATCTGTGATGCACAGAGCATCCCCTTGCCCTCCCACTCTGCCCTGTCACACCTGGGAGTGGAGAAGAGACAGTGTGAGATGCTCTGACAAGACCTGAAATGCAGCAGAAATTAGAGGGGTGGCCCTCGTGACAGGGACTTGGTGGCTTCTGTAGAGGCTGAGCTGGGAAAGGACTAAACTGTGGTCACAATGATCATCTCCAAATCCAAATCTCCAAATCTCCAAATCTCCAAATCTCCAAATCTCCAGCTCTAAAGGCTGAGGGGGAAATTGTGTCCACCCTCCAGGCCTGCTGGGTGCAGATTCTTGCATGCCCATGGCACAGGAACATTTCTCTGCAGGCATAGGCAGTGTGAGGGTGATGGGTGCTGTGCTTGTGCCTCTCCGCCCCCTGTCCTCCTCATCCATCCAGCCCTGACCATCCCCTGACAAAGTTTCTGCCATAGCTGCTGGCCAAGGAGCCAGCTGGACCTCATTACTGGTGCTGCCAGACCCAAGTTCTGCCTGCTGGGGCTGCTGGAAGTTTCCAGCCAGGACCTCAGGTTGAAGTGATGGCACGGAGCCACCATCCTGATAACCATCCCTGGAAAGAGCCCATTCTCCTTCTGGAGCCAGAGCCACCTTCCCTCAGGCCTCTCTGCTGGAAGCAGGACAGCCATCCACAAGCCCAGCTGAGCAGCCACATGGCTCTGCTCCTTCTGAAGCTCCTGAAGGTCACGGCTCTGCAGAAGGACAGGGAGAAACCTCAGACATTTTCATGCCCTGCAGAATCTCTTTGGGTGGTTCCTGGGAAGGGATGCACACAGGAGGTGTCCAGGCTCTCCCTGCTGCTCATGGGTGATGTTCTGTCTTATCTCAAGGACATGAGCAGTTCTTGTGTGAACTGTGATCTCCACAGACAGGGGAAGTGCATGGAGAAGGCCAAACACCATGAGATGTTACCTAAAATAGCCCTTTCAGAAGGCAGTGCTGCCTCACAGCTTGACAGAGCTGATGGTGTGCAAGCCCAGAACGCGTCAGGTGGTTCCTGTTGGGCCATTTGTAGCTTTTCTCCAGCACTTTACTCTTCCATCTGCTCCTGCTGGACTGGCTGCCAAGGGCTGCTTGTGGGTCTCTACAGCCTCCAGACCTGGTCCTGGGAGTAGCCACAGCAGAAAGGTGGTGCCAAGGCTTGCAGGAGGGGATGACATGGAGCTGGGCTAGCCCAGAGCTCTCAGGCAAGGAGGGATGACAGCCCACAGAGTTTTCAGCCACCAGAGAACACAGTCATTGAGGTGCACTTGACAGGAGAGATAGATCTGGAGAAATCCCAGAGGAGCTCAGTCAGAATCCCAGGGATATTTTAAGACCACATTGGATGCGTCAGAGCACAGGTAACAGGCACTGTTCTTATGGAGATGAGTGTGTGCTGTGACTAAGCCCATCAGGTGTGAGGCTAAATCAGACACTGCTCGAGGCCTGTGTCCCATTTAATCACCATCTTGTGGGACAGGCTGGGCCCAGATCCAGGAAACCTGGTGGACAGGATGCAGGAAATCCGTGACCTGCTCCCACCTCAGCCACTGAAGTAGGAGGTGAATGTGGGCAACTCAGTTCTTCGTGGTGTGACTCTGCAACATCCTGGCTATTTATATCAGCAGTTTGGCCCAGTAAATTTCAGCATTGTGCCTGTTTGAGCAGCATCCATCACCAAGCCCTGCTCATGTCTTAATTGTGCAGTTGTTTTGCCATTTTTTTTTTTAACTGTGAAATCCTCCTGAAAACACCTGAAAAGTTGCTTTGGGAACAGCATCCAATTAGAGGAGAAAAGGGGGGTGACATCTACAATCAATTCCCGGGGGGATGGTGGTGGAAGGACAACATTGCCATCTCCCAGGATACCAGGGGAGGAGATCTCCCTTCTTCCCAGGGCAACCACTCCTCTTGCAAGGCATGGGCTGACCCTGCTGTCAGCTCCAGCACTGCACAGGAGGAAGGAGGGGACATATTCCAATGTCTGGGCAGGAGCTGTGAAGGTTTCTGGGTGCAGAGCTGCCTTCCATTCCCAGCAGTCCTGTTGTGTCACCTCAGATCCTCTCCCATGTCCCTCATTCTGTCACAGACATCTTTTATGGAAAATCCTTTCCTTGGGATTTTTCCTCCTGAGAAGTTGAGAGGCCTCAGGAACAAAATGTAAACATTGATTATCTGCTGCTGTGGAATGCAACAGGTGGATCTGTGATTGGCCCATCTTGGATGTTTGTGGTTAATGGCCAATCACAGCCCAGCTGGCTCGGACGGAGCCCAAGACACAAACCTTTGTTATCATTCTTTGCTAGTCTATTCTTAGCTAGCTTTCTGATGAAATCCTTTCTTCTATTCTTTTAGTATAGTTTTAATGTAATATATATCATAAAATAATAAATCAAGCCTTCTGAAACATGGAGTCAGATCCTCATCTCTTCCCTCTTCCAAGAGCCCCTGTAAACACCATCATACTCATTCCATGGAAGGGCTCCATCCCCAGCACCCAGGACTGGGAGCACACACCCTGTGGCTGCAAACAGCATTGGCTGCTGCCAGGGAAGGGCAGCCAGCAGCAAACCAAGGCTGGCTGCACCCAGCACCACTCCTGAAGGTCACTGCTTGCATGGGAGCACACACCAAGGCAGCTGAGGACCGTTCTACCAAGAAGGCTTCATGACCACATTCCCAAGGAGTTGACTTATACCTGAAGATGCAACTTTGAGAAACCTCCAGCTCCATCAGCCTGGTTCCTGGCACGGCACAAATAAGATGTCCCAGCATCTCCTCCCAAGAGGGTTTCAAGGCACAGCCCGTGGCTGACCCTTGTTTCCTGTGTGTCTGTGTCCCCTTACCTTGTCTCCTGCACGCTGGCGTTGTGGTGACTCATTTATGCCTGCTGGCTCCCTGCAGTAATTACCAGCAGAGCTTTCTGTCGTCACAGCTCTTAAGGTAGGCTCATGCTGTGATAAATAAGCTGCTTAGCAGCATGGAAAGAAATGGTATTTAAAGTTTAATATCTTTTTTAGCTCCTTTTCAAAAGGACACTGATTTTGTGATCTGTTTGGGAAGATGCAGTCTGTTTTGTGTCTTTCGGGAGACGGGAGAGGCACAAAGAGAGGAGGGAGAAATGGGTGTGTGCCTGTACATGTGGCACAGCAGAGGCAGGCTGCCTCCCTGCCTTCTCACCTCCCTGAGCTGTGCAGGAGTGACTGACACCCTCATTATACAGTTTAATTCAGGTTGGCAGCTCCTCTTGGCCCTGGGGCTCTGGCTCTGTCACAGCTTTGCACCCATGCCCCATCTGTTCCTTCCTTGGGAGCTGGAACAGAATACATGACCTGGCAGCAGGCAGAGAATGCCACCCCCATTCCCAGGGGACTCTGGGGTCCCTGCTGTGGGTTTCCATGGTCTGTGGGTCTTGGCTTTGTGCACTGAGCATCCAGAGGTCCAGAGCATTGACCGGGGGGGCTCACACAGGAGTGAGACAGCTCAGCTTTGTGCAGCTGCTGGGATTTCTCTCCATAACCCTGTCAAAGCTCAGCGTTTACCTTCCCACCCCTAAATCGTGCAAGAAGGGGAAAAAAAATAAAGTAATTGTGTTTATCCCAGCCATTCAACTGTTAAACTCAGCCCTCCTTGTGACACTTTCTGTCCCAGTGCTGCGAGGTTTGCAACTCAGCCTCAAGCAAGGGCTGAAGCTCACTAGGGAGTTTAGCCAACACTTAGGTTTCTCCCAGCCCTCCAGAAGGAGGACTTAAACAATTTCATGTTAAAGCTCCTGATATTTACCCTCTTCCATTGGGAATACTGTCCCCTGCCTTGCATTTCTGATGGGCAAACTGAGACATGGGGAGTGGTGGTGCAGATTTAAAACATCAGCAGAGCTGTAAAGGAACACCCAAACCTTCCTCAAGCCAAGCCCTTTGCTTTAATCCCTAGGCAATTCTGCTCCATTTGGGATGGAGAACATCTATGGTAAACCAGGATTGAGATTCAAAGGCAGGCAGGACAATTCCCAAGCCCCGCTTCTGTGTTTTCTCCCTGATCTGGTCACTTGAGGCAGAGGCAAGGAAAGCATCAGTGACCAGAGGGTGTGCCAGGTCAAGGAGGGTGGGGTGGCCACACCTCAAAGTCACCTGTGTCTGGCTAGGTGACAGAAAGCATTAATTGAAAGGGGCTGCTGCTGCTGGGAATTATGCTTTCAGAGTTTATACCTCCAGAAGAGCTGGCAGACTCCAAAGAAGCTCTCTGAATTCAAAGCCCCATTTACCAGGATCATGTGAGTGATTCCAAAGGCTTGTACTGCTTTGAGTAACAATTTATAACAACAAAAGCCTCTAAGACAGGGACCCCTGTGGGAATGTTCCTTTTCAGTTCTCTCTTCTGTGGGTAATTGCAGAAAGATGACATTTAAGTTGTTCTACAAAAGTGGCAAGCAAAAAGAAAAAATGAAAGAGGGGAAAACCAGAGAGAAAGAGGGTATGGTGGGAAAGGTGAGGAGGAGCAGGATAGAAAGGAGTGGATAGGCTGGTTAATATTCTCAGAGGCCAGGGGGTTTACAAATAGGAAAGAAGAGGTTTGCTCTGAATAACAATCTCATCTCCCAGCAGGGCAAGAACAACTCCGTGTTCTGGGGACACAATGGACACAGGCTGGAGGTGGAAAAGCAGCCTTGGGCATGGGAGCACAGCTCCCTCCTCCAGCTGACAGGCAGCTGTAAGGTGTGCGTGGGTGACAGACCCCAGGCACTGCTGCCCAAAGGAAAGGATGGTGGTTTGCTGTGAACAGCAGAGCCCTGGCTGCCTGAATTCCTCGAGACTGGGAGCAGACTGTCTGACCCATGGGTGCATGGAGCCAGAGAGGCAAAGGAGGGCACAATCACTGACAGGGAACTTCAAACTTGTCAGGACCCAGGACATCCCTCTGGCTGTCCTGAGCAGCCAAGACCCCTGCCAGGGGGCTCAGAGACCCTGGCACAGAGCCCAAAACACCTGCGGGTTTGATTATGACCCGTGGAGCAAGTTACCAACCTTGTATGAAGATCAGCAAGCCACAACAATTTAGGTAGAATATTAGTGAAGTTAGCACGGGGTGGAAAAGTAGATTTTAGGGTTTTTGGTATGAGTGTTCAGGGGGCAAGATGGAGGGAACTGGGCGTGTCCAACCTTTCTCCTTCTTCTTCTTGGCCTCCATCTTCTGCTGTGATGTTGGCACGTCTGGATTGGTTTAGAGTAGAAGCTCACTGTCTAACATAGGTGATAGGTATTGGAAAGTAATTGTAAACATTGTACACGTAGTTTTTAGTATAAAGACATAACACTGCCCCGGGGGCAGGCAGAATGCCTGGACTGTGCTACTGAGCTCACCTTGGCAGGGCAGGAGAAAAATTTTTATAGATAAGACGCAATAAACAACCTTGAGACCAAGAAATGAAGAGCCCTGACTCCTTCTTCAAGTGCTGGGCTGGGAAAAGAGACTTTCGGAGTTTTCTTGGGGTCACTGTGATCCCACAGCTAGAGATCCCGACACAAATTCTCTTCCAAAATCCTGCTGTGGCATGGAGAAGGCAAGAAGATCAAGATACAGAGGTTGGTAGAAACCTCCTCTGTAAATGCTGGAGAAATCCCTCTGGGATGAAGAGCTGCGTTCCCCTACCTTGTGTGAAGGTGATAAGCCCTCTTCTGTTCTGCAGATTTTCAGAGATTTACTACTTATTAGAGGAGTTTAAATGCATTCAGTGTAATTAAACCCAGGGGGAAACACAAGCCTTTAACATCTCATGTTTTCTAAAACAGGAAAAAAAGTCCACCTACCCCTGCTCTGTTCCAGTACTGCCTGTGGTGACAGGCTTGAGGGAGCCACAGCTGGGACTGGCTTCATGCACTGAGCTGAGCAGCTGCACGTCTGTGTGTCTGTGTGTCTGTCTGTGTGTCTATCTGTGTGTTGATGTCTTTTCCTTGGTCTTAAAATTAAGAGCCAGACACGGTTAAGGGATATTTTTTTTTTAATCTGTGTGTTTAATAATGATCTTTATGGTGTAACAATTCACCAAGGTGGAATCTGCTGAAATGCACACCCATACACAATGTTATAAATCTTGAAAATTAGCATATCTAACAAAGATGCCCCAATGAGAGGCTTGAATGAATAGCATGACATCTCTCTATTTCAAAGTATTTTTTTCTTAGATTAGTTTAATCTTAGGTTACAGGATGTGTTTTATAGTGGACTTTGGTTTTTCAAGATAATGTAACATATTTTGGCTGCTAATTGTGACGCTTTTTTGGGATGTTTGGTTTTCTGGCTTAACAGAATACCAGGACTATGTTAAACTATTAGACTTAAGGAATTATAAGTATACATGTTAAGGGTACTGAGAACAAATAAGAGGTATTTAAAAGGCAAAAAGAGGTAAAATATTGAAACTTTTAAAATATTACATTTTAAAAATTAAATTATTAAATTAAATTTAAATAAAAATATTAAAAATAAAAGTATTCAAATTTTAAAATTAAAATATAAAAAATCAAAAGGCAAAAAATTATCATGGCAACAGTGTGAGTGTGTGTGCACATGCAAAATCATTTTAATGATCCCTGTGGGAAGGGCAAGTGGGTGAAGAAAGGGGGAAGCTGACTGGGGCAGGGATAATTGGGCCTGCAATGGTGATGGCAAACTGCTGTCAGCCTCTAACAGAGTGTGCCAGAGATGCAGTGACACCCTGACAGGTCCCACCACTGCCTGGCCTGCCCTGCCTCTGCCCAGCAAATGATTGCAGCCTTTCTGCTGACATGCAAGAAACTAAATTGGAGGTAATGACTCTCCTGAGGGGCCTGGAATGGGGATGGTGAGAGGGAGACTCACAGCTGTGCATGTCACCCGGGACATCTTCCTTTCCCCACACTCTTCCCAAGGAGCACATAAGCTTTTCCCATCAGAGTAAAGGATGTGATGTGATGCCTTCCCAATTTCCCTTCCCCAATTATCTGTAGCAATTCACCCGTGCCAGCTCTGACCACCCAGTGAGTCCTGGGCACAGAAATGGGTTGGAGGTGAAAACACTTCAGCATCAGCTGGAAGTGAATTCACAGTCCTTGGTTTTCCTTGTCCTCCTGTGCTTCTTCTCAAACTCCCTTTCACACTCTACTTCCTTGATTTCCATGTATTTGCAATTTTCTCTCCTTTAGAGAAACAGGGGGCCCATGTAAGCACACAGAGAAAGGGTAGAAAATATAAATATATTTGCTATGTAAGCAATATAAACTCCTTGTGTAACTCCTTCTGTAGCAGCCTGTTTGTCTCCAGGTCTGCCCTAAAGCCAAGTTTTGTACCCACAATGGAACATTTGCCATCCAAGAGCAAAATTATTAAAAACCTCTTTAGGTATTGAAACAGGCTCTGTTCATTGAATCATAGAAGGGGTTGGGTTGGAAGGGACCTTAAAGTTCATCCCGTTCCGCCCCCTGCCATGGGCAGGGACACCTTCCCCTATCCCAGGCTGCTCCAAGCCCCATCCAACCCTTCCAGGGATCCAGAGGCAGCCACAGCTTCTCTGGGCAACTTGTGCCAGAGCCTCCCCACAATCACAGGGGTGAATTTCTCCTAATATCCCATCTAACCCTGCTCTTTGTCACTTTGAAGTCATTCCCCCCTTGTCCTGTCACTCCAGGCCTTTGTGAATACTCTCTCTCCATCTTCAGGCTCCCTCAGTTACTGGAAGGCCACAATTAAGCCACTCCAGAGCCTGAACAGCTTCTCTGGGCAACTTGTGCCAGAGCCTCCCCACAATCACAGGGGTGAATTTCTCCTAATATCCCATCTAACCCTGCTCTTTGTCACTTTGAAGTCATTCCCCCCTTGTCCTGTCACTCCAGGCCTTTGTGAATACTCTCTCTCCATCTTCAGGCTCCCTCAGTTACTGGAAGGACCTGCTGAAATTACTTACTGCAGCTGGAATATTGTGTCACTGGTGACTGAGTGCTCTGGCCTAAGTTCAGACAGGTTGCTGGGGAATTCTCATCTCTCCCATTTTTTCAGTGAAGTCACACTGTTAGCACATCAAATGGCTTGTGACTTAAAATTCCATCGCTGTGGTCATACAAGGAATTGCATTTGCTGTGACTGGGAGGAAGGGAAATGGAGAGAAAAAATGAAACTTGATGGCTGGAAAGCTTTTGCTACAGTGCGCAACAGCTCCACCTCCTCGTGATGTTCAAGTTCATCACATCCAAATAAAAATGCTCGGAAATTGTCTCTCACAAGGGAAAACAGTCATTTCAAGGGTACTGCTGAAAGCAGATGTCAAAGGTAACACCACGGGCATGTAAATTGAATCAGAGCACTTAATTGGCACTGTTTTCTTCAGAACATTGATGTCATTCCAGAACAATCCCAACCCCCAGCACACTCATGTCAGGTCATATTCTGAGCCCATTTCCTTCCCAAGGTTATTCCCTTTGACTCCAGTGGATTAAGCAGTTCTACATGGCAGGAGAGAGAGGTCAGATGTAGATCTCTTTCACTTACATCGAATTTAATTGATTTTTCTGTTTAAAAGAACTTCTAAAACAGGATATAATGGGAAATAAATTTTAATTACTCTACCCCCTCTCGAACACAGCAGAAAGCCCTTTGTGCCAGGTGGTGTCTGAGTGCTGACAGAACAAAACCTCCCCAGATCACGGGCAATACACCCCAAAGAGGGAAGAGCTTTTCTCCTAAATGAGTGAGAGAGCTGTTTTACACCCTGAAAACACAGACTTTCAACAAGCTCAGTTGCTTTCATGGATAATCCCTCATTTTTGCTAATCCTTCATGAGGATCTCTTAGCTCATTGATGGGCAGTGTTAGAAATCCTCTCTTTCTCTGGGTAATTGCCCTCTTAGGATACTCCTGATCCACAGTCTGATAAATAAATTCCCTGAGACAACGTGCTGCCCCAGCAGAGCCCATGGGGCACCCAGTCCTGCTCTCCCCTCACTTATCACCCTAATTAGTGCCCAGCAGCCTCTCAGACCAGGTGGTCTGGGTTTGTCAGACCTTTCTTGGACTCCTTTTTTTTTGGATGCTTTGTATGCCACTAAATTTTGGGAAGTTCCTGCAGTCACTGCCAGAAATTTCCCATGATTATTTGCTGTCACAAACCTCTCTGGGGCTCTGGTTTCTTTTTGGATTGGAAATGGTGTGGATATGCATTTTCTCATGGGGGCAATCCTTCAGCTTTGTCCCTCAGAGCTCAGGGCAGTGACAATTATGGCAAGTCCCCCCTTCCACAGTCACCCTGTGCCTGCTGCTCCAATAGGTAACACCTGCAGGGAGTCATGGCCAATCCTCCACTCCTGCAGGGCTTCCAGGTGCTTTTTTCTCACTGGTTCAGCTGATCAGCTCTGTGCTGAGTTCTTTGTCTAACTGGTGTCTTACTGCGGCAGCTGAAGGCTCCATTCTGTGCTTTGTGATGCACAAAGATGGAAAGGGCCTTCCTTTCCCCCAGGAGCTCACCATTCACTGCCACAATTCTCCAGATCACATTGCATGGCAAATCTTTCTTTTTAGTCCATAATTGGTGTCACCTGGTCTTTATCTGCCCAGATGTTAGAGGTGCTATGAAATCATGGCTGCTGAGCTGGTAAGTTCATGGCTTTCCAAAGGATCTGCCTCAGGCTATTGCCAGCAGAGACGACTTTCAGTAAAGCTAATTATGAGAATTTCTGTTATGTATGGTTGCCATAGAAAGAGGTGTGAAGTGTCCAAAGGAGTTATAGTGCTGATGTTGGGACATCAAAAGCTGTAAACATTTGTGCTGTGTTGCCACTGTAAAACAATTTATTTCTGGTGAAAAATATATTAAAATCTATAGAAATTCTATAGAAATAGCCTCTAAAAGGCTGTTGAGACCATTGGGATGAACCCCTAAACAGAAGTCCAGGTTTGAATAATGAATTTGATCAACATCTCCCACCTCTCTACCTCAATAATTTCTGGCAAGCAGAATGCGCTTCTGACCAGAAATTTCACCGTGCGCAAAACCCTTTAGTTAAATGACACATTTAGACGAAAAGACTGGAATTAAAAATGCCTGTTTTGAGTGAAAAGCAGCTCTGGTCCAGCTGCACTGGCCTTTTCAAGCAGCTTGTGGTTCCCTGTGTCAGAGTGGTGCCGGTGGCCCGTGAAGGACTTTGGACAAGTCCTGCTTGTTGTCATGCATTGATGTCACACATGGCAGCCCCAGCCAGTGGCTGAGGAGTGGGGATCTCTGCTAATTGGTTACATCTGCCTCTGATGCCTGGCCACCAGCTGGCATGGGCTGTGGCACTGGCAGTGCCACCTTGGCACTGGAGCCCCACCACTGCCATCTGTTGTCTTCCAGAGTCACATTTCCTGGATAAACACGACCTTCCCCATGGGAAAAGTGGCTCCTCATCTGTGATGGGTGGAATTTAGCGGCCCTTTCAGCATTTCAGGGTCCTCAGGAAGAGGCTGTGCCACTATCAAATGTGAAGCCATTATTTTATAGTGGGCATAATCCTCCTCCTTCCTGCATCTCATGTCAGAAGAACCCGTTGGAGTTTTGGATGCTCAGAATTTTAGATTTTCTGTGTTTTTAGATTTTCTGTGCTAACAGACTCTAACTCCCAAGGGAGCACTGCATTTGACCTGAGGCCATAGAGAAAGCTTCCAAAATTGATTGATAGCACTAAGATTACGGGTGTGTAGTTTAATTAGAAGTGTGTAATATCACAGAGTAGAAAACTTAGAGTTTAGAGTTTTAGAATAGAGTAATATATATAGAGCAAGATAGAAGTTTTAGGGCAGAACCTAATCCTTCTTCTTCACCTTCTTCCTTCTTCTTCACGAGTTTAGGTGGTACTTTGTAATTAAACAAAAAAGTCCGTATTGTGGACTTTGAGTGATTGGTTATTGAGTTAAAAGTAGAAATAATTTAAGTGTCATTTCTTAATTAAATTGTTTAGCCTTAAAAGACCTTGTGACAAAAAATAGTTAACCATTTTGTGTCTTGTGATTGAAATACTACAGAACTCACTACCTGTGAGACTGTAACATAGGGAAGAAAAAATAAACATCTGAGCCTAAATGCAAAATCCTATCTCAAAAACTTCAATCCCAACCTCAACAAAAGTGAAAAAAAGAAACCAAAAACCAACAGAACCTGTTCCATTTCCAAATGTTTCACAAGGAATTCTACCTTGTCACCAAAGCTTCCTGTATTTGAACAGAATCAGGAAAGAAATGAAGTTTTGCTGCTTTGTTTTGGGTTTCCCATTGGACATGCTGAATATTTAATCACAGCTTCACAAAGACACGAATTTCTCTTTGGATTCCTCCCTGAGCTGCTGTGGCTGATCCTGGCTCAGGAACAGATCTCAGGCTGTTCCCAATGGACTCTCTTGTTTTGTCCAGATTTGGCTGTTGCTGCTATTTTGTTGAAAGGCCTCCAGGTGCTCAGAAGAGACACTTCTGCACTCATGTATGCACATATGTCTGGGCAATATACACATATATCCCCCGAGGTTTTACTATAATGCTTTTGTTATGGAAATTCTTTATTGGAGAAAAGAGTTAATAAACCACAAATTTTCTTCTGAGCTGTTGTTCAGGGAAGGCTGTTTGGGTACTCTGGGTGCAAAAAAAAAATATCTGGAGTTATATTAGAAATTTCTAGCAAATTTATATTTGTGACCACTGACATCCATAGATGTCAGTGAGATATTTCCATGGAGTTCTAGCAAAGGAGCAGTGAATGGTTGTGACACTTGCTCCAGAAGATTGGTTATTTCTTCTAAACTTTGAATAGTGAAGTTCAAAACTTTGGGAGATGGGTCTCATCCAGGGGAAGCAGCATTGTCTGTGCTGACATAACCATTTCTGACATATTGATTAATAAATATGACACCAGCACTCATGGCAACAGGATCACAGGGGAACAGGTACATC
Organism: Geospiza fortis; assembly: GCF_000277835.1. Taxonomy (NCBI): domain Eukaryota; kingdom Metazoa; phylum Chordata; class Aves; order Passeriformes; family Thraupidae; genus Geospiza; species Geospiza fortis. The sequence continues at coordinate 4,687,297 of NW_005054358.1, read as the reverse complement.
AGTTAATAAATAATGCTCGTTATAACTCCTCTCTTAATAAAAAGAGGGAGAGAAATTAATATCCAGCCTTTTTAGAAAGCATTTGGGAAGGATTGCTTGAAAAACCCACTACCTGCCTGTTTGAAGTAACTCCACCAAAACAAGGCTTATTGCCTTCCATTTTTCCTATATTTAAGACCACATTGACAAGTTCAAAACAACAAAAAAAACTCTCTGGGGTAACATTAAGAAATGGAAGTTCTTTACAAGGCCCTGGCACCCTGTGGGCTTACAGAGATTCTGAAGGAGCAGGGAGCTCTGAGGGTCTCGTATCAATCACTGGAGGGCATGTGCTGGTCAGAGCCCAGAGCGTTTCCTCTGAACCTCAGCTCCCCCAGGGCTGCTGCATTCGTGTGCTGCCTCCTCATCACGGAGCTTCCCAGCCTCTCCTTCCAGGCCAGGCTGCCTGTGCAACTGAGGAATCAGGGATTGCTGTTACCAGAACCCAGCTTCAGTGCCCCAGGGCTAAACAAGCTCAAATCTGTGTTTTACCAGTCCAAAGAGACATTTCGGGAGTTTCAACCAGCATCACAAATGTGCTGGGTAGGAAGCATGATCTGGGCTGTCCCAGTTGTCAACACAGCATCTGAGTACTGCACTGGAGAGGGCAAACTTTGAGTTGTGTAGAAAAAAAATAAAAATACTACCTTTTTTCTGTGGTGGTTTTTTTTTTGTTGTTGTTGTTTTCCTCTTACTGTAAAGATTAAACATTGGGGATTGGGCTTGACGCAAAGTATGAGACTGTTTGCTATAAGCAAATTTATTAAGGCACCTGAAACAACGGGATATTTAATTTTTTTAACCATTAATTATATTACAGATGAAAGCCTTGTTCTTCACACAATTAGGAAGTTAGGAAGCTTGTCATGAGCTGATCCTGATTTACATGAATGGGTTTATTTTTTGTGTGTCCACTGAGGGGAGAAAAAAGCAAGGGAGACAGGAAAGCTGCTATGATCCTGCCAGGAGGATGCTCAGTGACCTGCAAGGGAAGTGACTCCTTCAAGGAATGGATCCAGTTGGAGCAAATGGTTTACTTCCTTGTTTTCTGGCAGAAAGTAATAATATTTTGTTTTTATAAAAGAAAGTGAACACTGAGATGTTTTCACTTTGGAGCCAAAAAAATTTGGTTTGAACGTTGTAACAATTAGTATAGAAATCATTGTTTCCTATGAAAACATAGAAAAACGTTCATTTTATTTCCTGAAAACCCCTTTTCACTGAGTCTTCTGAAGGAGGTTGGATGGGTTTTGTTGCTTCGATTTTGCACTCGGGCAGGTGGAGTCAAATGAAATTGAGGGTTCACCAGCAAAGCCCAGCTGAAACATTTCCATTGGGTAAAAAACAACCCTCCATAAACCCAATCCTTCCCTCCATTAAGCTCTCAACATCTCCTTGGCCATGAGGTATTTTCTTTCTTTTGAAAATACCATGAGGTATTTTCTTTTCCCAACATCTCCTTGGCCATGAGGTATTTTCTTTCTTTCTATCTTCTGCAGGTGGAGATTTTTGGACCAGGGCAGGGGGATTTGCCTCCTACCCAGTGTCTCCCATGTCCCTGTGTCCATCAGGTGCCTCAAAAGTGATGACTGAAGGATCTCAGTGAATGCAGGATCCTGCCCCCAGCTGGGAGCTCGCTCATTAAGAACAATTTGCATGCTGAACATCAGTATGACAGCTATAGCAAGGTATTTGTTTAGCTAATTTAGGGTAATGGAGAAGGGAAATTAATCACTTCAGCGCTGGCGCTCCCTGGCATGGCAAGGCTGGGAGTCATCTCCCACCAGTCAGCAAGGCACCCCCAGATCTCCCCCTGTTCCATGGGTGCTTGGCCCCAGACTGGGAGTTCAGGGATGTAATAACAGGGCTGGGAGACCAGGCCAGGAGCTGTCAGTGTGGAGAGAAAACAAGGCAGTTTCAGAGTGCTCCCAGCAAGGTTAAAGCAGACAGGATTATCTGCTCTGAGTGCTTGGTGCTCCCACAGCAAAGGATGGGGCAGGAATCCCCCACCCCACTCTGTCCCAGCTGGGGAGAACCACATTGGCAGCTCCTGATTCTTTAGTGATTGATAAAGGGAGCAATGCCAGGGTGGGGGATCCTGCACAAGGCAAGCACTGCCTCTCTCCAGGTGTTTCTCTATCCTGGGAAGCTCCAAGGTGAGGGCTCTGACAGTGCCCAGTTCAGAGATTTGGGCCCAGATATCTGGAGTAGAAAGTCTCACTTAGGAAGAAAGTTGGAAATACATTTGCTTCCAGTTCTATTATTTTTCCTTTTTTTTTTTAGTGTCTTTCAGCATGACTCTCTTTCATTTCAATTCCAGAAAAGAAAAATCTACATGCAATTATTCTGCTCAACTAAGTACCAGAAACATTCCCTTTTTTATCACTTAGAAACCCCACAACCCTTTTCACATCTCTCCTCCGTGTTTTGTCACTCTCAGGTATACTTAGCATGCTTTAGGCATAAACCCTTCCCAAATAAATGAAGATATATAAGTTCATGGCAGCTGTGACATGAATAGAATCCATACTGTGAACTCAAACAAATGCCATTATAATTCCTTGTTTGTTTAACATTTGAGATCACTCTGCTCTCAGGCATTGCCATGCGTGGCACTCTGTATTCCCTCTCCCACACACTTGTTTACAAGTCCAACGTGAAGCTGCCTAGACCTCCTCAGCATCTCTAATTTCCTGTGTATTGTTCCCCAGGCCTCCTCTAATGCCTGGAACAGGCAGGAATATTTTCAAACAGTGGAGGCTGTTGTCTCACATTTCCCAGTTCCTAGTGTGTGACTGTGTTCACAGGGGTCTCAGGATGAGGGAAGAGACAAGGATCTGACTCCATGTTTCAGAAGGCTTGATTTATTATTTTATGATATATATTACATTAAAACTGTACTAAAAGAATAGAAGAAAGGATTTCATCAGAAGGCTAGCTAAGAATAGAATAGGAAGGAATGATAACAAAGGCTTGTGGCTTGGCTCTCTGTCTGAGCCAGCTGACTGTGATTGGCCATTAATTACAAACATCCAACATGGGCCAATTAAAGATCCACCTGTTGCATTCCACAGCAGCAGATAATCAATGTTTACATTTTGTTCCTGAGGTCTCTCAGCTTCTCAGGAGGAAAAATCCTAAGGAAAGGATTTTTCATAAAAGATGTCTGTGACAGTAGTGTGCCCAAAAAAAGCCTTGCTGACCTCCACCACCAACCCACAGGGCATGGGTGCAGGTTGTTTGCTGTAACACAGGGCTTGGAGTCACATAAAAGCATTAGAAACCCACATTTCATCATTTATAGGTGCAATCCAAAACTCATCTCCTTTTATAGGCCCTGGTTTAATAATTGTGGCTGCAGAATAGCCGTGGGTATTATTCCCAGAATAAGAACCACTGAACTTCAACAAGAGGAATGCAGTACGGCAGAGATGGAAGTAGCCCAGCTTTTATGGACAGAAATGATGCCAGCTTGTAAAAATGTGAATGCTGTAAAATAATGTCTTTAATTATAGACAGGGAAGGAAGGTTTTCAGCAGCAGATGTCTGAAGATAGGCTCTCAAAGCCTGTCAGTGAACTCCATGGGAAAGGAAATGGAGAGGACATGTAGGGATGGAATGAATTTAGGGTCCTGCCAGCTTTGCTCAGATGGATGTGTGAAGGTGTGAGTGTGTAAATCCAGGATGGGGCACCTCATTGCAGCCATTTTAATTGATAGAAGGATTTATAAAGCAGATTACGAAGAATGAACAGGAAGGATGGACTGTGAACGATGCACAGTGGTAACCCTGAGCTCTGTCTTGCCTTTGACAGTGACAAGGGGACCCGGGGAGCCCAGGGGAGAGCAGGTGCTCCCCACCTGGCCCAGCCCTTGGCAGTGCAGGTCAGGGCTGTCCCACCGCTTTGCCCTGGGTTCTGCTTTCATTTAATCCCCTTTTCCCTTCATGGTGCTGCTGTAGGACCTTGCAGACACCAGGAGACGTTCAGGGATGAGAAGCAGGAGCCAGTGGGGATTTTCTGATGGTGGGGTTGGAACATCCAGCAGCATCTTTAGTGAATGAGCGTGTCCTAATTGTCTGTCTCAAGGAATGTGGTGAAATTCCCCCTAAAAGACTGATCCCAGCAGAGCTTTGAGGCCCTCAGGTGATCCAGGATCTTCAGTTGGATCCAGGGCTTTCCCAGCTCCCACCCACACCTCAGGGAGAACCCAGCTCAGCTGTTCCTCAGCAGCTCTCTGCACACCAGCCACTGAAAAATTTGGGAGAAAAAAACCCCTAAAATTAAAAGGACCAATTACAACCCTGGATGACTTTTTCTCGATTTCATCAGGATTTCTTATCCCACACAAGCAAAGGTATTTTTGTCCAAGGCTTTTCAATAATTGGAGATGTGTGGGGAGTTTCACCCACCACTTAAATCAGAACAATTGCTATATTTTAAAAAGGTTATTCTAATGTTGAGCTTTCTCTTTTTTTAATGTTTTATAATAAAGCCCCAGAAATAAAGGCTGCAATGGACTTGCAATAGAATTTACATTAGCATACTTGGAGAGTTTTTTGATCATTTTTGCATGCATTAGAATGAAATATTCTGTGAAAATTAAGCATTATATGCAAATGAGTGCAACAAACCTACCTTTTGAATAATAATTCATTATCCCCCTCTAATATATGTAAGTGGCTTCCTCTTCTTCTTTAAATAAAAAAAAGGAAATGCGCTGTAGACATTAATTCAGTACAGCAGAAGTTTACAGAGAAGATCCACTGAAATTATAATAGAACACATTCCTCATTTGCATAAATCCCATAATCCCACCTGTCCAAACCCTCCAGCTATTAATAGGTGATATGAATGTCACTTGATGCTCATTTATAATATTGTTGCTGTAATATAATGCATATTTAGGGAAGATTTTAAGAATCATCGTAATTAACAAAGCACACCATTACCAGCAAGTGTTTATTTGTGTTACAGGAAAAAGATGTTGCATTTGGAAACAATTATAACTCCAGAAGTGTTGAATTACCCCCTTTGGAAGTGTTGCCTTCCTTAAGTGAGTGCAGTTGATTTCCACAGGCTGGTTGCATGGAAAAAAAAAAAAAAAAACGGTTTAAAGGGATGACATGTCTGTGTATCTGCAATGATAATGATCATTCCTGTGCCAGGCTGTGTCTGTAGGACTGGAATTTATTCCTCACCCCAGGGCTGGCTGTGGTTGAAAGCTTTATTTCTCCTTTCATAGGTCTTTATAGGAAAACTCAGTTCCCACTTGGAGAGATCAGGATCTTTGGGAGCCTTAAATGCACGTCCAGGACAGAATGACAGAATCATGGAATGTCCTGAGAGGGAAGGGACTGAAGGGATCTCCCAGCCCAGCCCCTGTCCCTGCCCCCCACAACCCCACCCTGTCCATCCCTGGCAGCGCTGTCCAAAGGCTCCTGGAGCTCTGGCAGCCTCGGGGCCGTGCCCATTCCCTGGGCAGCCTGGGCAGTGCCAGCACCCTCTGGGGGAAGAACCTTGCCCTGAGCTCAGCCTGAGCTGCCCTGACACAAGTGTGACTTACCCAAGAGTGATTTACTCCAAACCTTCTGGAATCCAAATGGCTTTTTTGGTGGAAATTACCCAGAAGGGTTGCACTGTTCAGGTTGATTCTGAATCCCATCCAAAGTCATTCTCCAGTTTATTCCTGCATGAATAAGGCCTCACTAAATCCCTCACAATTGGGTAGAATCACTGAACGTTTTTTGCTGGAAGGGTCTCAAAGCTCATCCCATTCCACCCCTGCCATGGGCAGGGACACTTTCTGCTATCCCAGGTTCCTCCCAGCCCTGCCCAGCCTGGCCTTGGGCACTGCCAGGGATCCAGGGGCAGCCACAGCTGCTCTGAGCAGCTGTGCCAGGGCCTCACTCCCCTCAGGGAAGAATTTCTTCCTAATATCGCAACTAAACTTGCTCTGTGTCAGTGTCATCTCAATGTCAGTGTGATGCCATTCTCTGGGTCCTGTCACTCCAGGCCCTTGCCCAAGCTCCCTCTCCAGCTCCCCTGGAGCCCCTTTAGGAACTGGAAGGTGCTGTGACATCTCTCCCTAAATCCCAAGCATCGTTATGAATCTTCAAGCTCAGATTTCCTTTCCTCTCCTTGCATCCAGAACTATTTTCATCCCATTTAAAAGATGATACCAGGACAGAGACCCTTCTTGTGCCACCAGCTGTCCCCTCTGCCAAGGGCTCTGTTGAGGCACCAGAAGCCCATCCAGGATTTCCCACCCAGGATTTTCACAAAGTCCCTCCTTGCTGCTGAATTAACTCAGCTGCTGGCAGAGATGCTGTTGTAGGTCCCACCTTGGGGAGCAGCCCCCATATCCCAGCTGAGGAGGGCTCGGAATTAAATTTAACAGAATTAAATCTGTTCCAGCAACGGCAGAGCCATAGAAAAAGAGGAGGCAAAAACCTCATGTCTTTTATGTGAGTGGATTTATTCATCCAAATTTGAATTTTTAATGGAAAGCTCTTTAAAATTTCAGTTTTTCCAGCATTTCTACCTCTTTCTTTATAAAATTGGTGCTATCCTGCCCACAGGGCAGAGTTGATTGAGGCAGACTTAGCTATAGATTTAGTAGTCTCCAGGCTCTTCTTAGGACAGACTTCAGTTTAGATTTTAACTAACTGACATGTCAAGAAAATACTGTGCTTTTCCTCTCCCCACCTCCTTTTCTCTTTTTCTTCTGAAATATTTCAACAACATTGAAAAATAATCTTCAGCGCTTTCCACAGGGAAGACAACAAAAAAAGCAACTTTTTTTTTTTGGGTTGCAAAAACCTAACTAAATTTGATAGAGATGCATCTGTTCAGAGGCTCCAGGAACAAAAAAAAAAGACAAATGGAAGTTCTCCCAGAGCTTGCCTGAGCACTACTGAGAACAGAGACTTGTTGATCCTCAGGTTTTTTTGCTTGCCTGAGGAAAAGAAATAATTAAAAACATTAAGTGAACAAAACACTCTGAAAAACAGGGCCAATCTCTTTAGCTGAAAACCCAGCTTGTCTTTCAAAGTCCTTCAGACGGCAGCTCCCTGCTCAGGCCACAGCAGGGACCCTTCCAGCAGCGGCGTGTTTTTAACACCCCAATTATTTTGGATTCCCTGCTCCTCCTACCGAGGCCATTTTTGTGTGTCACCTTTATCTCAGGAAAAAGCAGTGCATGAAATGAGCCCAAGAGTTTGATGTGATCAAATCCATCTGGGTTTCTGCCCTCCCTGCTCAGCTGCTGCCTGAGGGATGTCACTCCATGTCGCCTGTGCTCCAGGCGCACTTCAGCAGATCGATGCCACTTCTCCTCCTTGCCACATCCTCCAGGAGCTTTCTCCTTGTGGTGCCTTCATCTGAGCTCCCCACTGGAGATCTGACACCCCCAGAAGGGCTGGAGGGATAAATCTCCCCGTGTAAGAGTGATCAGAGTGCAACAGCAGTGGAGAAGCCTCAGAGATTTCCGTGTTTCCAGTGAAGTGGCTGAGGAAGAAATTGCAGCTTCATGCCTGCCCTGCTGTCCTGCAGGCTCCCCCTCCTGACTCCCAGGCAGGGCTTTGGAAAAAAAGGAAAATTAAATTTTAAATAAGAAAAAAAGAAGAGTGAAGAGTGTCACAGACATCTTTTATGGAAAATAATTTCCTTAGGATTTTTCCTCCTGAGAAGCTGAGAGGCCTCAGAGACAAAATAAACTTGGATTATCTGCTGCTGTGGAATGCAACAGGTGCATCTGTGATTGGTCCATGTTGGATGTTTGTAATTAATGGCCAGTCAATCACAGCCCAGCTGGCTCAGACAGAGAGCCGAGCCACAAACCTTCGTTATCATTCTTTCCTATTCTGTTCTTAGCCAGCCTTCTGATGAAATCCTTTCTTCTATTCTTTTAGTATAGTTTTAATATAATATATATCATAAAATAATAAATCAAGCCTTCTGAAACATGGAGTCAGATCCTCGGCTCTTCCCTCATCCTCAGGCCCCTGTGAAGATGGTCACAGAAGAGGAAGAAAGAAATAAAGCAGCAAAACAGAGCAGCCTCTGGAGAAGAGGTTTGGCAGGAGCCCATCAGGCACATGGGCTGCGAGGGGCGAGTGCAGGGATTCTGCTCTCTCAGGTGTTCTGAAGGCAGAGCTTGGGAGCTGCCTCCTCCTGCCCTGGCAGCTCTCCCAGCCCTGGCTGCCGTGCCACTGCTCCTGCAGGCTGTCTGGGCAGATGTGGCACCTCCCCTGCCGAGCTGCCTGGCTGGGTGCAGATCCCAGGGCATCCTGTGAGTGCCTTCCTGTGCTCAGCTCCATCCCCTGCAGGAAACGCAGCTGCCTGCTCTGCATCTGCCCCCCGATCACACCCCCAGAGTGCCCCTCCAAGGAGCCAGGCACAGCAGTGTCCCCAGTGTCCCAAACCCCCGGGAGATGGTGGCACTGAGCCCCCACGAGCCCTGTGAGCTCCGTGGCTGTGCCCAGGCTGCTGGCACACACAGCTGCCTGTAAATAAACACAACAGCCTCAATGTCAGCTCCCCTCAGCCTCTGGGTTTAAATATAGGCGTTGGCTGTGCTCCAGGAGGAGGTACAAGTGGTTTCAGACTCAAGCAAATTGTTGTGAATCCCATTTGCAGTGTGAATATGCTTAGTGAATGTTTCTTTCGCTAATGAGACCAAAATAGCAATTAGCAGGAGTCTTAATGCTCCAAACCCTGAGGAATGGACACATATGTGTTTTTATCCTTAGAGTTATTCACATCTGGCTTCAAATGGAGAGGCCAGTATATCTGAACATGTGTGTCACACATCACACCTACAGCTGCACCTTGCTATGTCCCAGATTGAGATGTCCAGGGGAAAAATATCAGCTTTGAATTCCAGCAGATCCAAGTCCTCATTGCTGGTAAATCCCAGGACCCTTTTTTCTCTCCTGGTTTGTTGTTTTTTGTTTTTTTTTCTTGAAGATGTTACAGAAGCAGAGCTTTTTCTCCCCCTTTCTTTGCTTGCTGCATTCAGGTTTTGCTATCAGGGTTTTCTTTTCTACTTTTTTTTTTTAATCTTCTCTTTTTTTATCCTTTTCCCTAGAGCCAAGAGAGTGGTTGGTGAATACAAAATTAGCCAATTCAGACAGAGGCCAAACATCCCAGGAGAGCAGGAGTGAGAGAGAGAGAGAGAATGATCAGCACTTGCCAAATAGTCTCTCAATTCCACCGTGTATTTTTCCCTTTCTCTGAAAACCACATGAAACAAATGGGATTTATGGGGAATTCAAATTCCCAGTATTTTCAGAGACTGGCCACCAGTGACCCTGGTGCCTGCAGTATTTCCCTGCTCTGCCCATGACTGCCACAGTACAGAGCATTCCCCTCCCAGCTCCTTGGCTTTCCTGCTGGAACACCTGCAGCAAAAAGGGCAATTTTTACCTTTTCCATATGAACTAACAAGGCTGACCAAACCCCTGTGGGATCAAGCCATGCATGCAAATGCCCCTCCTGCTAATTCTGCTCATTTAAGCTGTGTGTACATTGCTTGTCGTGCTCAGGGGGGTGTTTTGGCCTGAATTCCATCTGGGATGAGGAGTCCAGGTCACTGCTGGGCTGTGGCCCTGTGGAATGCCAGGCTGTGTGTGGGCAGGGAGGCAGGGCTGCTCTCTGATGCTCCCTGCTCTCCTGGCTGCCACACCAAGCAGCTGCTGCAGAGCACTGACGGAAATCATGGCTTTGGAGAGAGGCTTTGTCCTCACCCAGAGCTGGGGCACATCCTGGGGCTGCCAGCTGGGATTACACAGTGAAGCCCATCCACGCAAAATTTGAAATGCAGCTGAGGTGAGCTTCTCAGGGCCACCTCTGAGGAGCCAGGGAATCACAGCATGGTTTGGGCTGGAAGGAAGCTTAAAACTCATAACTCATCCCAAACCCTGCTATGGGCAGGGACAATTTCCACTAGACCAGGTTGCTCACAGCTCCATCCAGCCTGGCCTTGAACACCCTCCTTAGCTTATTAATATTTACTTAGTCCTTCAAATCCACTATGAGTCTCAGTTGTCACCTAAAATATAATTTTAGGCAATTTGCCTAAATATAATATAATAAATATAAATATATTTTTAGGCATTTTGCTTGCCCTTTCCAAGTTTTGGGAGGAACTGATAATGATTACTTTCAATAATGGCCTCCACAAAGTGGGTGGTCAGCTGGGAAACACCAGGCTTGCTCTGGAACATCTTTTCCTGTATGACATCCTGTAAATAGGGGGATGCTGGAGGTTGGGATTTTTTCCCCCTTTTTTTTTTTTTTTTTTTTTTTTCTCTCAGGGAATTTTGTCCCATTTGTTGTGTAGGAAGAAGAAAGAAGAAAGAAGAAAGAAGAAAGAAGAAAGAAGAAAGAAGAAAGAAGAAAGAAGAAAGAAGAAAGAAGAAAGAAGAAAGAAGAAAGAAGAAAGAAGAAAGAAGAAAGAAGAAAGAAGAAAGAAGAAAGAAGAAAGAAGAAAGAAGAAAGAAGAAAGAAGAAGAAAAAAGGAGAAGGAGAAGGAGAAGGAGAAGGAGAAGAAGGAGAAGGAGAAGGAGAAGAAGGAGGAGAAGGAGAAGAAGGAGGAGAAGGAGAAGAAGGAGGAGAAGGAGGAGAAGAAGGTGCAGCTGGCTGCACTCCCTTAGCTGGGGGGCTTTCTCTTGGGAAAAGCAGAGGTACAGTGAGATTTTGGCTGGGGGGAGGGACTGGGCTTGGCTCCTCATTCTCTCAGGCTCTTGGGATCACAGGGGAAAGGTTGAGTTGCTGCTGCTGTGGGGAGAATTCACTGTTACCACAGAGTCCTGCCCTTTACTGCTTCTTCCTTGCCATGAGTGAGCCTTTGCTCCTAAGAGCAGCTGCTGAACTGTTATTCCTTTCCCCACATTTTTGCCTGACAGCCCTGTAATTTCAAAGTTCTAATAATTTGAGGGAAGGCGGTCACATTTTCCATCCCAAGGGAGGTTCCCGCCCTCCTTGGTGGACACCTGTCCTTCAAACCAAGACAGGGGAGCAAGGAACTTTAACCAGAAGGGGAATCTTCAGAAGCTTCTGCAGGATCAACACTGAGCTTTTGCAATAAATTAACCCCTTGAACGCCCACATTCAGTGCCAGGGTATCCAGTCCACTGAGTCCAAGGCTAAGTCAATACTGCAATTGAACAGCACCAGAAAAGGCTCCTCAGGTGTGCAGAGCTGGGACTTTGGTGTGAGAACAGGAGATAAATCCATCCTAAGCAGATCTCTGCAGCAGCATGTGTGGAATAACAATCCTGGCAGCTGCAGGAGTGTGTAGGTGCAAGGGTACCAGATATCCCTGGCTACCAGAAATCCCTGGAACCCCTGGGATGGGCCTTTAGCTGCACTGGTTCCCAGTTACCTGTTGTGCAGGCTCCTTTGGCCTTGCCACAGCCCCTGACTCTTCCAATCACCTCTTCCCCCATATTTCTCCTCTCCACTTCCAACACTCCCTCACCCAGCTTTATCTCCCAAGAATGGCTGATTTCCAAAGTGCCAGCAAGTGCCTGAGAATTGTGTAATTGCAATATAATTAATGAATTAAAAGAATGAGATGTTTTAAGTGCTTTTGATATGCCAGTCCCTATAATTATCTGCAGAAAACGTGTTCATTAACAATCTCAGAGTGCGAGGCTGTGGCTCCTGCATGGCAGAGCTTCTGTCTCTGGTGAAACTGGAGGTGGGAGCGGGGAAAGGGCTTCTGGAAATCTCTTGAAATCTTTGCTTTCCTCCTTGGTTTAGAGTAAGTTGGAAGAGGAATGAGAGTCTGAAGAACATCTGACATTTCCCAGCAGACTTGAAGGCAGCAGGATTTGCTAGATCAGGGTCACAGGATGTGTGTCCAAACCCTGGGTCACAGGATGTGTGTCCAAACCCTGAGTTACAGGACCTGTCACTGTCATATTTTCTGAAAAATCCCCTCACTAGGATTTCTTCTCCTGGGAAGCTGAGAAGCCTCAGTAAAGAATGAAAACAATAATTATCTGGTTGCTTTGGAATGTGGTCTGGAGACCGTTTACCAACAGGTGCATCTTTGATTGGTTCCATGTGAATTGTTTTAACTTAATGGCCAATCACCATCAGCTGTGTCAGACTCTGAGTCACAAGTTTTTAATATTCATTCTTGTTAAGCCTTCTGTCTGTATCCTTCTCTTTCTTAAGTATAGTTTTAGTATAGCATATTTATAATGTAATGTGATGTAATGTGATGTAATGTGATGTAATGTGATGTAATGTGGTGTAATGTGATGTAATGTGGTGTAATGTGATGTAATGTGATGTAATGTGGTGTAATGTGATGTAATGTGGTGTAATGTGGTGTAATGTGGTGTAATGTGGTGTAATGTGGTGTAATGTGGTGTAATGTGGTGTAATGTGGTGTAATGTGGTGTAATGTGGTGTAATGTGGTGTAATGTGGTGTAATGTGATGTAATGTGATGTAATGTGATGTAATGTGATGTAATGTGATATAATATAATATAATATAATATAATATAATATAATATAATATAATATAATATAATATAATATAATATAATATAATATAATATAATATAATATAATATAATATAATATAATATAATATAATATAATATAATATAATATAATATAATATAATATAATATAATATAATATAATATAATATAATATAATATAATATAATATAATATAATATAATATAATATAATATAATGAAATAATAAATCAGCCTTCTGGGAACATAGAGTCAGATTCTCATCTCTTCTCTCGTCCTGGGGACCTCACAAACACCGCAGGAGCTGTGTCCAAAGCCTGGCCCTGCTGTGTGAGCAGGATGTGCTGGGGTGTTGGAGGAGCCTGGTTTTACTTCCCTGGGTGAAAACCAAGAGCAATTCCTTCGATGGAAATGGAGTGGCTGAGACAAGTGAGAGGGGAACACTCACTTTCAGCACTATTGGTGTTGAAAGCACTTAAAGCATCTCTTGAGGACACTCCTGTGAGGGAGCTGCTCTGGGAGGCTGGTGGACAGAAAACTGCTCTGCTCAAAGCCCGTCCTTCCCAGCATCCCAAATTGTAAATTAACCAAGCCCTAGATGTGACTAACACATTCCCTGTCCTGAACATTTCAACAGGCTGCAGGCTCCCAAAATTGTTTTCTGTTAAACTGGGGGAATGAATCACCAGTTCATCTGGGAGGCTTGAGCAGGCAGCACACAGAGATCAGCCCTGTGTCCAGTTCAGGGAGATGACAAAGGATGAATTACAGGGTTCTCCCCTCACTTTACCAAATCCCTGTGTTTTGACTGCAATAACCTGTTCTTGCTGCAAAGGCAACATCTCCCAGATGAGGATGAAACACCCAGCACTGAGGAGGAAGATTAAAGAACTACACTGAGGGCAAGGGCTGATGAAGGAAGGTCTTGGCTGGCTTTAAAAAGCAGTCACAGTTTCCAGGGTTGGGTCCTGCTGGGCAGGAGAGCCTTGACATCCTCATTCACCTGTCCTGGAGCATCTCCTCTCCTTGGATCCTTCCAGCATCCTTAAACCCCCACAAGATTTGGTTTGATTTTGCATTTTAAGCTTAATGAGACAGAATTAATGGAAAGGACACAATTAACAGCCAGAGCTGTTTCCTGGCAGAGTTTCCATGTGGGAAAGGGTGGCAGCAGCAGCTCCCTGCAATTCCAGCTGCACATCCCAACCTCCAAAAAATCAAAAAGTTTGATTTTCCAAGCCTGAGAGCCCAAGGAGGCTGTTCCTGTCCTGTGTGTGAAGGATTAATCAGTTACTTGGTATTATAGAAAGTAGAGCATTTCAGTGGGATGGGGAGAAAAAGGTTTCCTTGTCTTGCAAACCTTGTTTTTTTGCCTTCTCTTGTCTCATCTGCAGACAGAATGAGAAGCCAGAATTGTGAAAATATTCACAAAACTGAGCTCTGGAAAATATAATTTAAATAATTTTGAAATATCATGCTTTGATTTGGGCATTTTCTAAAAAACTACTTCAGTTTGTAACAGACAAGTAATTTTAAAGGGGAAATCTGAAAGGTTTTGTTTCAAAGTGAGAAAATGGAAATTTTGGCAATCTTAAAAGGAATAATGTTTCTGCTTCATGTAAAAAAAGTCACGAAAACTGTCTCTTTACTGCAAATATTTTCATTTTTTGACAGTTTGCTATTTTTCAACCAAAAAGTGTTATTAGAAACATCTGAAAATAAACACAGAAGGAAAGAACTTTTCTATGGTAGGGAAGACAGGTACATTTCTGTGAAATGAAATGAGTTTCTTGATGTCTGCTGCGTGCTGCTCTCAGAATAAATCACAAGCAGAGAAAACATGGTTTATTGGGGATTTTTTGCTGGTGTTTTTTTTTTCCACCATATCAGGAGGTCAGGTCTTATGACTGCTTGCAATATTTCGGCACTACCTAAATTCAGCAAATACATCCTGAATATAAAATACTTATTAATACAGAATGGGCACAGAGGCCAGCCTGGAACTGGGCTGTTTTACCCCTGGGATGAATCAGCTCCATGGTGCCAGCCCAGCCAGTGTCCCTCTGTGCTCTGGAATTGTGTTTGCAGCCCTGGTGTCCATCTGCCAGCGCTGAGCTGAGGGTGGGGGCCCTCCCAGAGGAGCCATCTGGGCACCCTGCTCCTGTCCCTGTCCCCAGTCCCTGCCCCTGCTCCTGTCCCTGTCCCCTGTCCCTGTCCCAGTCCCTGTCCCAGTCCCTGTCCCTGTCCCTGTCCCTGTCCCTGTTC
>NW_005054358.1:4671586-4672425 GCF_000277835.1 Geospiza fortis | reverse complement strand
CCTGTCCCTGTTCCTGTCCCCAGCCCCTGTCCCTGTCCCAGTCCCTGTCCCTGTCCCTGTCCCCAGTCCCTATTCCTGTCCCTGTTCCTATTCCTGTCCCTGTCCCCAGTCCCTGTTCCTGCCCCTGTCCCAGTCCCTCCCCCTGTTCCCAGTCCCTGCCCCTCTTCCCTGTTCCTGCCCCTGTCCCCAGTCCCTGTTCCTATCCCTGTCCCTATTCCTGTCTCTGTCCCCATCCCTGTCCCTGTCCCTGTCCCTGTCCCTGTTCCCAGTCCCTGTTCCCAGTCCCCGTCCCCATCCCTGTCCCTGTCCCAGTCCCCATTCCCAGTCCCCGTCCCCATCCCTGTCCCTGTCCCCAGTGCCACCACCACAGCAGGCTGGGAGGGAGCTGAGCTCAGCCTGGCTGCAGCAGAAGGCAGAACTCAGTGGGGACTCTGAGCTGGACATGGGCTCTCCCTAAAACCTTCTGCCAGCCTGTGAATCTGCAGGGTGCTGAACCATGTCCTGGAAAGGCAGGACATCATCTGAGCATTTCAGCTCATAGCAGATAAGAGCAGCCTTTTGATTTCTCTTTTTTTAAAATTTTTTTTTTGGTCTTTTTTTTCCTCTCCTCTGATGACTCCGAGCA
Source organism: Geospiza fortis (assembly GCF_000277835.1). Lineage (NCBI taxonomy): Eukaryota > Metazoa > Chordata > Aves > Passeriformes > Thraupidae > Geospiza > Geospiza fortis. Next base: position 4,671,800 of record NW_005054358.1, on the reverse strand, counting down.
TTGTGTCCCTGGTAATACCTGCAAAAAGAGCAGCTTCTGGCAAGGGAAAAGCTGGAGGATAATCCAGAAGAATTTAAGGGCAGGGAAGGTTAAAACATAAAATATCTGCTGCATCTAGTAGCACTTCTGCTTCAAGATTAGCAAGAAAATATTGGCCATGGGCAGGACACAGAAATCATGGAAGTTTGGTTGGGTGGGACCTTAAAGATCATCC
>NW_005054358.1:4660042-4671544 GCF_000277835.1 Geospiza fortis | reverse complement strand
ACATTTTGACTATCAAAATCTACTCCTTCTTCTGCTACAGCTTCAAAGCACAGCCTTGAAGAAGAATTTTAACCAAACCAGGACTTGGTTTCCTTATCTGAAGAATATAAATTAGAACACTGTGCTTCCTGACACAGTTCTCAGCAAGTACAATTCATTAACTTTCCTGAAGTGCTTTTAAATCTCCTGTTTCAGGCACTACACAGGTATTCAAAACAGAGTTCACAGAGCTAGCTGAAACCACTTAAAATGAAATTAAAATGCCATAATTCCAGATTAGGATAATTCACACTCAGGAAAGTTCTGATGACAAGTTTATGAATTTTTCTGTGTTTGTGGGGGCTGCAGGAGTCTTGGGAGATATAAAAAAGCAATGTCTTTGACAATCAATCTGAGATTGAAAATTCCACAGAACTTTTGGAATTTAAAATTTCAGCTCGATGTTCCAAAGCTGAGAAAGGATGAAGAGGTGGAAAACTGGAGAAAAAAAGGAAGTGAGTCATATACAACTTCTTTCCCTGTCCTGATCTCCAGGAAAGATGCTGATATTGAAATTGAGACCCAAAAAATTTCAGAGACAAGGCCTCCTCAGACAAAAGAGATGAAGAGCTGCTTTTGCCCTGGGATCCAGCTGGGAATAACCTGTTCTCCATCCCTGAAGGTGCCAAGGGAAGACATCTCAGCCAGAAGTGATCTGAGAGCCCTCTGGTTAATATCGAAGGGATAGACAAGCTGTCCTTTTAAAATGTGAACATGACTGCCTGGCACTGTCTGTTCTCCCTGTGTTCAATAATGTAAATAAAGAATTTAAGAAGCCCATTACTTTCATCTGCAGTTCTGAGAGAATTGCTCACACTCTCCCCTGGCAGTTCTGTTTGTGCATAATAACAATGCTAATAAAAACCCTCAGGAGAACAGCAAACCTAACCAAAAAGAAAGGTAATAATAGTAAGAACAGTAAAAAAATAAAGTTTTGCCTTTATAGATGTTTCCGTCATTTGAAATAATAATAAAAAGAACAACTTGTGATGACTTTGCTGGCATCAAATTCTTATTTGGGCACTTGGTATTTTAATGAGGGGCAGGATTTGCCTTTTCAGAGACAAGGATGCAGGGATCAGTCTCCAGTGCTGACAACAGCAAGGGCAGGCTTGTTTTATTTTGTTGTTTTTTTTTTTCTTTTTTCTTTCTTCACACTAATTTCAATCTGCCTTTCAAAATTCTGGGAGAGTTTTTTTATTATTATTATTTTTCCCTTTCACTCTTTGGATTCTCTTCTCACCTTTCCTGCTGGTTCCTTTGTTACCTCCTTCAGCTTCCACCTGCTGGTCACAACTCTTTGATTTTGGCCTTGAGCTGGTGACTTGAAATGGAAATATGCTTCCCCACTGAGCACTCCTCCTCCCAAATAACCTGTGAAGGGCTGAGCCTGATGCTCCTGAGCTTCCTGGGATACAATCCTGAAGCATCAGGTGATCTTAGTCAGATGGTGCCTCTTTATTTCTCATCCAGCCAGAGCAGGACAAACCCAGGCTCTGCTGAATCTTGGTTTAAGTTGAAACCTTCTCTGAAGTTAAGTTTCTTTGCTAAAATGTTGTTTTGGAAACAGAAACCTACTGTGGGAAAATTGGGATAATTTAGCCATGTCAAACCAGCTCTTTCAGTGTTTTCATCGTCAGATTTATGCTAGAGTTTTTGAAAATTTGTATTGCATTATTATTATATTATAAATTTAAATACTGTACATACTTCTTCTTCTTCTTCTTCTTCTTCTTCTTCTTCTTCTTCCTCCTCCTCCTTCTTTGTCTCCTTCTACCATTTTGCTGACTGAAGAATAGAAACAAAGCTTTTTGTGAAAATAATCCATCCATCCGACCTCAGATATGTCGTTTACATTTGTGGGGGTTTTTCTTTGGGTTTTTCAATGCCTTAGCTCCCCAGAGAATTTTCGAACACTTGCTATTTTCATGCAATTTGGTTCTGTGTTGAAGTTTAAAATGTAGATGTTTTTGGCAAGGATGAGGTGTCCTAATCCACCACCAATGACCTGAAACATCTTCTTTCCTCCCTGAGAGGACAAAGTCTCTGCTCCCCCAAATGGTATTCCCTCAGCTCAACACCATTTTCTTGAATTCATCCAGAAATCTTTACTTTTCCATTGCTGAAACAGCATGTTTTAAAAGGAGTTGTTCTAAGGTCAAGTTTTTCTGTTCCACTTTTCCTGTGCCAATTGGAGCAGACTCATTGCTCCTCCCTGTTTCCTCACCTCATCACCTCAGTCCCTCTTCCCTGGGCCAACCTTCTTTTCCAGGGAAGGAAGTTAAAAATATTTTGTTGTGCATTTTAGTGAGTCAGCCTTTGATTGAATCCAACAAGCTAGAGAACAACAAGCAAGCTCTGTGGCTGGAGCAGACAGTGGGGCAGGAGAGGGCAGAGACAGAGCCAAACTGGGGCTCCCCATCCCCTACCCACTGTGCATAACCTCCAGCAGGACTATTGCAGGTTTAAGAGAACAGGTTTAGTTTACAATCAGAACAAACCCTGTTCTCCCCCATTGTTCCATTAAAACAAAAAGATAATTCTTTCGACACAAAAGCGTGCCTGAGTAATGTTTCAATTTCCATCCCATTTCCAACAGAAGAAAATACAAACACAGAGTTTTGCTTTTATTTCGTTAAAGTGGGATTTTTTTTTTTCCTTTGGCTGTGGTAGAAATGTTCATTTTGATGATATTGTTGAAGTCACACTCTTTAAACACATGGCTTATGTTGAAACAATGAACAAATATTATTTGATGTTTTCTGCTGTGCTCGCTTCTCATCGTAATGGCTCGACAGTGTTGGAATTGAAGATGTTAATAAAAATCAAACATCATGATGCTTCCTGACAATATTTTGACAATTTTGATCTGGGGGTAATTTTGCATTTGAATTTTGATGTATAACAAAAACAAGTGTTAAGATTTCAGGAAATCAGCTCTGCCTGCTCTACTCCAAGGGATGGAGTATTTCCCAGTGATGATGTTTGGACAGTGACTGTGAGGAGAAACCCTTCTTCAACTGATTAAGCAAAAGAGGACTTTTTTCCTATAATTAAAGAGGGTTGGCAGTTTAAATTTGTGATGATGAAGAACTAGAGATTAACATAAATAAAACCACTTTAGAAATCCAATGAAATTTTATTTAGCAAAAAGAAGAGATTTAAGGAGGAGGGAAACCAGATTTTTATTCCAACCAGTTATTTCTATGTTTAAATTGGAAAGAACAGCAGGGGAAGAGCCCCACATCCATCACTCAGCATTCCTAAAAACACTGATTTAAGAAAACAACTCTGTCTTGTTTCTTAAATTAAGGTATTAGAACCTGTCTCTCTGCTCATCTCTTCTTCTCCAGGCCAGGATTAAGTTTTGATTTGTAATAAAATTTGACACAAATCTGACATTATTTTGACCAGGCGTTGTATTCAGGAGATTAAAATGAGCAGCTGAAAATGGCACTGACATCCCTGGCCTCGTCTCCTTCCTGCTGTTTCTCTGGCTGCTCCCCTCTGTCTCCTGCATCCCTGGGACCCCTGTGCTTGTCACTGCTTTCTGGCCACGTTCCTTGGGTGTCCTTGGTCCCTTCCCTTTGCCTGAGCCCCTCTGGGCTCCTCAAGGAGAAGGATTTTCACCCACTCCCTCCCAATGCTCTGTCCCCACATCATAGCAGCACCACAAGGCTGCCACCCCTGTCCCTTCCATTGCCTCACAAATGGAATTCATCACCATCATATGAATAAATCCCCACGAGAATAGAAGTTCTAGGAGGTAATTGAATCACACAAGAGTGATGGGGCTTGCTTTTTTTTTTTTTCCCTTCCCTTGACTCATTCCCAGCCGAGGTTCAATCAGCATTCATTACTCCCACCTCCCTCTATCTGAGAGCAGCAGAGGAACTGGGGGAAGGAGGACTCTTCGTCTCCTGATTAAATCTTCCAAACATGATGGCCTATCAAGCTCAGTAATTTGGGAGCCAGGAAACACGAGATTTTAATTCAACCCAGATAAAAAGGCATGACCCCGTGGAGCCAGCTGAGAGGAACACAGCAATGGAATTGTGTCAGCTTATGGTGCCTTAAAATTTTCTTTTCAAAGAACAGTTTGATTAAAAAGTGTTTAAAAATGTTTTCAAACCTAGAGGCACTTACAGTATTGAAACAATTTGCAATCAAAAAGAAAATCTTTTGATTTGACATTTTTGCCCTCTTATTTGATTTTATTTCACATTAAGGAAAATATTAGGGGGAAAAAAACCTAAAATTGAATTAAAATAATAGCAACATTCCACACATACACATCACTTGATAAAACATTTACATTGCAGTGTTTTGACATTCTCAAAACAAAGCATTTTTTGACATTATGAAATGGAATTTTTCAATAAGCTTGTTTTGATCTTTCTAGATCAAATCTATCCCGGAATCCTCTATCAAAACAGCATTTTGGGAATTCTCTCCTCGGGCAGATGTGAAGGAATGAGCTGGGCAGAATTGAGGGAATGAGCTGGGCAGATTTGAAGGAATGAGCTGTGTTCTGAGCTGGGCAGATGTGAAGGAATGAGCTATGTTCTGTGCGGAGTTCTGGGGCGGGATGCAGAGGCACATCCCATCCCATCCCATCCCATCCCATCCCATCCCATCCCATCCCATTATCCCATCCCACCCCATTATCTCATCCCATCCCTGCGACTCTGAGGTGGCACCCGGTGATGTCACACAGGGACACGGCCAGGACACGCCGCTGTCCCCGCTGAGCCGAGCCAGCCCGGGCACGGCACGGCACGGCGCGGAGGGTTCTGATGCGCTCGGCTGGGAGCTCACCTGTGACCCGAGCGCTGTCGGAGCCACACGAACCCTTCTGCAGCTGCGGAGAGCGCCGGGCCCGGCAGAGCCTTTCCCCACTAGAGGGAAGTGCATTCCCACGCTCAGGGGTGAGCACACGCCGTGGCTCCGTGTCCCCGAGCCGCGAATGCTGCTGGAACCCTCGGCTGCCCATCCCAACGTCCCTGAAGGGTTGCAGGAATTCCTGAGTGCCTGTGTGCATACCCCAGTGCCTTGCTGTGATTTCCATACCAGCACCACTGTTGGCAGATGTTTGTCCAGCCCTGGCACAGCTGCCCAAGTGGAGTCACCATCCCTGAGGGATTTAAAAGATCTGTGGATGTGTTGGGGATGTGGTTCTGATAGTATAGGGATAAAATGTTTCTAAAATCATGGGATATTCAGGGGAGTTGGAAAGAAAGGTTGGTCCTGGTAGGCTCTGGGAAAATGTTGAGCTTTACTGGATCATGTTGAGCTTTACTGCACCTGTATAATCATTTAATGACTATGATAAATGATATGATTGTTATATGATAAATCATATGATTGCTGCACGTAATGATTGTTTGGTAATTGGATATGATTATTGTTTAATCATAACAGGAATCATGAGAAACAATGATTGGGGGGTTTCATGGAGATTCAAAATCCATGCTTGGATAAGATCAATGTATACAATAGAACAATATAAGTTTCATAATTTATATGTAGTTATATAATGATAAAAGTATAAAAATGTGTTCATCCCAAACCCATGTTGGAGTCAGATTTGGGTCTGTACCCCTGACACTCAGAGCTCTTCAATAAAAGCACCTGCATAGAATCATTCTGTGATTAAGTGTTTCTGAACACTAACAATTCTTCCAAGCAATTCGTGATAGTACAAGGAGATGGCCTAAAGTTAGACTATGAGAGGTTCAGGTTGAATATTGGCAAAAATTTCTTCACTGAAGGAGTGGTTAAGCTTTGGAAGGGGAGGAATCACCATCCCTAGAGGTGTTCAGAAAATGACCAGATATGGCACTTCAGGGAAAGGTTTAGTGGCCATGGCAGTATTTGGCTGAAGGTTGAACTTGAGGACCTTGGAGGTCTTTTCCAACATTAATGATTCCGTGATTCTGTGGTTTAGTCACTGCCCTGGCAGTGCTGGGTTGGACTCAAAGATTTGAAAGGTCTTTTGCAACCTAAAAGGTTCAATGGTTCTGTGTCCCCTTAGTGGACGAAAACATGGGCTAAGCTCGAGCTCTGCAGGGAAAGAAAGGGCTGAGCTGCTTGCTGACTCAAAGGACATCTATAAAGCTGTGCTTGAGCTGCTGGAGGTGCACTGAGGATCAGCCCTGAGCCATTTCAGCGCTGTCTGCACTTGGAAAACTACTCCGTGCACAGCTGTGATCCACACAGATGGGCTTGAACCCACACATCCCAGGCACTGCAGCAAAATGCAGGCAGTGACAGTGTGGGGATGGGAGCAACCCACCCCAGGCTGCATGGAATGATGGATATGGGACCAAATCAACACTGGGCTGGCTGTTTGTTCAGCCAGAAATGCTTACAGATCTTCTCCTGAGCAGACTGGCTGTTAAAACAAAGCTTCTGTGTGTTAATGCAGATGTAAGAAAATGTGTCTCCATGAACACACAGGAGGGGCAAACCCATCTGTGAGATGCAGAAACACAAACCCGTGGATACAAACTACCTAATTTCCAGGATAAACCTGGGAATGCTGACACGTAAATACCCTCAGAAACCCGGGCAGCACTCCTGGGTCCTTTGTGGATGTGCTGTGCGGATGCACAGGCTGTTGTCTGCAGCAGCACACAGCCTCCCTCCCTTCACACAGCCGAGCTCCAGGTGGGAGCAACCCTTGGAAAATGAGCACAGCCAGCCAAATGTGCCTTCATGAATCCCAGCCTGAGACATTGGTCTGAAGGAGCAACAAGCAAAGCAGGAGAGAGAGAACACAGCTGGAGAGGAGAGGATGAGGGATCATGGTAAAGAAACCTTCAAGTGGTCTGAGGAACCATGTTCCCCCAGGATGCTCATCAGCAAGTGGACATGAGTGTCTCTTCTGGTGGCTCTGGAGCTGGGGGACGCGGGGAAGTGTGTCCCTCATGTCTTGAGAGGGGAAATCACTCTGTCCTTGCTCCCAAGGAGTCTGTGTCACCCCACGACTTCATTTCCTGAGAAGGTCAGTGATGCTCATGGATATATTGCACAGAGAATGAATCCAGCTGTCTCAAGCATGGGGTAGAACACCTTGCTCCTCAGCTTTCAGAATAAAACAAATTTTTGGTCAAGAGTGGACATCAAAATGAATCCATTGGTTCCTCCTACTCTTCCCAAGAGTACGAACTTTTGTGGACTTTAACACTTGAGCTGTTTTTGGCTTTTTCCTGCTGCTTGAAGGGCTAGCATCATTCCTGGGGAAAAAACCATTTCTACTTCTGTTTTGGCATTTTGCTGCAGAACTGATAAAATGTATAATTGTCCCTTGGTCCACTCCAACAGCTCTCAAGAGCAAATTCTTCAGCCAATTTAAATTTGTGATGCCCCGTGGAAGGCAATAGAGATTTAATGGAGCTACTTTGTGTTAAAGCATCTGGCCCCAAATTCTCCAGGGAAGCAGAGTATCATGTACCAGATCAAAGGGCCAGGTTGATGTGTGCTGCAAACAGGGAATGGGCAAATTTGTTAAGATGGAAAGTGATTTTGCCACCTGCTTTCTCACCTTGTGCATGGCCTAAAACAAGGTCATGCCAGGGTTCCTAAATGGAGTTGTATTACAATAATTAACAAGAATATTATTAATCTAGTAGTAGTTTTTGTTTTACAGTTTATGGCTTGTTCTTTACTTGTTTCATTCTTTTGCTGCTGAAAGAAAGAAGCAGCAGGCTATTATGAGATGAGACAGTCTGATGTCATATTTTAAATGTAGTTGACAGCTAGAAATATGGAAAACCCATAAAGGAAGCCTGTCTGGATATAGTGAAATTTCCAGGGTAATTTTTCTCTGATCTGGATGCAATGCTGAAAGCTCAGCTCAGATTTAGGCTGTTCATCCAACAAGAACATCTTGAGTTTTGGTCCTGTCTCAGATACCAAGTTGTCTCTCTCTGCTCTATCCCTGTTGTGGGATCACTGCACAAATCCAGAAGTGGAAGAGTTTTTTATCATTGTGTTGATCCCACAAAATAGGAGCAGACACCATCTGGGACATAAGGACTGGTGCTGCTTTGTGGCCTGGAATTTTTCAATTCAGGAACTGGTACTAAAAGATAACTGTTTTCTTTGGGCACATGTTTCAAATATAAAAATAACAGTGTTCAACCCTACGCATGGGCAACAAAACCTAGGCATGAGTTAAAATGTCAAAATGAGTTTTAAAAGATCAAAAGTAAAAGAAGAGAATTCATCCTGTGGTATTTAAAGTGAGTCATGGACACTGTGAGCAGCAGGTCTGGAGTAAAAGAGATCCCATCTTGATGTCACCAAGTGTTCTGTAATTTGTGGTCCAAACCCCCCTTTAGCCACTTGAAACATGGCTCATCTCCTCCACCAGATCAGCAGAACAGTTTATGTTGGCCCTGGGGGGGATTTTGTTCTCATCAGGTTTCTTCTTCCCCGTTTTCTGTCTTGTGGTGGGAGCAGTTGCCAGGCCTCCACTCTCATTCTGTAACTGGAAGCCCTGAGGAGCAGCCTGAGGAAGAGCCACTTTATTTCCTTTGCTGGTGTGCCCTGTCCAGCTGCTCTCCTTGTCCTGCTGGGCAGCACAGCCAGAACTGCTGCTGTCCCCTCTGTCGGGGTGATCAGCACAGAGAATCCACTGAGGGCAGGTTCCATCCATCAGGGCAGATTCCCTGATGCTGTATTTGGGAAAACACAGCTTTACAAAGGATGTGTGCTGGACCTGCACTGGGGTATGTGGGCTGGTATATAAATGTACACAGTCATCTGCCTGCTCCTCAAAAGTCTACATTCCAAGGTTACCTATGGAAAAAAAGTGAATAAAGCTGTTCCACAGGGCAGAAAATGCATTTATTTTATTGTTCTGACAAGCTCTGTATTGAAGACAACAAGATAAGTACCAGAAATGGCAGAATTAAGTCCTGTGCAGGGTTTACAGGCCCCCAGCTAAGACTGTGGCAGAGCACAAGGTATTCCTTCCAAAAGCACAGGGAAGCTGCCTTTTCATTAGCTTAGGGGGGTAAAGTTCTGAGGCTGCTGCTACTGGTCAGAGGATTGATCCTTGTTGGCTTCCACCCAGTGAAAACCTTTTATTGTGTCTGTGCTATTACCAGAAACAAAATCAGTAGAAAGCATTTCAGGATGTTTTTTTTTTTCTGATCTGAGTGTCTTGGGGTTTAATTCTTAACTGTTGTGTGATCTTTGGCATAGTCAAGCCAGCTTTACAAAAGATTTCATGTGGTAAAGAAAATAATGTCTTTGGTGGTTCACAGGAGGGCTTGCAGAATCGAAAATCATTTGGAGCACTTATTTCCCTGTTTATTTAACTTCCACATGTGTTTTTAAAAATTCTTCCAACCATCGAACCATCTCTGTGAGTCTTGTTCTTCTCCCTAATGTGGAAAATCAGTCTGAAGGGCAAAAAGGGCACGACGTGGTCCAGGCTCAACTACAGCGTGAAGTTTGCAAGCTGAGGTCAAGTTGGCACAAAGGCTGTGGTTGGCTGAGGACTCAGCTGCTCCTGTGGGGTACCTGAGGCTCTTTTGAACTTCTAGTCCATAATAGTTTTCCAGAATGGATGGATAACACCGGCAGAACAGGATTTCTTCCAAATGTTCGTCATTCTTTTCTTCCCTTATCCTTCAGAAATGCTGTCAGAATTAGCTTTGTTGCTTGTATTTCAGAACATCTGCATCTGATTCCAGGAGGATTCAGAATGATTGGAAAACACTGAAATGAAGAATGAAATGTTATTTTAGTGAAAAAGGAAGCCTCTTGAGTAGAAGTTAGAGTCTTATTTTATTTTATTTATTCATTAATCTGAACCAAGATTCTTCCAGCCTTAGATCTCAACCAACATCTTTATCCTAACCAGGAAACCTGTCCCAGTAGATCCCCACTTGAGCAATGCTTCTTCCCTAAAGTCTGCCTGAAGTGGAGGAAAAGTAATTGCATCTGTTTGGGTTTCTTTTTCCCCACATTTCAGGATGTTGTTCTTTTTGTTTTGTTCTTTTTGTTTACACAGGCTAATGACAAATTAAAGGGATAAACCAAAGGCCTTGCAGGAACAGCTGTAAACTCCAAGCAGGAAGTCATTCAAAGCCTCCAAAAGCTGGCTGTGCCATGCTGGAGGAGTTAATGATGAAGAAGCAAATCCTCAGTTGGAGCAGCCTGGCAGAGTTGGGTTGAAATCTGTGAGTTCCACTGATTTACAGCAGTTCAGAATGAGGCCTGAAGCGTCTCACTGTTCTGCTTTGTTTGCATTTTGAAGGGATCTCTGCTGGTTTCTTGATGGTTTTGCTCCTATTGATGCATTTGTGGGATGCCAGGAGCCAAGTGGGTCTCCAGCAGGCGCAGATGGAGGAGCACAGAAAAGCACTCACTCAGTTTCCTGGGAAAAGCTTTTTCTAAGAATTTCAGGACAGAACCCAGGCTATTCCTATTCCTGCAAAGGTTTCTGTGGGCTGACAGCTGGTGCTGCCAGAAGATCGAGGATCTGAGGTTCCTCTGTGCTCTTCTGAACTTGAGACAGTTTAATTTTGGAGTGGCTCAAAGATAACTTGTGCAGTAGAGGATGTTTAGATTGCCCTCCTGACATGACCAAGAAAAAATAGCCCAGGAAATTTGTGGAATCATGAGAGTTTAAAGGCCAGGCTGGAGAACACCCTGTGGGTGCTGCACTATCAGGGCTGAACCTCCTTTGACAAGTGGGATTGACTTGGAACACCAGTTGTGTTCCTTTGTGCCATCACAATTTCTAAAACCGAAATTAACCCAGCTCAAAAGATTTCCAAATTTACCAAGAGGAAGAGGGAATAATCAATGAGCTGTACATTTACTCTGGGGTTGTGGCAGTGCTTTATCAATCAGCCAAATCAAGTCTTTCTTCTGCTGACCACATCACCAGATGTTTCCAGCAGCATCTGGATCTCCTCCAGTTCTCTCCTCCTTTCAGTCTCCTCTTTTCTTCTGAGGGAAAAATTGTCAGCAGTGGCAGAAAATATTTTCTTAGCACTTATTATAAAGGGGTTTTAGAGGAGGACACATGAGCATTCAGCTCTGGGTTTGCCTGAAAATGAAAGACTTCAAAATTGGAGGAAACAACCTTGTTGCAATTAAGCACAGGCAAAATTGCCCACAGTTATTTGCAGCTACTGAACTGGAGGCCACTCTCTGAAAGCCAGGCTATCACAGGGAGCAGCTACTTCCAATTACATCCTACTGGAGGGGACTCCTAAGCTGCCAAGATTCATGGAGGAAAGCCACTTAAAAAAAAAATCATGACAAACTTCTCCCCCTGGAAAGAAAAATAGGAAAAAAAACCCACAAAAACTGCTTTATTAAAGTCTAAACATTCCTTGGAAATGTGCCAAGTGCACAAATATTTCCATAAGGAAGATTTATGTGATCCAAAAACAAATTTCAAAATGCAGGAGAGGAAGAGAGACAAACAAACAAACA
>NW_005054358.1:4643565-4659994 GCF_000277835.1 Geospiza fortis | reverse complement strand
CAGGGCTGGGGTGAGGAGAACAAGGCTGAATCTCCAGAGCCCTGAGAAGGAATCTGAAAATGGGGGTCTCTCACCCAAAATAATTCTGGGCAATGCTGAAAGGTGTCAGCTTTGCTCCAGATTGGATAAAAAATGTAAATACACTCTGCATTTTGTACTTCCTCCCCAGCCAGGAGAAAAGATCAGTCTGCTCTGTCTGCTGTTGGATTTGATGATCTCAGAGGTCTTTTCCAACCTAAATAATTCTATGGTTCTACTCTTAGCACTTCTCATACCCTGTTTTCCAGGTAGGGCAGCTCCTCAGTCGGTGTTATCCACTGTGTCTAGGGTGTTACAGCCCAGCTGCCAGAGAGCTGGAAGGGATTATCATGACCTCAGGCACCTCCCTTAACATGCAGATAACCAGGGGAACCCAAATATCCCCCCCTCTCTGGGGAGAAAGTGCACCCAGTGCCTTGCTGAAGCCTTTGGGATTTAAAATCTGTCAAATCGAGAGTGTGACTAGCCAAGATGTGGCACCTGGGTGCTGAAAAGAGGGCATGCACCTGTAAAAAACCAGGAATTTTTCATTTTGAATTATTTTTTTAAAATCTGCTAATTCAAGGAGGGCAGGAAGACAAAATTCCCAGGGTGTTATGTTGTGGAGTATGGCTGGAATTTGCTGTTTCTAGTCTGATTTGCTTCAAAGAGAGTTTTGGTATCAAAAATAGGATGTCTGCATGGTTATATTGTAAAAGGTGATAGCAGGAAGGGTAGGAAGCAAGAAGTCAATGGGGAGATAAAAGAGAAGTTGTTGCAACAGATTGCTCTGTGCAACTTGTTCTGAGTTTTTCCCCCAGATTATTGGTTCACACTGCCCTTAACATTTAGATTTTCATCTGTTTGCTTCTTTTTGTGAGAGGAAAACTATGTTAGGCATCTCATAAATGCTTACATGGAGATGTTTCCCATCTGCTTGCAGATGCACCATGCCTGCTTTCTGCAGGGACCTGGCACTTCTCAGCGTTTAAATGAAACTGAACCCGCTCCATTTGCTGGATGGGCACAATCCAAGGAGCAAAACTGAACATTTCTCAGTGCTGATGATTCTGTTACAGCGCACTGAGCTCTGAAAAGATCTCCAAACATCCGCTGCAGGTTGCTTTCTTGAGGAAGGACCCCTTCAATTAAGGCCAAGAATTAAGACAGACAAAGCCATTCAAGACTCACTTTCATTGCTACTTCGTGCATAAACAGAAATATGAATTCCACTTCCTTGGCCACCTTCCAGCTAACTCTTCTCCTTCACAGTGTGACATATCCATCTCCTTCTGGTCATGCAGCACCACAGAAGTTCTCCAGGCACTGTTGAGTGTGGGCTGCCTCCATCCTGGGGTGGTTTCACTGCAGCAGTGGGTGGGCAGCCCCTGTCTGCTGCGTTCCCTGGGACTCTGCTCTTTGCTGGGCAGGGTTAGTCACTGTTTTTGGCACGCTCTGAGATGCTCAGATGTGGAGGGCTCTGCTCTACCCTCTCCTCCACAGGCAACCCAGCCAAAACCCAGCAGAGCCATCCAAGCCTTCCCAGTTTGCTGCTTGCACGGATCTCATCTGTCTCCTTCTCCTTGGATTCGCCTCCTCAGAGAGGTTTGTGCATTTTGCAGACAGCGTGGGGGCGGAGGGCGGGGGTGGCAGGGAAGATGAAGAACTCGGTGATATACTGAGTATATAGAACAGTGTATAATGTACTGAGTGATGCAACAGCCAGAGAACTAAGTGGATGCTGCTGCCTTGTGATTTACTGCTTGCAAATGGCTTATCTTCTTCTAAAATACCGTTAATTTAATAGACAAACATCCCAGGATAAAGGCTCGCCAGAGACGCAGCTGATGGGATAAACATCGAGAGATTAAAGACCTGTGGGCAAAGTGTATAATTCTGTTATTAAAATCCCAAAGTGGTCCCTTAAAATTAGACCCTAGTAAAGGAAGAGGAGTGGAAAAACCTGTGCTTAAAAGGGGGAGTGATTGTGTTGAGCACTTCAGAATCATTTGCTAAGCAAAGTTAAAAGCTTGGTCTTCTGCTTGTTTTCCTCCCGCTGTCCCTAACTATCAAAGTGGTATCAAAGAAACCTGCTTATTAGCCATGTGTTGAGAACATTTTCCAGAGGCAGCCGGAAAGCCATCAGTGACAGCATTTCTATGACCTCCTAATTGCACCCCACACAATGTGTGGCTGTTAGGCCCAGGAGGCAGCTGCATTTGCAAAGTGAGTCCCAAGTCATTATTTCCCAGCTCAGGAGCGAGCCTGGCGCGTGAGTGGTGCCTGTCAGGGCTCATTTTTGCAGTGATTGCAGCTGGGACCAGGCACACAGCATACCCACTGCTGCCCAGGCTCTGGCACAGGCTGTGTCACCCTGTGCTGTGCTTTGAGACCACATAGAAGGATTTGTCACCACCAAACTGGACAGCCAGCGGAAACTGAGTCCTAGGGATCCCAATCCTCTGGAAAATCCCAATATGAAAAAGTCCAGCCCTTAATCTGCTGTAAACATCAATTTGTCTTCCAGCACATATTCCAGGTTTTTAATTTTTTTTTCCCCCCCAAACTCCAATATTTTGCCATGTGAAAATTCTGAAGAAAATAGCATTTGCTGAACCTCCAACAGTCTTCCCACAGCACCCACACTTGTTTGTTTTTTATTGTTTAGGTTTTTTTGTGTATGAGGATAATCATATACATTAAAGGGAAGAAAATTCTATAAGAATGAAAGAAATAAAATATCTTATTATCACAAGCTAAACAGCTGCCTTCAATTGAAATTTTACTTAAATCAGCATTTGTTACTGCAGCACATTTTGATTTTAAGAAATTGATGTTTCCCAGTGGGAGAACATCCAATCAAGATGCCAGCTACTTCTGTGCTCCATGGAAATGAAGCTTGCTTTCCATGCATAGGTATCCCATGTTTGAATCCCTGAGTGTGCAATTACTTAGGAGCTCCAACAGAATCAACTTCTTCATGAAACTTGTGAGAACTTTATATTTTTGAGGCTGTTAATCTCTGTATCCCATTTGATTACAAGTGGTCAATCAGTACAAAAGTTTATGGATAGGACTGTGCGGTGGAGTAGATGGATAAAGGAATTCTCATTACTCTGTACATCCAAAGAGCATGATTTTGTTGGTCAATCTGGCCAATAGTGCAACTTTTAAAGATTAATTCGGTTTTCACTCCACACAGGATGATTTTCATGCAAGGATGTTGTGCCAGGATGTTGTGCAAGGCACAAGCAGAGCAGGAATCCCTCCAGACACATCTATTGGAGCTGCATTAGGAAGAGAACCCCCAGATTAACACTTGCCAGTGACAGATGACTCCGAAATCAACCGATTGTGACAAAATGCACTTTACTCTGTATTAGTCACATACCACTGATAGCAATATTAGAGCCCATAAACATGCTTTTAATAGTCAAATATTCTTTAATGTATGCCGAGTCTCCCAGTAAGTGGAAATTAAATGGACAATTTAGTATATCATCTCCATGCATAGGCTCGGAAGCATGTCTCCAGCAGATGAACACTGACAGCAAAGCTGTTGCTCAACACAAAATTACAGAGGCCAAATGCTAAAGGTTTTGGTGTTTGAGTGTCCTGTCCCAAATAAAAAGGTTGACATTTGCCATTTGTAGTTGTTTTGGTTCACCAGTTTGAGATTTTGCCAATTTTGAGATTTCCCAGCCAATGCACCTGTGAGTGCGGTGGGTTCACCACTGGCAGGTATTCTGGAGTGAGAAAAAAGAATTACAAATCTATCCTGAAGCCAATAAGGGCTGGTGGGTAAAGGAGAGGATCTGAAAGACCTAAGGATCCCTATTTCCAGGCCTGGCTTTGGTTAGCAGAATGGTTCATCTGATCCTTTTTCTCTCATCCTTGTACAGCACCTTACACCCTTCCATATCTGCAGGATACACCAGCAGCTCACTCAGGTACCAGCCCTGACATTAAAACTAAATTCCAGCAAGGGGAAAACCAATCTATTTGGCTTTTCTTGGCATGACTCTGTCCATGATTAGTTGCATGACCCCCACCTCACCTCAGGAGAGAAGGTTTCTATGTGCTTGCACTTGTACCAGTCCTGAAAAGAGACACATAAAAAGGAATAAAAAGTATTAAATTAATTTGGCATGCAAGACAGAGCACCTGTTAACTCTCTGGTACCACACTGCATTTGCAGAGGAGGTTGTTAAGAAAACAAATTTCTTTTGTGAATTGTAGACTGAATGAGTTTAAACTGGAGTCCTTGAAACAGTCACTGAACCTTATTGTGCTTTTTTTGTTTGAAGACCAAGGAAATAGACTCTCTTCACAAGAAAATGTTTTAAATACAATGAACGCTCAGCAATTCTGAAGTTTTCTCAGGTTCCAGCATATTGCAAAAAATTCTATTCAATTCACACTGTCACACAGTGTTGGAGATTCAGGTCTTGGTGTACCTCTTCACATTGAAATAAATCAGGGGGAAAAAGTGTAGGTGGGGAAGGAAATGACAAACAGACCCAGACAAAGTGCCAAGAGTGTCCTTGGACAGACTGCATCCACATCTGGATTCCTGCTCCTGGAGTGGTTAGGATGGACATTTAAAACTAAACCAAATTAAGGACCTTTGGCAGGTCTCCCTTATTAATGGAATTTCAGTTCCCAGTTGCTTTATTTCCTATCTGTGCTGTGATCTCAGTGTATTATCAAAGCTAGAGCTTCCTGCAGGGAAAAAAATCTGCAAAAGAATTCCTGCAGACACAGTGAGCAAGGCATTCTCCTCTGGGGAGAATATTTACAGCCCCAAATCAAAATAACTGATTTGAACCATAAAACTCCCCAACTCAAGCTTCACCTTCAACCCTGCAAATGCTAAAGGTGGCACATGATGCATTTCCCACTCTCTGACTTTCAGAAAATCCATTTAAGATTCTTTGAATAAATGTCCAAAGAGAGGGCACAGGAGCAACCATTAACTCCTTGTGCACTCTGGTGGCACCTGCACAGGAGGATGCCTTTAGCCCAGGCCTTATCAGAGCAGATGATTAAATCGTTCTGATAACCTGCTCTCAAATAAACTCACAAGAGTCTTCCCTCTGTTTGCTCAGACTCTTTTACGCAAATCCTCAGTTTATCCATAAAATCACAATGATGAACTGCAGTTAAAAAAAAAAAAAAAAAGAATTTTTGTGCCTTCCATCTTAATATTTCAGTTTGTCCCTCTGCACAGACTTGCCTTCATGCAGAGGAGCCATAAATCTGTGCTGTCACTGTTATGATTATTAGTGGTTAGACCTGATGAATATTGATATGTGGCAAGCGCTCTTTCGACATTAAATACATTTGCCAATTTTCCTCCTCCAAACTCCACCCGTTAATGCTTCATCCAATATGAATCAATATTGGTTTAATAATTAACACGTTTAAACATTTTTTAATGTATATTTCATGATGAGAAGATCTATGTTTATTTTATGATGATAAAATATTTAGAGCCCAGGGAATTTTACTGTGCTGTCATCACAGCATTCATTGGGCCCTTTTCACTCTGCCTGAGGGTGCATCTCTGCCTCCTCTCAGCCCAGGCTGAAATGGTTCCAGCTCCTTCTGCAGGAGGGCTGTTTATGGGGTTTGAAGAGATCTGAAATATGTGGTGGGGCTGGAAAGGAAGTAGAGCAGTCTGGTTGAAGGGACAGAGCCCACCGTCAGCTCCAACAGCCATGGAGGAGGATGGGGATCTGACCTGGAGAGACTTGGAACACATTCAGCTTCAGAAACACTTCAGATTCCTGGAAAACATGCACAGAAGTGAGGAAGGAAAGAGAGAGACTCAGCCTGGCACTGGGAAGGTTTTGGAAGGAGCCCATGCTGCTTGCTGCATAAGTGGGCATTATTCTTCTTGAGGGCAGCGAGTTTGACTCCCCAGGGCTCTTCCTGTGCTGGGAAAAGCAAAGTTAAAACAAGTTCCCTGGAGAAGGAAGGTTTGGTAGGAATTAAAAACCTCCCTGTGTAAGTGAAGGGGTTATTCTCCATTGCCTTTGGAGCATGCACAGGGTCTTGGCAGTGTGAAAGGGAAGAAAAACACCTGTAGGGTGGAAAAGGCTGAAGAAACAGAGATTTGGGGATTTGGGTTGGAGGAGGTGTCTGGCTCCTCAGATCTTACAGGACCTCACCACCACCTCACTTTGCAAAGAGCACAGATTCATGCAGCAGATTCATGCCAGAGGCATTCAGGGGGTGCTTTGACTTTACACTGGCTCTTACAGGAGGGTGACTTCTGCTCCAGCTGCCCAGGATCACCAGGGAATCAGAGATAATGAAGAAAACGGGCTCTGAATTCACTAAAATCCAGGTGAAAGTTTCCTATGAGACTGTGATTAATGCAATCAGGATGATGATGTTTATTTCCATGTGTTTGTTCAGAATTATTCAACCAGTCACAGTCCTGTGGCTCCTGATGCTCCACTCCTGGGCACCTTGTGATGAATCTGATCTGAGCAGGTGGAGCCCTCTCAGAGAAGAGCTGGAGGAGTGCTGCAAGCACGGCTGCTGGTTGCAGGAAAACACTTTCCTTGCAGGATTTGCTGTGGAACACGTTTAATCCAGAAATGGATTTTAAAAAAGGGAAGGAAAAAAAAATTAAAAAAAGAACAACGTATCAAAGTCATGATGTCTCCTGGGAAGAGATTTCCCTGTCAAGGTGTGTTTGCTTGATAGCACATCCAGAAGGTAGAAATGTAATGTGGTTTCACACTTTGCTTTTTGAACCCATGTAAACTTCTGGCGTTCACAAAAAAAGTAGAGTTTTACAGCTTAACCATGCATTTTGTGAAGCTGTTAGATACTTCATGGAAGGAAAAAAAATCCATCAAGGGCATTAAACTGGAAGATAACACCTCTAACTCTGGCAGTGCCTGAGCTGCTGAGCACTGGATGCTGAGCAAGAGAGGGAGAGAAATAGTGCCACGTGCTCATCCTGTTTGCACTGCCTTTCCTAGTGGCAATTTTTGGCCACTATTGAACTTCTAATTCTGTATTGGGTGGACTTTTCCTTTCACCTGACCAAACTTCTTTTATTCTTATGAAATGAAATGTGAAACAGAGCTGGAGGAAGGCCAGTTGGGGTGTTGCTCCCTAAAATTATCCTGTTGTTTGATTTGAGCTTAAGAACCTTTCTGAAAAAGAGGGAGGAGTAGATGAATGCTTGCATATCCTGCTTGATATCAGGGAGCTTCCTGCGAGATTTATAAAATAAATACATTTAAAAGAGTAAAAAAAAAATACCACCCCAAATCCCTAACAGTTTTCAAATGTTTTATTTAACTTCATTGTGATTATTTTCCACAGTTCTGGTCAGGAGTAGCAATTATATTAATCCTTCTCCTCCAGGTTGTTAATCCTAGTAAAGCAACCTGTTGCTTGGAAGATTGTATGTTGTTAAGGATCTCCCAGAGAACGTTTATTCATGCTTGGGAATAAACACACTCACTGCTCATTTAGGCTGGAACTCACCCCTAGGAAGGGGGACTGCGCTCAAAACCAAGGTATCACTTAATTCACACTTCAACCCTTCAGATCAGAAGATAATATGAAATCCAATGGAAAACTCCATTTGTGTGATTGGGAGACCTCAGCAGAGAAATCAGTGGGGCTTTGGGGCTTTGGGTCTTTGGGGCTTTTGCTTTTTTGGGTGGGAAAATGAAGATCACTGATATTAAAATCACTTCCTCTGAACCTGATGAATCTGAGCCAGTGTGAGAGAGGCGAGACAGAAGATGTTCTTATAGTTATATGAGCTGGGATATTTATGCTCCAGACCTGAGTGCATGGCGTAAATTGGATGAGACAAGTAAATTGCACCCAATGAGCAGTGAAAGCAGGCAGCAGCATCCATGTGGAATCTCAATTTACACCCCAGCTGGGGTCTGCAGGAGCTGCACTGTCACTCTGTTCTTTTGAGTTCTTCTGAGCCTTCTGATGTTTACATTCTTGTAACGAACTTTCTAATGCACATTTCTGTAAATACTTATTGTTTTAATAAGTTCTTTTATGGAAGAAATTTGGTGGACTGTTGGACTGTCCAGTATCATTGGAAAGGTGGCACTGTCATCCTCCAGTCCACTGTCACTTTTGAAAATCTATAAATGTTGGACTCAGAATTAAACTACCCCCTCTTTTTACTTTAAAAATTCCAGTGTCTGCGTCATTTTATTTTGTGTCCATTTTATTTCATGTCTAGTTCTCATTAAAAACGAAGTGACACTGCACTGACAGAGCAGGGCTCTGAACTACTCCTGCTTTTCCTGCCCTGTTTTTTCCTCCCAGCTCTAGTGTGTGTGCTGCAGTGGGACTGGCAGCACAGCACTGTGAGCTGCCAACCACTCACCCAGGGCCTGCAAGTCCTGTCCCACAGCTCAGGCTGGTTCCACACCGTGCTAATGGCCTTGGAAAGGCTCACGTGGGCCCCTGCTCTGACATGGCTTGCTGTCATTTCCACATTAATACTCTGCTGTTCAGCAGCCAGTAACCTTTGTCCTTGTGAAATGCTCCTGTGGCTTTGTCACTGCAGAGCGCCTTGGCCGAGCCAGGCAGAGTCACTGCCCAGCACAAATGGCCATCTCTTCCCTGGCTTTTCCTTTTTAACCTTCTGGCAAAAAAAAAAAAACCCTAAGTTTGGCTGCTCTGAGCCTAAACCCTTCACACTTGGCTGTGTCCTTGCTCCTTGCAGACCTCTCCAGCACCTCCTTCCCAGGAGATGTGTGCACTGCGGCCCTACCTGCCATGGCTGAGGGATTCTCTGGGGATGGAGCCAGGAATGGGCTCATGGAGATGAAGGCAGACACTGTGGATGGTCTGTGTGCACACTGAGGGTGGGGTTTGAGCGCCCTGGCCCAGTGGAATGTGTCCCTGCCCATGGTAGGGGTGTTGGAATGAGATGGTCTTTAGGGTCCTTTCCAACCCAAGGAAAGTGTGATTCTGGTTCTGTGATTTGTCTATTCTTGCTTCCAGCAGCTCAAGCACAGCTCTCCTCAGCCCAGCCAGCTGCCTAAACTCCCAGTGGAGCTGGGAAAGAGAAACAACCAATTCCACAGCACAATTCATCTGACTTGTTTTAGACATCTGCCTTAGCAAGAGATGAATTGAACCCTGGAAGTGACAGGTTCTGTGCTTTGATCACGAGGCGAGGCTCCCCAGCCTGCAGGGACACAGACCTGGGAGCTCCACGTACCTGTACAGGGCCAGATGAACCCTAGAGCACATTCCTGGTGCTGGTGCAGCCCAGGGACCCTCAGCTCTGGGGTGTGGAGCAGCGCCCACCATTGTCCCCTGCCCTGGACAGCATCTCTGTTCCCTGAGAAGTGTGAGGTCCCAGCTCACAGTGCCTCATTCCTCTTGGCCACGGCGGTTTGCTATGACAGATATTCTGATCTGTCCCTGTATATATCTCTTGTGAAAAGCTGTCAGGCCACGTAAGAAAGAAAGATGGAGCTCCTTCTTGCAAAGTGCTGACAGGGTGTTGCCTGTACAACAAGAGAGCTCAGTGCATGAGCCAGCCAGTTCTCTTTCCCCACCTCTTCTCCCCTTCCTCATCTTGTCCTCATCTTGCCCGCAGCTGAAGTGCAAGGTGGCTTTGTGTTTTGATATTTTTTTTAGTTCATCAATAAAATGCCTTTTTTTCTTCTTCTTCTTGTTATATTTAAATCAGTGCTTGATTCAGCTCTGTTCCAGGCAGGTGTTAGTTTATTTTTTTCAAATCCCTGACTGCAAAGATATTGTTGCTCATGGACATAGTTCCAGGGGAGGTTTTGTTCAGTGGCAGCGCTTCCCCTGGAAAGTGCTGGTGCAGATATTGAGGGCCAGCTGTCCTTGGGTTAGGAGGCATTTTAGGCCAGTTCTCTACACCCTGCTCTTCCCAACTGTCCCCAGCAAGTTCCACTCCCAGATTCTGCTGCAGCTCTTCCCAGGAGTCTCATCACCCACTGGTCCCAGCTCACTGACCCCTTCCCAGAGCTGTCTGGCGTCTGACAACACACTCCTAAAGAAAGAAGCAAGAGCAGCCCAAGAAGAGAGAAAATAGTTTAAAAAATATTCTTCCCTGTGAGGGTGGGCAGGCCCTGGCACAGGGTGCCCAGAGCAGCTGTGGCTGCCCCTGGATCCCTGGAATGTCCAAGGCCAGGCTGGACAGGGCTTGGAGCAGCCTGGGAGAATGGAAGGTGTCCCTGCCATGGCAAGGGGTGGGCCTGAATGGTCTTTAAGGTTCCTCCCAGCCCAAACTATTCTGTAATTCTATGATTTTTGATTAAATAAATGAACATCAACCACACGCAAAGCACGGAGACACAGAAGAAGCGGGGAGTCACAAAATAATCACAGAATTATAGAATCATGTACTCACTAGTACTCACACCTACACACACATCTACATATAAATGCAGGGACAGACACTATGTGAGCAACCAGACCATAATTATTTACTGCCAAGCGGCCCTGTACAGATCCACAGCACCCACAGAGCCTCATCCCCTGCCCACCTGTGCAGGCACAGACTCCTTCCCCTGGAGCTCTGTGCTGTGCAGTCTCCAGGAGTGAATGGACCTGCTCTGTCTCCCAGATCTATCACATTCCAGGGCTTTCTCCAGACCACTTCAATGAGGTTTCAAAGGTTTCTGTGCATGTTTCAATCAGTTCAGGCATGTCAGACAAGTAAGTGCTGTGGAGGTACCTGCAAATTACACCATCTGGCTGCTTCAGTGAGCCAGACAAGAGGCACACTGCAGGCAAAGGGAGAATCCAGACCTTAACAGAACCAGGGGAACATAAACCCAGCCATTTGCAGAGGAGGAACATTTAAAAATCACTCCAAATAATCTTGCAGTAAAGGTTTGCCCGTGTTATTAAGCAAATCTGATAAGCGGGACAGAATTTTCTTTGCGTGAACTCAGCTCCCTGGAAGATTGTTCCCAGCTTTGAGTAATGCCAGAGAATGTCCTGTGTGACAGAATCTGCAGATTCCCAGCTCTGGGCCTCTGCAGGTAAGAAATGCATCATAATGGGATGGCAGTGGGCTCAGTTCAACTGATATAAATAGGTAACTCCACAGGTAGATAAGAGACAACTGAGCCTTTTTCCCCCAGACCCATTTTAAAAGTGTATGGGTTAATTTTTCTGCATGAGTCTGCATGAAACAATGACATTTCCAGCTAAAGAATGAGCTGGACAGGCTTTTTGTCTTGTGTACAGCAGTTCTAGTTCTTATTAAAAACAAAATCCCTCACCTTTGCAAGGTGGCTTTAAATCAGAACTGAAGGATTATTATGGGGGGAAGGGGTATTTTCATGGGAAAGAAATTATTTTCAGATAAAGTAGTGTCTTTGTCCAGTAGGTTTTACTTTCAGATAGTTTAAAAAGAGAAGGGAAAACCAGTTTTCTGGTAGAAAAATAAAGAAAACTAGCTGGCTCAGACTGGGTTCTCAGACTGGAATGGATGGATAATACTTTAACTGGGAACAGGGATCAGGGTTAGGACTGAGGGATAGGAAGAGCTGGTGTCACCATGATGCCAATTGTACCTAATCAGGAGGTAAATCAAAGATGCATCTCTGTTGAGACACTGATCCACCCATTCCTGACCCATTTTGGGACAACCTAAAAACAGAGGCCAGACAAAATTAAGGCAATAAAAAGCAGTTATGTTTTTTGAAGGCCCTTCAGGTACACTTGAAGCAGATGAAGCCCCGCAGGGCCTACATCCAAAATGGGCCCCAGGTCACGGGTTTTCATACTTTTATAAGTTTGCTCCATTTGCATATTGGGGGTTAACCTTCTAATTACAGCTTCAGGTCATGAAGTCATTTACCCCAAGTTCGCTCCCCCCAAACTCACTTTTGTTTCCATATCTCAGGCCTGAGGCAGTGAGGTGTCCTTGATTGCCAGGCCTGGAGAGGAATTGTTGTGTCTGCCAAAAATGGGGGAGCAGCAAAGCAGCAGCTCACACTGTGTGTGGAGTTTGGAGTTATACACTAAAGAACTGCAGGATTACAAATATATGAAAAAAATAAATGCTAAAATCTTAAAGCATCATTTCCCTTAGCAGAAAGGTGCTAGTGGGAAGATCAAGGAGGGGAAGAACAGTGTTTGTTTGTTGAAAGAGAAGCATGTTCCTGTTGACTCAGGCTCCATTAAATGGCTCTCATTATTGCCCAGGGTGAGCTGCTGGCACTGTCACCCCACTGCCATCTGGAAAAGGAAGGGAAGGGAAGGAAGGGAAGGAAGGGAAGGAAGGGAAGCGGAAGGAAGTGGCGGAAGGAAGTGGCGGAAGGAAGTGGCGGAAGGAAGTGGCGGAAGGAAGGAAGGAAGGAAGGAAGGAAGGAAGGAAGGAAGGAAGGAAGGAAGGAAGGAAGGAAGGAAGGAAGGAAGGAAGGAAGGAAGGAAGGAAGGAAGGAAGGAAGGAAGGAAGGAAGGAAGGAAGGAAGGAAGGAAGGAAGGAAGGAAAAGAAATAATAAAAGGGAAGGGGCAGGAGAGCCTGGGTGCCCATCCCTCTTCATGGAATTCACAGAATCACTGGGTTGGAAGAGACCTTCAAGACCATCGAGTCCAACCCAGCCCCAACACCTCAACAAAACCATGGCATGGAGAGCCATGCTCTTCCCAAACCTCATCCCTGAGCTTGCCCGGATCTGGAGGAGCAGTGCTGTGCTGGGAGGAGCTGGGAGCCCCGTGGCTGAGCCATAAATCTCACTCAGTCACAGGGGAAGATTGATGCTCACAGCCTGGGAACGCCGCCCGCGGCGTTCGCGCACACACCACTCCGACACGCACACATTCCCTCCCGGCAAAACCCGGCAGCTCTGCCAGAACTGAGGAGAAGGTGCAGTCCCAGGGACAGCTAAATTGCTTTCATGACTTTCCAGCAGCATTTGGAAGACAAATTGGGGGCTTGTGTTTTAAATGTATCCCAAATTTGCATTTTGATTGGCTAACAGGCCATGCAGAATCCGCGGTAAAGTACTGATGTGTCAAAGGCATCTGACAGTTTTCAACAATTGCTGAAATGGCTTTAAAACAGACCTGGGAGAGCTGGGGAGAGAAAAAAAATCAAAAACTTCTGCCTGATGAGTGAGTTCTTTCATCTGCTGAAAGCTCTCCAAGCCCACAAGCCTGAGGCTGACTTTAAATAGAGTCAATGGAGAAATATCTTCTAGACAGGGAGATGATGAAGCTCTCCAATAGTTGTTCTCCCTTTTATTCCCTCTGTCCCTCTCTCTCTTACACCTATTTGCCTTTGTTCTCCTCCTCCCTCCAGAAAAAGTCCTATCCAGGCTGGTGCTGGGTGTCCTCACTTCTCATGGAAGTCAGAGATGAGTCTCACACTCAGCATCTCAAGGGTTGAACTTCAGGATGATCCTTGATGGGATCTTGTCCAGTTGTGAGTGACATGGATAGTTTAAGGTAATTTCTGTAATAATAAAGGGATTTGTTCACTTATGGTACCTTTAAATGAGCCACAAAGGATTTGGCCTCTGGTTTGTTGTTCAGACACAACCTGTTTCTGGATTCAATCAAGAAACAAGATATTTCCTAAGGACATGTCCTAGGGAAGAATGAGCAGCCCTGAAATAGCACTTGGCAGTGAGAGATGGAGTCAGTTGCATTTACAAGAAAGATGGACACTGAAAACTGGAGTTTCAAGCTATCAAGACTCCAAATTGCTTCTTACTCCAGAGATGTAAAGATTTCACCCACTCCTTTTTCATGTGAAAGAAATGAGCTTATCTTTGGGTGCCTTTTAATGGATCAGCCCACTGACCTCTGCAGAGCCTTTGGGCCATCCCCATGCTGGGTGACATAATAATGATGGATAAGCATCATTTACCATTTTGGAGGAGAGACAGAGAAAAAACATCAATGTTTCCCAGGCCTGTCCCAAACTGTGGAGCCTGGCTCTGCACCAACCTGCCCCCTTTCCCAGAGCAAGGAGCAGCTTCTTAACCCTTCAGCACATTCCTGTCCCTGCCCCACAGCTCAGCCCTAATATCCCAGCACTTCTATCCTTTTGACCTCCTCAGCATTGCACAATCAGCCCACGAGCCTGTTCCTCCTTCTGCTTCAGCTCAGCAATGCAGCATCAGCCTTAGGCAAAACTCAGCTGTGAAGAAATGATTTTGCCTTGAGGCTGCAAACCTTTGGAGACAGACATGTAGGCTCTACAGCCTCCAAAAGACAGATTAATCTGCTTGGTTTGGTTCTGCTTCTCCGAGGGGAGCTGACCTTGGCTGGACAACAGGTGCCCGCCAAGCCTCTCTATCACTGCTCTTCTCAGCAGGGTGGAGAAGCGGGGAAAATATAGAAAAAATCATGTCAGGGTAAGGGTGGTTTAATTAAACTAAAGCAAGTGCTCCAAGCAGCAGCAAATAAAAAGAAAAGATTTATTCTTTTCTTTACATCAGGAGGAAGTAGGGGTTCAGTACATGTAGAGGATGCTCTGGAAGACAAATATCCTAGCAAATGCTCCCCTGCTTCTCCTTTCTCTAAGCTTTTACTGCAGACATCATATAATATGGACTATCCATTTGGTCAGTTTGGGTCAGTTGTCCTGGCTGTGATGCCTCCCAAAATCTTGCCCATCCCCAGCCCGCTGCTGAGGGGGAAATGTTGGAGAGGCTGCCTTGGTGCTCAGGCACCTATAAGGTGCTTATAGGTGTCACCAGCACCTTCCCAGTTGCCAACACACAGCCCAGCCCTGGGAGGGCTGCTGTGGGGAAAATGAACTCCATCTCAGCCAAACCCCACTCACTTTTACTGGTTTCAGGTGGGTGAACTCCATCTCAGCATGGCTCCTAGCACAAATCCTGCTGGGTGCTGCTGTGTATCATAAAGTGATGTCTAAAGTCATCATCACATGGTGGCACGTGGAAAGAAGGTGGGCACTGAACTCCTGTGGGTTGGGAGATATTGGTGCTACCCCTGGATTAGCCATAATGAGGTAATTGGCTGTGGGACATCCCAGGGTGTGAATGACAGGCTGAGAGGACAGCACATGGAGGCAGCACATCCCCAAGAGATGCAAGACCCGGGCCCTCTGTGGTCCGTGTGTGTGGTGAATGTTCCTTTCATGCTTGCTCCAGGAGAGATATCCCAGGATGAGGAGATGAAGGAGCCTGGTGTGGAGGTGCAGAGGAGGAAGAGCTGCAGCCAAGGGGCTCCATTCCAGAGCAGACATCCTCAAAGCAGCTGATTCCAGCCCAGCTCTGCATGATGATGAGTGGCTTTCCCAGCTTGTGTTAGCCTGGCATGAGCAATGGCTGATCAATCTCTGCACCAGTTGTCTTTGGATGAGGCCTGGGCAGATCACCCCAATCATCCATTTCTCCTACACACAGCTCTGGCCTCTGCATCTCCCTGGGCAGCTCTGCCCCTCTTCTGCTCAATAAACAGCCCTGTGTTCCCTTATTCACTCCTTCCTCTGGTGTTCTTTACCATCTAACCCGGGCATAATTAGGGACTTGCTCAGCTATTTAATCCCTAGGTAAGGCCATTGCAGTTGTATCCTTGAGAGAGGAAGGTATTTTTCTCACTGCTTTTCCCCTTTCCCCAGGCCTCCCTCCAGAAGGATTTTCCTTTGACCTCAGCTAATGAAATGATCCAGATCAGTGACTGGGGAAAGCAGCCTCAGGACAAAGTTCAAGCCTTTTTCTTCTCAACAGGCTCTCTGTGACAGTTCCTATTCAGTATTTAGCAGGTATTTATTATTAATTTCCCATTTCTCTATCAGAGTTGGATGTTCTTGGGAGCAAACTGGGCATCTCAGTGGGTTAAACACAAAGATGAAGAGGAGGTTGGCAGGAGAGGACAATGTGACTCCCATGGGCAACTCAGCAATTAAAACTAGATTGTTCTTTGCTTGTTCTTTCCCATTCTCCCCTTGTGCCTTGGTATGGTCATTGGTAGCAATTCATGTCATGGCATCCTGGGCTCCCAGGTTCTACAAATCCTTCCATTACCCCCCCAGAAACAAATCCCATCAATTCACTGGCTTATAAACTGCATTTCAGATATGTTACATGAGCACTGATTGCAAATCTGAAGACATTTCCATTTTGCCCGAGGCCAAGTTTTTTAATTTAAAAAAAAAAAAAGAGTGCTGTCAGGGTCTGTGCAAAGGCTCTTTAGATATTCCAACCAGCAGAGTTTATTTAAAAATTCAATGAGGCAATTTTCATGGCAGCAAAGAAATAGAAACAGTGCTGGTGTCTGTACACCCAGTGAAGAGGAAGAGGCAGCCAGGATTTCATCTCCCAGATCCACTCAAGCCAGACTTTGCTGCTGCCTCATTCTAACAGCCAAAAACTGAGGAACTTGACAATTAAATTTTCTCCAACAGCAGAGCAAGGATTGGGGAGTGACAAGCAG
>NW_005054358.1:4617484-4643438 GCF_000277835.1 Geospiza fortis | reverse complement strand
CCATCAGCTGACACAAGTGCTATCAGACCTGTTTCTTCATGGGGCTGGAGAGGACACACCTTCCTCTCTCAAGGATACTGGGGTTTCCTCTGAGGCACCCCAGCAGATGGTGGAAGTCCTTTCTTTGGTGGGTGAGGGTGTTAACAAGGTCCCAGTGCAACGGCTGCTCTCAACAGCAGAGCTCCACTCATGGTAGAAGGCAGGAGAAGACAGAACCCCTGGTGGTGGTGAATTCTTGGCTGCAGCCTGTGACCACGTTCGCAGGGGTCCGAGGAAGAGGGAAGAGATGAGGATCTGACTCCATGTTTCAGAAGGCTTGATTTATTATTTTATGATATATATCATATTAAAACTATACTAAAAGAATAGAAGAAAGGATTTCATCAGAAGGCTAGTTAAGAATAGAAAAAGAAGGAATGATAACAAAGGGTTGTGTCTTGGACAGAGAGTCCGAGCCAGCTGACTGTGATTGGCCATTAATTAGAAACAACCACATGAGACCAATCACAGATGCACCTGTTGCATTCCACAGCAGCAGATAATCAATGTTTACATTTTGTTCCTGAGGCCTCTCAGCTTCTCAGGAGGAGAAATCCTAAGGGAAGGATTTTCCATAAAAGATGTCTGTGACAGTAGCCTCCTTCCCCTGTGAATGCTGAGAGAGCAAGAAGGAGCCAGCAGCTGCCCCAGCCCCTTTTTTCCCAGCCCAATTCTCAGGTATCTCTGCCCCTTGGAGAGAAACCTTCAGCTAAGAGGAGAGCAGCCAAGAGCCCTCCTCTCCTGAGCTTGGCCACTCCTTCTGTCTCTCCTAAGGACCTGGTTGTTATTGTCTGCCAGCCACAGTGTGGGAGAAAACTCCCTGAGAGAAAGAAATAAAGAATCCTAAACCCCAACAGAAACAGAGGGGTTAACTCTGCACAGACATAGCCCTGGGAAGAGGACAGAAGGTAAGTAGGATGCACATCAAAAGTGGTTGTTCTCTGCTTTCTGTGAGCCATAAGGGCTCCTTGGGAAGCAGAGACAAAACTGAATTGCTGCTCATAGACCAGAGGTGAAAAAACATCCCTGGCTGCTCTAGACCAGTAGCAAAGACATTTCCTGCTGCCTTATGGCCACTGCTATCTTCCAATCTGTCCTCAGCCAGGCACAGAGAACCATGCCATCCCCTCTCCTTGGCATGGCATCAGGACACAACTAAGTCCAGGCTTTGGAGGTTTGGAAGGTTCCCATCTCACGGAGAAAAGAAGAAATTATTAGTGCTGAGAGGAGAACAGAGGCTTCTATCAGCCATCCATTCCCTGGAAATCGCAGCCCCAAAACTCAACCCACCCCACGAGCAGAGGCACCTCTGTGACTTCCCCCATCTTAAGGACTCAGGTCCCAGCTCCCTGCCAGAGGAGCCAAAGGAGTTTCTGAGCCTGCTGCTAAGGAGATCATTAAAGGGAATACATGAACCTTTCCAGTCAGAAGGATGAGGTGGGGTTTTAATTAAGGTAATTATACTCAGCTGGATGGGCTATTTGCAGAGGCATTTAAAATCTCTAGAAGGGTTTAAAGGCAGTAGTACTGATAGAGCACAGGAAAATCCACTGTTTGTGTGGACCCCTGGATTGGGGCTGCCAGCACTTCTGGTGTCCTGCTTGAGAAACCTGAGGCTCACTGAAGAGCGAGGTGATGCTTTGCCAGTGGCAAAGTCAAGGATGTCCATTCAAGAGAGGACACAGCTCTCTCGGGTGAGGGGAGGGAGTTCTCAGAGCATCAGCATCTTTTCCTCTCAAAAGAGGACAAAAACTCATAACTTCAGAAATGTGAGGGCAGTAATTTGTGGGGAGTGGCTGGTATCTTTGTCAGGTCAGTTGGCATTTGGTGTTTGAAATTGAGTGATTTGGGTTGGGGATTTTTTCCCCTTAAACTCTTACAGTACAGTGATTTACAATTTCTAGAAAAGTCATTACAACTTGAAATTGGGAACTTGGCACTTCGATAGTGTCACACTTCTGACAATTCAAATCTTGTAGAAGAAGGGTCAGAGCTGACCCTGGCCTGCAAGAAGCTGGGATTTTGACAAACCAATGCTTTCCTGTACAACGTTCCATGAGAATTTTCTAAACAGCCCTGATTGCATCCACTTAATTCTCTTTTTCACTCTTTCTGGCTAAAGTCGCACCTATCACCCCTTGCCAGAAGCCTGTGCTGCTCTTCCTTTGTAGCAGCTTTGGGGAGCTCTGGGGGTCCCCAATGCTCATTCATTTCATTGTTTCCTCCTCCTCAGCGAGACAGAGCAGATCAATGTGACTTCCACTTCACCCCTTCCCATTGGGTGCTGCCTCTCATTTTGTTCTCCTTTTAATACCATCTTTATTGCCAGGCTGTTCTAATGCTGCTGTTTATTTATGGCTATTACTGAGATGATGCTTTAATTGTCGGATCAGCGCCTCCAGTCCATCAGGCAAAGGAGCAGCTCTTTATAAACATCATTTTTTTTCTTTAGCTCTGCCACATGCACACACCACACACACACACACAATTAGGAACAACAATGGTGCTATTCCAAATGAACCCCTGTGCAGTTCTTTGTGATTTTACCCCGTCTCAGAAAGGACAGCCTTTGAGTCTGTTTACTGTTCTTTCTGCACTGAGCATTTTGCTTTGTAGATCTGGAAAAAGGAAATTCAATTAGAGGAGTATTCAGGATGGTTTTTATATATATTTTCTACCAATTAGCATTTCATTAAGGCAGTTAAATTGCATTTGCCAGAGACAGACACAACCCATTGCAGAGCATTATTTTAAGATCCCATTTCTTTTTTTTTTCCATCTTGCAGGCTGAAAATGAAATCAGGGAATGATTGATTAATTATTAATTCATTACTGGTGATTGGGTTGAAGCTGGTCAGAAGGGGAAAGTGCTAAGACACAATCTTGGTTTATGTCTTCAGACAACTTTATAGGAGTTGCCTGTGGTGGATAGATGTCCTGAGGCCAAGTGGAGATGCTGGGGTGCCTTGGATGCTTGATACCATCTGTTTTTGAGGACTGTAAAGATTATCCATCTCCAACCCCCCTGGCATGGGCAGGGAGAAACCTTTCACGAACAGCTTGGTCTAGTGGGAGGGGGGTTGGAGTTAGGTGGCTCTTTAGGCCCCTTTCAACCCAGTCCATTCCATGATTCTCTGATTTCCCCATCCTGACCTCCCTGCAGGGTGGAGGAGGTTGATAGGGAGAAGTGATATCTCATCAGTATCACCCCAAAAATCTCTTTGGGCAAGAACCATCCTACTCCTCGGTTAATCCCCCTCCTCACTGTGATGCAGCTGATCAGGAGGATGAGTAATTGCTGCTGATAGAGGGCACAGGCTGCTGGCTCTTCCCAGGTGTCCAGGCTGCACCTTTGCCTGCCCCAGCAAGTTAAGCTCAGCTTTCCTTGTCATTCCTGCCTGCTCCAAAGGCTCCTCTCCATCACTGCCCCTGTTTGCACTGTGGCTTTGTCTCTTCATTGCTCTCAAGGTCACCATTGATCAGATTGTGTGCACTTTACATCTGCAGCCTTGGACGGGCAGAGGGAGGAATTGATTGCAGTCAATTCAGCTGCAGATTGAACTGTATTGACTTGTCCCCTATTCATGCAGACGAGGAGCTTTGCTACCTTTTAATTACCACACCAGCCCTGCCCTGAATCAATGGGATGGCTGGGGGTGTGAATGGGAGTGTGGGGGGATTGCATGGCCTTGACAAAATCTTTGTGGGGTGGTGGATGGAGGGATTTTTTTTCTGTCAGGACCACAGGAGGACTAGCTGAGGGAATTCCCAGGACCAGAGTGTCATGTTTCCTCTGTCCACAGTGGCTCTTCCTGGAGGATCCTGTCACTGGAAGCGATTTATCTTCCACAGTGGGAGCCAAGCATTGCCAGGAGAGGGGCACTGCTGAAGGAGCAGCAGCCACAGGTGAGGTGAGGGTGCTGCTGCTTTGAACAAGACACACTTGGCCAGGCAGGCAGATGCTCAGCTGGCAGAGGTCACACTGGGAGGAACATTTTACCTTCCCTGTCCCTGAGTACAAAGAGGTGCTGCTACAAGCTCCCATTAATCTCTGGATGAGCCCCTCTCCTGTTTGGCAAAGTGCTTTGCCCAAATCCTGAGCCCTCTCGTGGAGGAGGAAAAGCTGTTTTTGTGATCCTTGCTTATATACACAGATCAGACGAGGCTGGGGTGTGTTCAGCTGGCCCTTGTGGCGAACAAGCTGGCCATGATTGATTTCCATGGAGCAGCCCAGGCTGGATTCTGCTCTGTCCATGGGCTCCAGCTCTGCCTGCACCAGCTCAGTAACTCCCTGCTATCACAGAAAGTGCAGTTGGCATTTCTGAAAGGTGTGGGATTGGCATCTTTAGAAGACTGAAATCCTCTGTTCCTCTACTGAATTGATGCCAGTAGTACCAGCACTGGGAGTGAGGGAAGAGAAGCGATTCCAGCAGGGCTGGTGAATAACAGCTTTCTTAGCAAATTGAAAAGTAAAAGAAAAAAAAAAATACAACCAGAACAACAAAATGACTTCTATTTAGGGTCAGAGAAAGTATTGCACTTATTTTTTTACCATTGGAGCTATTTTGAGTAAGACAACAACATTAAAGGAAATGTCAAAAGAGAGTAATTTTCAAACAACAGCTAAAATCAACATTTTAAAGACAAGAGAGGGGGAAAAAAGGATTTTGCTAATTTTTTCTTTTTACTTCGTGCTTCCCTTTCCTACTGTTTATACAAAGAGATCAGAAATTCTTTGCAGTGTTCTGATGTGACCAAGTAGTTCATTTACCCTCCTCCCTCCAACTGATGTCCAACACACTTTTCCTATCTCCAGAATTGAAGCCTAGACATGGCTTTTTTTTGTAAGGATGCTGACCTCAGGCTGGGTTTGTGCAATTCCTACCCAGTCATGGGAAACTGATCTAAGACAAGCAATTAATTTTTACATGAACTATGAAAACACCATCAGCTGGTGACCAACACAGGCCACAGCTTCCCTCTGAACCCAGACTGACAATATGTGGGACCCTTTCCTAGCCTTCACCATGAAATGTGGGGGGGGGTTTTGACTGACTGGGTAGGGAATGTTTTACATTTTGACTTTGTAAGCTCAGATGAAATAGGGAAAGGGGCTTCTCCTTTTCAATTACCTGACAAGAATAATAATACTTTATTTTAACCTTGCAGCAGGCAAAGGTACTTAGATGAGATGCTGAATGTGTAAGTGACTGTGGTTTTAGTCCCTGCTTTCCAAATGGTGTTTATATGTTTTGCCTTAACAAAAATCCCAAATCCTCTGGACAAAACATAAAGGTGCTCAGCCTTGCAGCTTCCATGCTGCAGGGATGGATTTGTCATTGTTTGCAGACCAAGGACATCTCTTGCCTATTGCAATCCAAATTTCAAGCTAACAGACACCAGCTCTCAATCATAAAGCCCTTCCTCCTGCCCTTGCAGAGACCCTTCCTCTCTCCTTTGCAGCATCCCAAAGGCGAGAAGTGAATTCCAGCAGTTTACAGCTCCCAGGGAGGGAATGTGCTGTGCTAATCTCCCCCAGTTTCTCGCTGTTAAAATAAATTCTTCCCATGTTAGTAAGACTCCCCCGAGGCCTCGGCAGAACAGGTGCTCACTTGACCCAAGCATCACCTGCACCTCATATATCACATCAGCCCCAGGGGGGGAAAATGCAGCCAAGGCTCCCTCCCCACAGCCCAGGGCAGGTCTGGCTCAGCACAACCACAGATGGAGCCCTGGGTGTGTGCTGGGAGCTGCAGGGAATGTTCCTCTCCCAGGAGATGGGATTTGCTCATTGTGCCACTTGGCCAGCCTGTGTGTGCCTGCCTGCTGAGATGGATGGAGGGTGAATGATCCTGGGGGTGCCCCAAGGGGATGCACGCAGCTCCTGGCTGTCCAGTGGGATGTTTGAGGTGAGGCATCTGTACCAAATGTCCTCCTACCAGATGGCTGTGCACTGATTTTTGGAGAGGACCTCTGGGTTCTTATGGCATAACTACTGCTGCTGGTCTTGGCCATGGAGATGAGCAGCTTCCTCTGGCTTTGGTGAATCAGTGTTTTCTTGTGAAGCTCTCTCAAGAAGTAGAAGGAAGTCAAAAATTGAACACTTCTGTCCCAAAAATGTCCAAAGCCAGGTTGGAATGGGCTTGGAGTCACCTGGGATAGTGGAAGGTGTTCCTGCCCATGGCAGGGGTGGAATGAGATGAGCTTTCAGGTCCCTTCCAACCCAAACCATTCTGTGATTTTAGGTTTGAAAAACTTTCTTCAGAGTATGTTTCTTCATGCGAAAACTCCCTCTGTCTTGTCCCACAGGAGCCACAAGGTGTAAAAGTAGCCTGAATGATGATGCATCTGGAGAAAAAACAATTCAGTGAGGGAAAGGCAGGACCAAGATGTGATTCTGGAGGTGTGAAGGGGAATATTATGATGAAAACTATGGGGAACATTCTCTGTCCATGTGGTCCTGGCTGCCCACCACTGCCTACTGGAGCTGGGTTTAAAGAAAAGCAAATCCTGCCTCTTCCACAAAAATTCTTGGGGTCAGAGATGCCATAAAAAGAAGTTAGGGGAGGTTGCTCAGTATTAATCAACAGGGGAGGATAGAAGTGAGAGAGATGTAATTTTATCTGACTAGACCATATTGCATTTTTCATATTTTCATATTTTTCCCCGCAGTTTTCCCAAAGTCTCCCAGCCAGGTTATGCAATGATGGATGAAAGCTTCTTTGATATTCCAAGCTTGCTCACTGCGACCCAAACTCCAGGAGCACATGTACTCTCGTTTTTGTCAATACCTAATTATGTGTGCTAATTATTTGGCAGGTTATTAATTATTTTGCTAATTATTTAGACTCTGCATGCGAGTGGTCATTCCAAATGATGTACAACATGGGTTGATTTCACACTTCATGCCGGGTTTATCCCAAAGTCAAAAGGGTTTATTTATATTTTTATTCACGATCAGAGACACAATTGTGGAACACTTGCTCAACACAAGGATCCTGGGAACTTCAGCTGGAATTTCTAAGGAGCCAGCTCTCATTGTGTTCCCTTCCAGGCTGTGTGAGGCTGAATGCTCCTGTTTTGCTGAATGTAATGTTGCATGAAAACTTGCATTCACTTTTTATGAGCCCCTAATTGCAAGTGTTTGTGAGCCATCATCTAATATGGAAACAGGTTCAACAGGACCTTATGGTCTAAGTGACCAATCCTGCCTGGTATTGATTAGCTTGTGAGCATTCCTGAGCATCTGTGAGGATGGGAGTCTGGATTGCCATACTGATGGATTTGCGCAGCAAAGATGCTTCAGAAAATTAAAAGCTATTCATGGAATACTCTGGCAGCAGCAAAAAGAGTTTATATATGGCTTATAAATTCTTCACCAAGCTCTGAGAATAACTGAGTGCTTGCAGGAAAAAGGATTGGGGATGCTCACATAGGAACATGAGTGAAGAGGAATTGCTGCATTTATTTGGGGTGAAATGGTGAACATAAGAAGCAGATAAGAAATACACAGGTGTTTTCAAAAGGCTTCAGGATGGTTTTTCTGCGTGGCTGTTGGCAATTTACTTCTCTGCCTCACTTCTCGTGTCTTGGCTGATGTGGATACTCAATTCAAGGATGGATGTCCAGTGGGATGGGTGGGGAAAAGAGAAGGACAGAAAAGGGAAGTAGCTTTGTGTCTAAGCTGTGTCATAGTGCACACTGAGGCACTGGAGAAGGAGGACAGTCAGCTCCAAAGCATGGCTTGAAAAGTTATGGAAAAATGATTTTTCATGATCTTTGTTTCACTCCTATCACTAAGCCACAGGAAAAACAACCTCCTCTGTTGTGGAGCTAAAAATCTGTGTGTATTTTTTTTTCCTTGGAGCAGCCTTGCAAACTTTTCCTGAGGGCCACCTGTCAGGCAAAGGCTGACTCTCTGCAGCCACTGGAGGCAGGCACAGTATTGATATTATTTATTTCTCCCATTGCTGTAACCAATTAAACAAAAGCTTACTCCGTCCATAAAGAGCAACAGCCTGGGGAGAGTGGGAGGGAGAGGCATTCCAAGCAGGCATTTTATCTCTGACACACACTCCTGGGCAGGGGATTGAAGGTCAATGCATACACATCATCCTGGGTTGATTGCAGTGCTGACAGCCCCTCGCTTGGTTTTATGAAATTATCAATTGATCTGTGATTGCAGAATCTAATCAAGGCTTGGGAAATACGGGCGGGTGGAGGAGCCAGTTGGGCTGGATTGTTCTCCTGCCTCTGGTTCTGTGGGAGGGGCTCTCCAGGAACCCTGGGACAACCTTTGCTATCAGCTGCCTTGTTTGCAGGTCACCCTGGCCTTTTGTGGTGTTTTTTTTTTGCTCACTCACTGCTGGGGTACCTGTTGCCACTTCCCTGGTTTCTGGGCTTCAGGCTGCTGGGCCCTCCCAGGAGCCTCCCTTGTTGAGGGAGACCCTCCTGGAGTGGTTTTGTGCCAGGAAAGAGAGATGCACTGGACTTTTTTGGTCATCAGGTTCTTGTTTATCGTTATCTTATCTAAAGTGTTGCACTCTGTCCACACCAGGCTCAGCACACTGGAAAAGCACCACAAAAATGGCCAACAGTCTTTTGGTACAAGGTCTTTTAAGACTAAACTATCCAGTTAAGAACTGACACCTGGATTATTTCCCTTTTTAACCCAATAATTGATCCCAAAGAGCCCCAATGCGGACTTTTCTGCCCAATTACAAAATGCCACCCAAACCCATGGAGAAGAAGGAAGAAGAAACCCAGGACAACACCCTGTGCCCTCCATCTTGCTTCCACCCACAACATACTAAAAATCCCAAAACCTACATTTCTCACCAAGTGATACACCTACACTACTCTCTATAATCTATTTCACACTTTTGTGGATTCCAGTCTATTTTGGAGTTTAGGAAACTTTCTCCATGAATGAGGGTCAAAGTCAGTGCTCCCCTGGGGGTCAGGGCACCCCAGAGCAGACAGAGAAATATTCCTGGTTCCCTGGATTTCCACAAGTCACTACTGAAATGACATGAAGATGTGACCATATTCACATGATGAAGACACTCACTGGGGTTTGGCTCTGGCTGAAAGGTTTGGATACCACAAAAGAAATGTCTGGCAACATTTTGAAGTAATTAAAGATCACTGGATATTAGTAATTCCTATCCCCAAGAAAACAGTTTTCTGGAGCCTGGCAAAGGAGTCAGAGAGGAGGAGGGAACATCAGCAAAGGAAAATCTAAGAATTTGTATTACTTGAAAAAGGATGAAAAGTGCAAGGTTTATCACAAGTCATCCTGACAAAATATGGAAAGAAGGATTTCATCAGTGATGTGCACTGATATAATTTTAAGTGAGTTATTATAAATCTGATCATATCAATTGCTTTCAGAAAAAGACCCATATCCAGGTGCCATATTATAATTTGGGTCATTCATCTTCCAGGTACCTACTTTAGGAATCAAGTTTTTATGGCAGGAGAAAAAATAGAAAATGTCTTTTGTGACCATTCCAAATGATCAGAAAATAGAAGTCAAAATATCCTTTTCTAAGTTAATTTTGTGTTTTACACAAAATACCTTGCACAGAATCTAGAGAAAAAAAGCTGCAATTTTTTAGTGTTATAACTTAGCAGAACTGAACAACATGTGTGGTATAAATTAATGGATTGTTTTCCCTGGAGCTTTCCCTTCTCAAGGCTGGACAGACCTGCTCTATCACCATCCTCTTTTTAGCAGGATATAATATTTTCTAGCCATCCATACTATTTTCTAATCTAAATGTACAGAATTTTCCTTTCACCTCTTTTGCTCTACCACTGAAAGTGCAGCAGCCAGAAGCTGGGATCAGCGTTGACCAACCATTAATTAAAAGAATAATGGCAAATATGTTATTTCTACACATTCCTGCATGCCTCAGCCCTCCAAAGCTGGGGAGCTTGACAGGACCCAGTACTCCAGGTGGGAAGATATTGATATTTTTTCCTGCTCTGAATAACCTTCAGAAGGCAGAAAGAATATCCATTAAAGCCTTAGGAGTATTCTCCATGTTTATGTAGCAACCAATGGAATTACTCCATCAGGAAAAAAAATTACCATTAACTGCAATAGAAGTTCAGAATTCTTGCGAAGATCAGGGCTCTGTTGTACCAGAAGATGTTCAGACACATAAGTAAAGACATATTTGTTCTGAGGAGCTTCATGTCTGAAAGGCAAGAAGAGCTTCTGGAATCTAGAATGTCCTAAAATGAAGAATCTGTTCTTAAAAGTAACAAAGAAACAATAATGACTGAAGAGTACAAGACTTTTACAGTCAATAACAAAGGAATTTGGAGCAGTGGAGTGTGCTGGGCTAAATAAGACATAGATTTATTTATTTTCCTACTGGTGTAGGAAAATACCAGTAGGTAAGGAGCTATGAATGGACTATTTCTCTCTCTCTTTTTTTTTGTTTTTTTTTTGTTTTTTTTTTGTTTTTTCTTTTCCCCTTCAAATGAAGGAAGCAAGAAAACAGCTGTATTGTTTAAATCCCACCTCTTCATTTCCAGGACCATGGGTCTAGTCAGAAGGCAGCAGAGATGGGAGAGGTTATCCCTGATCTAGCTGAGGTGGCTCCAGCAAGCATTTCCTTTCCATGCACCTTTTCAAATGCTTTAGTGTTTGATAAAACAAAGTCAAACTGCAAGGGAACAAAATGATTTTCATAAACATTGCTGTGGGCACAGGGGCCCTTCGGATAATAGAACTTTTATCTCTGTTTTTGAATCTTCAGGCTGCCCTAAATGCACACAATAACAGTAAGTCATTCCCAACATGCACATTCTCCCAGAATTACTGTATTAAACAACTGTGTTAAACAGGTGGGGAGGGAAGGTATATCTCCTTTTATTATCCCTGCACAGAGGAGCTGGCTGGGAGGAGCTGGCCTTGCTGTCAGGGATGGAGAAGGTCTGAGCCTGTGGAGGTCAGCTCAGACACTCATCATTTACACTCAAAGGAACTGTGCTGTGCTCACACAAAACTGCAGCTGCAGGGATGGGAATAAATGGAGATTTTTGGGGAGCTATTGTAGGGGAAGGGGTTTTTTATTTTAAAGGTAGAGGTTTATGCTAACAGGCTGCAAGAAAAACTGGGGAGTCCTGGGGATGAGGTTTCACTCTTGCTTAGAAATGCTAAAAGAAATCCTCCATCAGCAGTCTCTGCACAACCTGTGCTGCTGATAACTAAGGTCAGGCTTTGGCTAAAGCTGAAATGGCTTTTTATCATCCCAGCTGAGCCACAGAACTGGAGAGCACTGGTGAGGATGAGGTGGGACAATTGTCCTCAGAGCCTCTCCTTGTCCTGGCTCAAGTTCCTCCTGTGAGAGGTGCAGGGGAAGGGGCTGGAGCTGTAGATATGGATGAGCTCCAGGGGTAAAACATGGACATTCCTTGATGGCAGCCCCTGCTGGGGGTGTGTGCAGAGGGCTGGGACAGATCACACTGCGGTGCCATCCCTGCAGCAAAGAGCCCACAGGGTCACACAGGGACCCAAACTGGAGTCCCAGCCTCTGATCTCCTGCACATCCCAAGGGGCCAGACTGAAAGTTTCTGTGTCATTGTTTTCAGTCTAAGTAGGATCCTGTGATTGAGAAGTGCTATTGAAACAAAAGCCTTTTCCATGTAAAGTTTGGGGTCAAAATATTGATATTTTTAAATAAAATCCCATTCCATCAGGGAGTATACATCCATCTCTGTCCTGCAGAGATCAGTCCCTGTGTTTAGAAATGCTGCTGAGAAGGAACATCACATGCTGGAAATATTTCCTGCCTCATAGAACTCTTTAGTAAAGCTTTGGTGGAAAATAGTTTTTAATTCTTCCTTTTCCCTTACAATGTAAAACTTTTGCTAGCAGATGCTAAAAAAACCCAAACATAAAACCCCAAACAAACAAACAACCAACAACAACAAACCAAACAAACAAACAACAAAAACCAAAACAAAGTAAACAAAACAAAACAAAACAAAAAAAAATCACTGCAGAGCTGAGGTGAAGCACATTGAACAAGCAGTTATCTCCAGAGCCTCTTCCAGACTCCCTTTTTACAGAAAGCCGTGATAGTTAATTCTTCACTTATTTCTGGTGATATGAAGTCAGGGGTTGGAGGTACTATGGACTGAAAGCTTCCATTACAAGAAGGTTGATCCGAGGGTTAGGAAACAGGGGTGATATTTTGAAAGCAACAGTTACATTTGCTGTCTGGACACATCTTTTCTATGTTACTTTACAGATAAGTGCCCTCAGCCTGTCAGGTTCTCATCTATAAAAATGATAAGAATATTTCCACCTTATCCTAAATGTGTTAGGAAGTAAATCTAGAAGATTGAGGCTTTCTGTCTGTGTGAGCACATATATCTACCTGCAGTTCCTTCTCCCTTTCCACAGAGACATGACTTCATTCCTACAGCAGATTCCCTGACTGCAAGAGGAAAAAGTGTTGGCTTTTCCCTGAACCTCCTTTTTAGTT
This sequence comes from Geospiza fortis, assembly GCF_000277835.1. Lineage (NCBI taxonomy): Eukaryota > Metazoa > Chordata > Aves > Passeriformes > Thraupidae > Geospiza > Geospiza fortis. The sequence continues at coordinate 4,630,893 of NW_005054358.1, read as the reverse complement.
TGCTGTGCAAAATAATGTTCTAAAGATGACAGAAAATTCTGCCACCAGCCATCAAGTTCATGGTGCTCTCTCTGGCTGGGGCTCTCTCTGCCTGGGTGAATCTGGCTGTGAATGAGATCAAAAGAGGAGTTTGTCTGTCCATGTTGTCTGGATCAAGTGGTGCACAGTGTAACAATGTGGGTCACACATCCTTTGACTTTATTTCTTAATTATGGTTATATATAACAGTAATATATTATATTTAATACATAATTTGATTAAAATTTGAGCATTATCTGTGTACTATTAATTATTGATTATAATTATTATTTGAATCTGAAGAACAATAATGTCTTTTGGCCTAAACAAAGGTGCTTTGTTCTTTTATTCTAGAACAAGCTGATATTTATTTCTGCATGGAGAACACAAAGCCTGAGATTGCAGAACTGGGCTGGGAAAGCTAAAATCTATTCCAGTGATCCGTGGGGCAATTCTGATTAATGCTCTGACAGGTTTTGCTTGAGTTTCCCTACCTGCTGAAGCAATTCAGATACAGCATCTCATAAGAGTGCAGCTAAATTTATGTTTAATTGCCTCCAGAACAGAGGTGTTTGGAGGAACACAAAGAAAACTCTGCATCTCTGCACATTCTGAGAGCCTGGAAGAGGCTGTAATAGGATACTTTGCCCAGTCAGAGGATTTGAAACCATCTCACCTTCAGCATCAGGGTCAGAACAACTCCATATTTTACACGGTGCCCTTGGACAAGGCTTGGGAACACCTCACCCTGTCACCCAAGGGACTCTCAGGGCGCTGTGGAGATATCAGCAGGCTCAGACCATGCTTGGAGTTAATCTTTTGCACAATTTACCCCTTATCATTTTGGTGGTGAATGCACCAATCAGGAATTTTGTCTGTGATTAGAAACCCACTCGAAATCAATGGGAGTCTTCCAGCGAGCAGAATTTCAGTGCAGGAGTTTGTGAGACTGCTCAGGCCTCTCTGGATGAAAGGCACAGCTCTGAAATGCAATTCAAAAAAAAAAGTTCATTCTTCCACACATTCCTATTTACAGGAATATACGTGCCTCCACCTCCTTCAGCACATTGAAAGGAATCTGCTGCAAGAATAAAGCTTATCAAAGCCTGAGCACATCACAATCAGCCTTCTGTGTAGATGCAAAACCTTACTGAGCAGCAGCAACATGAATAAAACCCAACAGAGGAAGACAGAGACTCATTAAAAGGCCTTATAACAAATCAGTTATCAGACATTTAAACTTGTTGGAATAAACCTGTTAAAGAAATCCTCAGCAAAGCTAATTAGGTCGGTGTTGCAGTGGCACAATGGCTCCCTTCTTCCACACAAGACTTAATGGCAGCATAAGCCTGTTAAAGGCATACACTAAATATACAATAAGACAGCTATTTATAGGATACCTCAGTCAGTTCATCCTCTAAACCTGACCTACCTACAAATTGCCCCTGGTGAGAGAGCTCTCTTGGGCTCCAAATGCCTATTGAAAGCCCAGGACCATGTGCCTTGTTGTTTGTGAAAGAGACATCCATGGATGTGTCCCTTTTTCCAAAAAAAAAGGGACTGGTGATGGCTGTGGAAGAGTGACATGATTGAGGGGTTTTTGTTTTCCTTTCTCTCCCTGTTGTACTCAAGGCACAGATTAACCAACAGAACCTATTCTCAGAGCTTTAATGACAATATTGATCGAGTATTGGTGAAGCAGCAAGGAAAGAAAGAGAATAAAAATAATTGCTTTGCCCCTATAGAGTGTTTTTTGTCAACACGTGTAGAGATGGATGATTTGGAGATTAAAGACATTTAACTGAGGTCTGGGACTGTGTTTTTTCCAAGTTCTGCCTCTGGTTTTGTTGTAAAACAGGTTCTTTCTACATCCCTCTCATGACCAACAGGGTCAGTTCTGCTTCCTTTTGACTTCACCTGTTGCCATACTGAGGTTTGTGAGGCAAACCTTAGAACTTCCCTCAGGATGATCTACAGAGCCCAAAGAGGCTTTGGTAGAGGGAGTTAGAATTCCCCTGGAGGTTCAGTCCTGCTGGTGTGGATAACTGCAAACCATGGTGCTCTCAGTTGTAACATTGCCCTTAAATACCTCAATATTTGGCTGCATGTGTGCCTTTATGTTGTGTAGGCATAAAACTGGGTGGGCAACTGCAGTTAGCTCAGTCTGGCTTCCGGGTGGAAGTTACACAAACACAAATAATCCTGACAAGAGTATTAGATCTGTAATTTATCTCTGTATTACAGAGATGCAAGGAGAAGTGAGGAGGAGTAACGTGATTCCCTTGAGATTATGTGTCTATCAGCAGCAGCAGGGCTAAAAATAGATCCCAGGTGCCCAAGTTGGTCCTGAACATTTTATACAATAGATCACTCCCTCCAGAGGTGAGCTGGGTGATTTTCCTCAGGAAACATTGGAAGAGTTAAATCCCGACTGGCTGGGAGGGAATTGGTGTATAACAAACAGGGAAAGAAATGTTTATTCCTGGAGAAGGTGTCACAAGCATAAGAAGAGCTTGAAAACAAGAATTGAGCACGACAAAAAGAAACACTTGACAGCCACAGCCCTTTCAGCTGCCTTGAGTGTGCAGAATTCATTGCTGGCAGAGACTGAGCCCAGGGTAAGAATGTACTGGGACACTGGGGATGACAATGCTCTGAGAGGACATCTGGGCTGGTTCAGAGCTGCCAGCAACAAATGGATACCCAGAGGGGAAAATAGAGGGGAAAAGAACCTCTAGGATTCCCTAGATTTGAATCTCTGCTTAATGTTTAACCCACAGAGAATAAAGTGATTGGTATGGAAATCTGAAATCTACTGGTACCAGGGCATGTCTGGGCAGCGGGAAGGGAAGGGAAGGGAAGGGAAGGGAAGGGAAGGGAAGGGAGGGAAGGGAAGGGAAGGGAAGGGAAGGGAAGGGAAGGGAAGGGAAGGGAAGGGAAGGGAAGGGAAGGGAAGGGAAGGGAAGGGAAGGGAAGGGAAGGGAAGGGAAGGGAAGGGAAGGGAAGGGAAGGGAAGGGAAGGGAAGAAGGACTGAGACAAAGTTCCTAGTGAGGAATATCCCCATTTCCATGGAAAGGCAGCAGCTGGGTTCAGGACTGCTCAGGGAGAAGTGTGCACACACAGAGTATGTAGCAGTCTTTGCTTTGGGAAGCATCCAAATAAAATAAACGAACTGGAGTTTTTATACTCACTCTTTAACATGCTGCTTGGGAAACAGTGCCATAAAATCTGCATCTAAACAGCTGTGTTCCACACAAAGATCTTGGTCCTAGACACCTGGATAGGGTACTCACACCACGGCTCCTTCTTGGTTTACCTGACGGTGTTTCTGTAAATGGATTCCTGAATATTTTGATTTGTCCTTTCCTGCTCTGGCCACTACCCAGACTAGCCTGAGGGGCTGCGTTTATGCAGAGTTTTTTGTGAAGCACTTTCAACACAGTTCCTGAAAATCGATGGCATCACTTTGTCTTAACCAGATAAAAAGTCCCTATTGTAGGTGAGAAATAATATTGCTCAAGGCATGTGGTTACTGCGAGGTTACAACAGCTCCACTTCTCAGGGTGCTGGAATGCACCAGCCATCAACCTGGTGACTCACTGCATACCTGAGGCAAAACGCACTTATCTCAGAATAGCAGCGTGCTCTCAGACATGGCATTCCTCACTGATTCAGATTTTCTCCCAAATAAATAACAAATAATACCCAATGGTGAAAAAAAAATAAAAGTTGCTGCTTATTCCTCCCCCTATGTTTGATACCTGCCAGGTATATTGATCCAAAGATAATGGTGATGGTCCATTCTGACCCGGACTTCTGTTGTTGAAAAAAGAGCATTTAGCTTGCATGAATCTATTGGAACATGCTGGACTCCCTGTCCTGGAGATTTGGACCTTAGGCTCCAGAAAACAGAATTTCCCTGCTGTGTTGTGTGGCAGAAAGCCACACAGACTTGGCTGTTATTTATAATCCAGGGAGAAAAAGACAAAGCCACCCCTCCCAGAGGCTGAAAACAACAATCCAGGGAGAAAAGGACAAAGCCACCCCTCCCAGAGGCTGAAAGCAAGGGCCCAGAGAGTTACAATGGATCAGATCAATTGGACAGTCATGAGTGGGATGTGTGTTTGTGGCATGACTTGGATTTCTCCTGGGGATGGTACCATTATTCCATGCTCCCATCCAATGGAGGGCCTTCCCTGCTGGATGGGGAAATCAAGGACAGAAGCACTGATCCTCTCACTCTCATCAGAATTAGCAGGGACTCTGGATGACAGTGGCCCCTCTTTCAATCAAGCTAAACCCTCTTTCTCTCATGCCTGCTTCATCATAACCACACCTCTTGCTTTGCCATCTCCTTAGCTGTGAATTTTATGGGGGCTCTGTGAGATATGAAACAGTTACAAGAACACAGATATGTTGGAGTGAGGAATAAGAAAAAAAAATCCATTGAACATTCTAGTCCCTGCATTTGACTGCACATGGGTTTCATCTGCCAACTTTTTTTTTTTTTTTTTGAGTGGTCTGAAGTGCTGAGTGATTGCAGATAGAGGCAGAGTGAGGCTTGAAGCCTTCTGTGCAGCTCATGATGGGCTGAGAGTTACAAGTAGTTCCCTTTTCAAAGTCGTAGTCCAAGTTCAGAAGGAAACTAAACTGCAGGTGATGAATACTGATGACTTGTGCTTGGTCCCACACAATAGCAACAATGGAGAATATGAAAGACTGCTAATAAAGAATATGGATTTGTGCCTAAATGGGAAAATCAGCAGATATGAGCTCTAAAGGAAAGTATTCAAATCCTCTGGATTCATCCTTCTAAAATTTAGGAATTCATCTAAGCACTGATTTGGATCCCTTTAGAGTCAACAGAGAGAGAGACAATTTCAGAAGGAAATTCAAGCCATGTCAAAGACACTGTCTAAGATAACAGGAAGATTACACCTGTAGAGTTAAAATTACCACTTTCTGTTAACTGCAGAGAATGTTTAGATGAATACCTGAGACCAAATGTCTGGCCTGTTATAATTCCCCATGAATCCAATGGATCAAATCATTAATTCGTATCATCTAGTCTTGGCCAGGAACTGTCATACCAATGACAGTGGGGAAACAGTCTTCGGAGCTGGGAAACAACCAATTCCCACTGCTCTTTCTGTCCATTCTATTTTCCTAGATTTGACCTCAGAATGGTCACTGCCTTATTTTAAACTTCAATGAAAGACAAATCATTATTACTTCTTTCTCACAAGACATCTGCTAAGAAGCAGACCAGCAGGAAAAAAATGCAAGAAAAGCTAATTAGAAAGCTGGGTCTTATGAAATTGAAAATGTCATTCTGCAACCCCAGAAGGTCAAGGTGCTCAGAGCAAGTGTCCTGAAAGGTGGGTGCCCAGGACAGCTGGAGTTCAATTCTGAAGTTATGGCATTTCTGCCTTTGTTAGTTTGAACCTGGAAAGGGATTTATCTAAATGGATAGATTTGGGATATGTTAATTTAGGAACAATGCAAAGATAAAGAACCTATTTGGAAAGATGAGTGTGTTCAGAATTTTTAAGGTCCCTAAGAAATGTACTGAGAATGATTATTCAATTCAATGCAAGGGAACTAGAAACTCCTATTAGAAAAAAAAATAAAACAAAACCCAAAAAATACGTTTCCCAACTGCTTCTTCCCACTCTGTTGGGACCTGCCAGCATTTTGTCTTGGCTGGGAATTTCGTCCTTTCCCCAGCCACTGCAGAAGATTCAACTTAAACCTTTATTTCTGCATTTGGGGGTGATGGAAACAGGCTCTGCAAGCTCCTTGTCTCTTGGCCTGACCCTTGAGCCCATTCACAGCCTCCTTGTGCCATCCATTAGAACAGCCTGGTGGAGCCCTTTGTGTCACCCATGCTGCCTGGGGAACACTGGGATACTCCTCCAGCTGTTCAGGGATGCCAGCAGCAGATGGATCTGGTTGGTGCACAGGATTTCTCTGCAGCCAGCACAAAGCACAGTCTGGGTAAGATCACTGCTTGCTGTGATATTTTTTGCAGAGGAAAAAGAGGAAATGTATTTCACAAGAGACTGGGAGATCACCAGAATATCAATACAATGCTCACAAAGCAAGTTTAATCCATTTTTAGCCTGTAATAAACAATGAAGTCTGTGAAACCTTGACAAGAATACATTGTGCATCCTCAAGGAGGACAACACAACAGGATATGTGGGAGAGAAAAGTTTGCCTGTAGCATGAGAAGAACACAGAGTGGAGCCTGAATATCTTCACCAGCTCATGGGACTCTGGAGTGAGCTTTGCTGTAGAATCACAAACAGAGATGAAGAATTCACTGTGTGCAGCTGGCACACACAGCTCCTTTTGCAAGAGATAATAATGACACTTTGTTCCTGCCTGTTTGGGGTAGAGTGAATTTCCCCTATAGCAGCTCAGAGGATCCTGTTGTAGGTCTGTGACCAAAACATTTGTTGTTAACACACTGATGATTTTGATAATGAACATCTTGCTCAGCAGTGAAAAGGGGGGAAAGAGGATTTTAGTTAGATTAGTCATCTTTTGTTTGAGATCCAGCTGGGTATTGGTCTGCCTGTGGGACGTGGTGAGTGCTTGCCTTTGTCTCACTTCTTTTGTTTTCTTTCAATCATCTTCTACTGCTTCAATTTTGAAATTTTTTTTCTCTTGACCACCAAGTTTTCTTGCTTTTATTTGCCCTTTCCTCTTCCCCCAGGGTCCTGGAGTGCAGGCTGGAGGGCAGAGAGGGGATGACTGTGCTGTGTTGAGCTGAACACTGGGGTTAACCCACACCCACAGCACACCTGGAACACACCAAGGAAACCTCTTTGTCCATCATTGTGGCAGCTGTTGAGTGATCATCATGGACACTTCTCTGCTTTCTAGGTCTCTCAGTTCCATGTGATTTCTTCCTGAACTTCTAATAAAGAGTCCAAATTACTGTTTCCCCTTCCTCATCACTACCATATTTTTTAGTTTGCCCAGTGCATGCAAATTGGACACTCTCTCTTTTAACTCTATGTGTTGTGAATTTCTGTTCTTCTGATAGACTGGTTTCTATTTTCATCATGGGAACAATATTATAGTTTGAAGAAGTCAAAACACTTCTTTTAAGATATCTGTGGAAAGAAGAGTGGAAAAAAGTGAGGATTGGATGTGCTAAAATTGTTAAAACTCAAAAAAAAAAAAAAATCCTTACTGGAAGAAGAAATAGAAATCCTTGTTCAATGGAGCTTTGCTGATTTGGGGTGAAGATCGAGGCTTTGTTCATTGTAGGGAGAAGGTGAGTTGAAATACTCAAGACTAAAAAGAAGAGACCACTGAGAAGAGAAAGCTACTGAAGTGAAATAATTTTGTTTTTAAAAATGGCATCCAGAAACCTTATCTTTGACACATAAGAACAGACACATAGCCAAATATGCTGTAACCTGCTTAGGTTTCCAAAGCAGCAAATTAAACCAGTGGACTATGCAGTGAGTGTCCATTCAGATGAGCAAAGCTCATTGAACACAACAATACTGTAAGAGAACATGTTGAATACTCAATGCACCAAATAATCCTCTTTTGATACAGAGACAGTCACAGCTTTGGGAACAAGGCAGCAGCAGTGCATGTGTGACTGGAGGGGGGCAGACAGGGAAAAGCATAAGCAAAACTACTCTTTTTACATTGTTTTATGTTTTCCTCTACTTATATTTTTATTATATTGAGAGAAAATCTTATTTCCGGGCAGGACATCTGTCCTAGGAGTTGGTTGACTTGGATTTTGTGGATGGAAGTGTTACTTCCTAGAGAGTTTTTATTACAGAATTACAGAATGATGGAATATCCTGAGTTGGGAAGGACCCACCAGGATCCTCCAGTGCAGTCCTGACCCTGCACAGACACCCCACATTCCCACCCTGTCATTGTGAGCATTGTCCAAGCACTCCTGGAGCTCTGGCAGCCTTGGGGCTGTGCCCATTCCCTGGGGAGCCTGGGCAGTGCCAGCACCCTCTGGGACAAGAACCTTTCTCTGATACCCAACCTGACCCTCCCCTGACACAGCTGCAGCCCTTGGGTGATGAAATGTTCCCTAGGTCTGTGAAGACCTGAAGAGTATCATGTCATCTGTTTTCTCTCTCTCCCTCTTCACAGGAATATGAAATATCATTCTGGGTGGTGCCAAACCCTGCTAGACCAAATCACAGAGGCCTTCTCAGGTGTAGTGAGGAAAGACACCCAGAACTGTTGCATTGGTTGAGTTGGCAAATCCCATGTGGCTGCACTGCAGGTTCGTGGAGCCTTTGCTTTAATTCCAAACAGCCTCATGTAGGACACAAGTCTTCCCCTTCTGGTAAATGCCAAGAGCATCAATAAAAAAACACACTGATGATAACCTCAAGTGCCATTTATTTGTTTAAACAAGGGCTTTGACTTTGTTTGTATGTTCTGTGTAAGACCCAATTCCTGAATTTTCCCTGCTGTGGAGTTTCCTCTGTGGCCTTGCACCAGGGGAATCTGTGAGAATCATTTCAGTCCTTTGTTTGAGCCAGTGTCACAGAATCTGAGGTGGCTCACCGGGAAGTGTGCTTTGTGGCTGAACAGTCCCTTGGAAAAAGTCACAACTCAGGAGATTTGGGCACCCTGCCATTGGCATAAGCTGAGCTTCAGCCCTGTTAGAGCAGCTTGGAGTTAACGAAACAGCTTCTAATTCTGCTTAGGAAAGATTCACTGAAGATTTAGCTTAAGACAATGTTCTGTAGCCACAGGGGATGGGTGAGAGAAGGACAGAGTGTCCTTGCAGGCTGGAGAAGGGCTTGTCCTTGCAGGAAGGATGGCATCTCCCATTGCCCTCCTTAGCCCACATACCCTGCATGAAGTGGCTGATTTTTTCCTGCTGTCAGCATCACCCAGCCCAGCCCAGCCCAGCCCAGCCCAGCTCAGCCCCAGCACTGTCTAGGGGTAGTGTCTGGAAACCTCGGGCTCCCTGTCTGGAAGCCTCACATCACAGAGTTTTGTTAAGCTCTGCCCTTGCACTAGGCTGCCTTTGCTGGTCTGCTGAGGTTTATCTGGGTGGGTCATGCCCTTGAATCAGCCCCATCTCCATTCCTCATCCTGAGCCATCCCCAAACCCACCAGAGGGACTTTCACCTGCAGGGCACAGCCAGGCTGGGACCGCATCCAGAGTTAGTCTGGCCTGATTCTGCTCACCTCAACTCAGCCTGGCTCAGCTCGGCTCAGCTCACCCACGCTCAATTCAGCTGCTCTCAGCTTGGCTTGGCCTGGCTCAGCTCGGCCCAGCTCAGCTCATCCTGGCTCAGCTCATACCAGCTCCAATCTCCCGGCACGGCCCGGCTCAGCTCGGCCAGGCTCAGTTCGGCTCGGCCCGGTTTAGCTCGGCTCGGCTCATCTCGACCAGGCTCAGCTCATCCCGGTTCAGCCCATCCCGGCTCAGCCCAACCCGGCTTGGCTCGACTCGGCCCAGCTCAGCCCATCCCGGCTCGGCTCCCCCCGGCCCCGCTCCCCACGGAGAGCCGGGATCCCCGCAGCGAGGCCGGGAGCATCCTGCTCATCCTGCTCATCCTGCTCATCCTGCTCATCCTGCTCTCCCACCAGCCAGCAGCTCTCCGGGTCCGGGAGGAGAAAACTGAAGGCGTGGGGGTAGGAAAAAATTTAAAATTAAAATAGATGGGGTCTTCCTGGAATGGCAACCGGCCCCGCTGCAGCCTCCTCCCCAAAATCCCTCGGATCCCCCCTCGGACAAGTTTCGACCCCTCCGCAGCCCCATCCCGCGGCCCTTCCCGGTCTCACCCTCCCTTCCCACGGCCCAGGCTCCGTCTGGCCGGAGCTGAAGTCCCTCCTTTTTGCCCCCGGCCCCTCCCCTTCTCTAATTATGTACAAAACACTTCTTAGAATAAAATGGCCAAGCTGCGGCTCCGCCTTGCTTTCCTCTTCCCCATTCATCCTCTCTAGCCCGCTCCAAGCCCCTCCCCCGGTGGCAAGCCCAGCCTCTCGCTTCCCTCCTGGAGCTCTTTTCATTTTTATTTCTAACCCCCTCTCCATTCTCCCTGCTGCCTCTGCTCTTTCCCCCGATGGCTACGAACTAAGCAGCAGAAGAGAGGGGGGGCACAGGAAGGGGGAAAAAAAAAGGAAGAAAAAGGAAAAGGAAGAAGGGGAGAAGCGGAATTTTATTTTTTTTTTCCTTGCCTCTGCCCTTAATGCCCGCGATCTGGATCAAGGAAGGGGATTTTCTGTCTGAGCATGAAAAGGACTGCTAGAGCCCCAGGATTTTCACGCCTGCAGTCTCAGCCCCGCACCCAGTATGCGAGCTGGACAGAGAAGCTCTCCCACAAGTTCCTACCGAGCCGAATAAAAGCCACGGGCGAGCCGATCTCCGCCACAGAGGGACATTAGCATCAGGTAAGGCGAGCGCTGCTGCGCTGCGGCTGCGGCGCTGCCCGTGCCCGGGGCCGGCTCCCCCGTCCTGCCGCGCGTTGTGTAACGCGGCCCCGGCCGGCGATTGGGGTTCAGCCCCGGCGCGGCTGGGCTGGCGGTGGGGGTGGGAGGCAGCCAGGATCCATCTGTATTCCGGAGTATCGATACATCCCGGAGCAGGGGGGGACCGTCCCCAAGGAGATGGTGTCATCTCCACTTAATCCGCTGCTCCGCTTTCGCAAGTGACAAGCAAATCGCGGAGGAAAAGGAAAGTCTGTCGCCTCGAATCCCACACTGGGCTGATTGCCTCTACTTCCAGCGGGGATGGGAGGCAGCGGCAGAGCCGGGGGAGGGTAGGGACGGCGGGGAGCTGCACCCCACGGTGCTGGAGATGGGTTTTCCCCACATTCATTTCCCCGTTCCGTGCTGCTTGCGAGGCTGGTGTGGAGCGTAACTTTGCCTTTTTCCAGTCCTTGTGGAACGGCGGGACGGAGGGCATCTCCAATGCCATTGCATCATCCCTGGGGTCCAGCACAGGCTGGGTCTAAAGCCCCAGAGACCATCTGGAGAGAGAAGGGGGGTTATAGGTGTGTGTGTTTTGGCTTCGAAGAGTTCCCCCGTGCTGGTACCTGAGAGTGGGGAAGGGGAGGAGGTGTCACTTCTTGGATGCAGTCTCCTCTTCATGGAGGGAACCCAGCAGCAGATGAAATGCTGGCAGAATTGGTGTTTGAATTTAGCCGTGTGATTGACATCTGCACTAGGCAGGACAGAAGGGTCCTTCATGCTTTACTCTGGCTGCTCATCTGGCTGCATAATAATAACGTGTTCATGGCAGTAAATCTGCTTTCCCAGGAGTTGTTAGAGAAGTATTTGGGAAGACAGTGAGAGGAGGAGGGAGCGAGTAAAGAGGAGATGTGGCTTTGGTGTAAGGAACATGAAAGGCTTTTGAAAAAAAAAATTCCTTATAAAGGAAAAATATCGATCAGCTCTGCTTGCGAGTAGCAGACAGAGAGCCCTGGACTCTCTCCCTCCCACACACCCCAGACAAGCCACCGTGCTCTCCCTGGAGCATGTACAAGCCAAGCACAGCCAGTGCATGCTGTGGAGCTCCCAGCCCACCCCAGGCTCAGACACAGCCCCTCGGGCTCGCTCTGCAAACCCCTCTCCAAGCTCTGCAGCCCCGCAGCTCCCGCACGCTCAGCCACACAGGTGGGATCCACACACACTGAACGGGCAGGAATAGCTGCACTGATATTCTTATTATGTAAATCAAACCTTCAGAAGTTCACATGAGCACACACATGCTGTTGTCTTTGCAGGGCTCGCAGTAGGTGGTTTGTTCCTCCAGTGTAGCTTTCTCCTCTTGTAGTTGGCTCCAAGCATTGATTTGGGGTTTGTCTGACTCCAAAGCCCTTTGCAACTCAGCAGAAAACCCTCTACATTTGGTGTGTCTACGCTTGTTTTATGGCTCTTTGCAGATTCCCAGGACTCGGGAATGATTTCACTACTGGAAAGGCAGACGAGCAGCAGGCAGGGAAGCAGGGAAATGGCTGGGGGAGCGGTGGCATTTCCATACTCATCATGCCTGCTCTGATCAAGAGATGGAGTCTGGGAGTATGGGAAGAGCTTTGCTGGAGTTACATAGCTTTAAAATACGTGTGAGTGTGTGTGTGAGCAGAACCACACACACATCGATGGCTAAAACACACAATGCAAGGCTCCACTTCAGTCTCACCCTGGTTCAGAGAAAAAACCCTCCCATCCTCAGGGGACAGATACTCCCTTTGCATGCCCCTTTGATCAGAAATGAGATTGGGCACAGGGGGATGATGTCACTGGTGTTAGAGGTGCTTAACATCCCCCTCTGACCTTCCTCCTCTTCCCCTCTTTCCATAGGGCCTAGTGAGGACACAAGGCTCCAAGAGCAGGAATATAATGAGACTGACTAAAGTCTGCGTTAAAACTTTGGAGAGGAGGAACATATGGCTAGTTTTAGGTAAAATGTGCCCCAAAAGAAATGGCACGGGATTTGTCCCTATTCCCTCCTAACCACCACTGTTTACTACATTGGGAGTGTGTGTAAGGTGGTTGCTAAACACTCCGTGGGAATGGGTCTGCCAGCAGACAATAGTCATTGTTGCCGGTGTGACAGAAATAGTTCAAAGCCAAATCCTCCCATCTTTGAGCAGGCAGGAGCCCCACCACCTTCTGCAGGTGCATTGCTCGGGAGAGCGTGGCAGGAACTGACTCCAGAACCAGGGATCTGCACCCAGCTCCCAGGGATGGATGGGGATTTCTAGACTTTACCCAGGACTCGGTATTTACAGCTGATGCAGAGATGTTGGGAAAACAGGAAAAAATTGGTTGGGGAGGGCTGGAAAAATCGCTGAAGAACATAAATGAGGGTGACGAAGCCCTGAGCACTGTGAGACACGGTGTTCAGAGGTGGGAAACCAGGGAGGGATCCCCCAAAAAAGGGAATCAACCCCGTGCCCCTCCAGCCCTGCTCAGTGCCGTGTGGCCCCGCTCAGCCCAGCTTGGCCTTGCTCAGCACGGCTCAACCCCGTTCAGCCTGGCTCAGCCCAGTTCAGTGTGGCTCAGCCCTGTTCAGCCCTGTTCAGCCCAGCTCAGCCTCGTTCAGCCCCGTTCAGCCCCATTCAGTGCGGCTCAGTCCTGTTCAGTCCCGCTCATCCCGGTTCAGCCCCGTTCAACCCTGTTCAGCCCCGTTCAGGCCAGCTCAGCCCGGCTCAGCCCCATTCAGCCCGGTTCAGCCCCGCTCAGCCCGGTTCAGCCCCACTCAGCCCGGCTTAGCCCGGTTCAGCCCGGCTCAGCCCCATTCAGCCTCGCTCAGCTCGGTTCAGCCCGGTTCAGCCCGTTCAGCCCGGCTCAGCCTGGTTCAGCCCTATTCAGCCCCGCTCAGTCCGGCTCAGCCCAGTTCAGCCCGGCTCAGCCCGGCTGCACCAGCGCG
>NW_005054358.1:4584082-4617296 GCF_000277835.1 Geospiza fortis | reverse complement strand
CCCCCAGCCCTGTCAGCATCTCTGCCTCCATTCCCCGGCAGCATCCCCTGTCCGCACCCCTGTCCGAATCCCTGCCCGCATTCTTCAGCATATAGTCATCCTCGTCTGCATCCCTTCCCGCATCTCTGCCTGCATCCCTTCCCGCATCCCTTCCCGCATCCCTTCCCGCATCTCTGCCTGCTTCTGCCTGCGCATCCCTTCGGGGCTCTGCTCCTGGAGCCCAGGTGCGGCTGGACGGGTGCGGGCCGCTCCTCCCGCTCCGGAGCCGCGGGGCGAGCGCAGCCTGTGGGGAGCCGGCCCGGTGCGAGCAGGGATCGTTCACCCGGTGATGAAATGCAGCTACTTCTGGGACAGAGCCCAGCAGCTTTTCCGTGCCAGCAAATACTACAGGGGAAGTGAAAAATCACTTCATGCATTGGAAGTGCAGAGATGAACTTAGTGAGGCAGAATATAAATTACCCAGACCGAGGAAGCTTGTGCCCAGTTGCTTGATTTACACCATCCTGCTTGCAAAAGTATCATGAGATTTTTAACAACTGTGAGGACCTTGGCCCATTTCCTTCCAGGCCGCATAGAGCAGCTTTTCAGAAAGGGAGAATATCCACACACACACACAAAGATCTGGCCTCTAAACAGATCCATGGACTGGGGACTGGTCCTGCTGTTCTCCCTCTCCCCGGGAAGATGGCTTCCAGAGCAGGATGCCGAGTTAGGGAATGGTGCTGAGCTGAGTCAGGGCAAAATATCTCCTCCCGGCAATGTGTGTGCTCCAGAGTGTTCTTGGATGCCAGGGAAGGTTTTCCCCTGCCTGCTGTGCCTCTGCATGGCCACATCCAGCTGATGTGCTGGGCCTGGAGCACGTCTGGCCAGGGCTGCAGCGGACTGGTGGCTGCAGGTGGTGTGGGAAAGGGAAATGTTATCAAGGAGAGAGAGCTGGGGAAGCAAAGTGGATGTATCTACCAGGTGCTTTTGTCTGGAGAGAGGATGGGCAGAGCAGGACCAGACAAATGAGGTGGCATTCCCAGGGTTTGGAGTAGGCATGAGACAGCTGTTGCTGGCTTGATGAGCTAAGCTATGCAGTGCCAGGGAAGGAAAAGTCCTGACTAGTGGGAGGGAGGAACGGGAGAAAGAGCAGAAATCAGAGCAGCAGCTGATTTAGCATGAACTGAAAGCTATTGAGGGACTAAAGTTTATTTCAGGAGTGCTGGATCACATCCCAAGTGGAGGTGGCATAAACTGGGTATATGAACATGTCATTTTGGAAAGAAAACAAGAGTCAGGCCCAGGATTCCCCTGAGCCTGGGCTGGGGAGTTTAACACAACATTTACAGCCCCCTGCTTGGGGAGTTGTTTTCCTGCAGCCTTGAGGCAGGACTTGCAGGCAGCTTCACAGGAGAAAGATGCTTATTTGTTTTTGCTATTTGTTCTTCTCAAGTCATGTGTTCTACATCCATTTTATTGTTGCCTGCACGGCGCAGCTGGCAGAGCTCAGCTCTGCACAGAGCTGCTCCTGTGGCTGAGTGGGACCCACAGTGGCACCCATGGTGGTGGCATGTTTCTGGGTGTTGACATGGCATTCCCCAGTGCTTGAACTCTCACACATATGATTTCTGGCTCCTGTTCCAGAAAAACAACCAGTTGCACTGCTGATGGATCACCTCTTCCAGTGACAATAGGAATAGCAGTAAGTCACAGAGGAGTGAATAATCTAGAGAGGGTCGCCTGCAGAGGAGGATGGAGTGAATTGCCTTTGCCAGACACGCTGTCGTTCACTCGCTGGGCAGAGGTAGAACCTGATGTGCCAGAAGCACCAGTACAGCTTTGCAGCCCTAGAACAATTCCCTGTGTGTGTGTGTTAGCAGTGGGCACTATTTGGTGGAGAATTTCCATCACAGAGACATCTTCCCTCCCAGACAGTCATGAATTACAGCAAAGTCAGCTCACAGCTGACACACCAAGCTATGAGAGGTTCTCACACATAAGAAAAGCTCCAGAAAACCAACAAAACCCCAACAATTTGCTCCAGCAGTTTTTGTTGGATATCAAAAGGGAATATAGGAGTAGAAGGAGCTCTCCCTCCCATCCATTCTCCCTACTCCCAGTTTCCAATAGAGCAGCTCTGGATCCTGTAGTCTTTTCATGCCTGGGACCTGTTTCATTGCTGTCCTGATAGGAAGTACGTCCTTCACCCTGGTATTTAGAGAAGCTACATCCTGAAGCCTACGACAGGTCTTCTTACAGCCTGGACTTTAATATCTTTGCATATTACAGCTGGAATATGTTGTACGGCAAGTTCCTGTGAAGAGCTCGCAGCTGTAAATCACTGCAGCCTGTCGAAGCCAGGGCTGCTAACTGGCTCTGTGGTGAGTGAGGATCTCTTTCTTAGGCTTTGATTTAGAGTGTGATTTAGACCCTGGCCTGTGCTCTGGACTCCACTGCGTCCATCACGGTTTTGGATGCAGTTTTGGCCAGAAGTCCTGAGTCGGCACAACCGATCCCATTTAGCCATTTCTTTATCCTGCCCTGGCTGTGTGTGTGGCTGTCAGATACATTGCTAACACTGGAGACCCCTGTGGTAATTTATCCTCACAGCTGTAGATGCTGGCATGCTAAGCAGGGTGGAAGACAGGGAGGGTGAGCTTTGAAACCATCACCTCCTGCAGGCAGCACATTCCAGGTGAGGCTGCGGGAGCAGAAAAAAAATAAATAAAAGGAATTTGTGGAAAATCACAAAGCAGCTCAAACTAACCAGGGAAGAGTGAACAGAAATGAGCTGTGAGCCCAGGGAGGAGGCTGGGGATTCAGAGCAGGCAGGATGAGCAGGTGGGAATCCTTAGCTGGACTTGTGGGATCAGTGGAGCAGACACCAGCAGGGCAGGGCGCGGGTGCTGGAGCAGCCGGGCTGCTCTTGGCGCGTGGCTGCTCTTCAGGCAGGTACAGATGGTGAGCGGGTAAGCAGAGCCCTCAGACATATGCTGGGGTACATATGTGGCTCTGGGTCCCTCCTGGCTCAGACCACCTTCCTGCCTGGACCAGGAATGTTATTCCAGCCATTTCCCTCACTGCTCTGTGTTGAGTGAGGTTTGCAGTCAGAATCAAAGCCGTGTTTTGAGGGAGCAGCGAGAGCTTAGGAGGTACAAGCTGAGACCAAAGAATGCCTAAGAAATACTGAGAAAGTCAAAGGGAAGGACTAACAAAGCACAGTGTTTGTGCTAAAATTGTGAACAGAGAGAAGAAAGCAGCAACAAGGATCCCTATAACATAGCCTTAAGACGAGCAGCTATTTCTAGAATTGCTTATTGTCATGTCGTCCAAATTCGGAGTCGCTTCTGCAAAACATCTCTAGGCTTTGCTGTTTTATGCTGGAGAATGCTGATAATGTGTTTATCTGCCATTTCCACTCTCCTAAAAGAGAACTGTAAAGTATTTGAAAATGATGGACCATGTTTTAGGCCAGTGAATAGATAAATCTGGTCAACCAAGGAAAAGAGACCAATCAGGATTTTCCTGCGTATTTGCCTAAAGTAACCAAAGAGCAGAAATTTGAGTTTAGAAATATTTAGATAAAACCAAACTAGTCTTTTTGTGCAATTAGAGATACATGTGCATCTGTCCTTCTTGCTTTTTGGGGGAAGAGTTAAGGTGAAAAGACTGATTGGGGCTGGAAGTGTTGCTCAGGGAATTTGCTGGAGGATGAGGGATGAAGGAGGGATCTATTTTGCTGATGAAGCTGGCTTGGGCCTTGTTAAGACTGGAAAAAATTGAGAAGTGTTCTAAGCACAACAGTAGGACACTAAAGGGATTAGAAAGACATGGATGAGTGCTGTCACCCCTGGGATAACCTTTCAGCTGTGTGGGGACATGCAAAGTCAGTGGTTGTCTGAGGACTGTCATCTGCATTGCCAGATGGAATATCCTGTGTGTGGCTATTTCTTTATTGATTCCTTTCATGCTTTGTGTTTTAATAACATTCTGCAGTAATGGAGTAAGTCACAGGTTGTCTGTGGAAGTATTTTTTTGGGGAGGGGGCGTTTAGATCTAGTACCAGATAACTTCCTTGGGTGTCTCCCAGATTTCAATGGGAAAGAGAAGGGGTGAATAACCATATCTCAAATTTCTCCCCTCTTTGTGACTGGATAGATGTCAAAATCACCCCTCTTGTCTCAAAGGCCCTGCTGCTGCTGCAGGATGTGTCACTGAGTGCTCAGATATTGCTCAAAGTTTATCAAACACAGACTTTTTTCACACCTGAGCTCAACTGTCACCGACCCAGAGCAATCAGAACCACAAAGAGCCTGATCCTGCAATTGGAATCACACAGATAAATTTTTAATTACAGCCCCATGGACGTAATGAAACTGATTTCCAAGACCAAAGCCTAAGCAACAACAGCAAATCCATACACACGCCGAGTGCAGAGTGAATCATGTTTATGGTTCATCAGTATGCAGCTTCTTTGTTCCAAAATGCTGGTCAGGAAGGCAGAAGAAATATTCCCCGGGATATTATAAAGACTAACATATCATCAGAGGGAGAATCAATGGAGATTGATGGCAAATTAGATGGACACTTGAGACATTAAAAGGAAGGATGGAAAATAGAAGTGATATTATAATTGAACCATATTAATACATTTTAAATTGCTTTACAAATATTAACAAGTTAAATAAGGGAAGGCTGGAAATTATAGTTCATCTAGTCTGGGAAAGCTGGGAGTGAGGAGGGACATTCGGGCTCCAGCACAAAGGTATATGAAGGTTAAAATGAAACGTGATCAGAAGTATTTTAACACTTTGATGATAGAAGAACAAGGGGACACATCAAAATTAAAGGGCACAACTTTTAAAGCAAATTAAAAGGAAATAGTCCTTTCTTCAGTGTATAGTGAAGGCACACAATTCCCTGCTGCAGGATGTGGCTGAGATGAAAGTCCGGATGGATTTGAAGTGTAAAAGGCTACATAACTTTGTAGCAATTAATAGCATTTGCAGCCCTGCAATCTGGGACAATGGTAATCAGGTCTCAGGCTTCAAAGCAAAGGATGACCATCTTCTGGGGTCAGGAAGGACATTTTCTCTCTGCATAAAAAGAACATAATATGGTTGGCCAGGTAATGTGACTGCCTATGGTCGATCCCGCTGGAAGCTAAGTCAGCAAGAGATTAGCAAATTGCTTCTGTGGGTGCTGGATTAAGGTATTATAAAAAGGTTTTCATCAATGCCAGACAGAATATCAATCCAGCAATCTCTTCTTCTGTGTCAACTCCCACAAAAGTAATTTCAGTGATTAGAATAGATATTGAAGTGGGACATGAAGCGGGTGGTTCCAGGCAGCAGCAGTGACCCCGAGCTGCGCAGCTCAGTGTCCTCTATCAGCACCAGCATCTGCAGGGTGGCACAGAGCTGGGATGAGCCTGGAGTCTCCCAGCACCACGTTCTGTAGGCATACAGGCTCCCTGTGCCCGAGGGCCTGCTGCCTGGACAGAGGAGGGGGAGAAGAAACAGGGAATGCTGTCACCTCTGCCCAGTACCAGAGGAAATGCAGCACAAGGCTTGGAGAGCAATTCAAATCCTGTCAGTAGAAGCATTTCAGTTTGCAATCTTGCCTTGACAGATTTTGAAAGTAGTTGGTGGCAAAAGGTAGCAGAACATTATAGAAAACAGGACCTTAAATACTGCCATGGGATATGGGGAACATTTGGAAAATCAGCCCCCAAGGTGTTTGTAAGATGTCACCTTAAAAATCTGCCCAAGCTGATGCAGGGAGGCTGTGACAGAGACAAGTGGGTGCATGAAATCCTGAGACTTAACCAAAGCAGCTTGGTAGGGGTGACAAAGTGGACAGAGATCAACTATAGAGCTGTGTCCTCTCCCCATATTTTCCCCACAGTTCCATCCTCCTGAGGGCCCCAGGGTGACTTCCCCTGTCTGCTTTGTGTTGGGCACAGTCCTGCCCCCTGCCCAGGGTCATCCACCATTGCTGTGCTGCTGGGATTGAGGAGGAATGTGTCTTTCTCCATAACTTTCCTCTCCCATCAGCCATTCTGTTCCTGTTGCTGGAGACAGAGGTTGGGTGAAGAGAAACAAGGCTGTTGAGAGTACAGACAGGGAAGATCAGCTTCAGCAGGTGACCCTTGCTGAGGGCCACTTTTGCACTGACCATGAGCACCTCTGGGTGAACAGAGATGCTCTCCCATGGCCAGGTAATAAAGCAGTGCTCCCTGCAGAAAGGTGGGAAGGATGGGCAGCTGATGGCTGTGAGGAAAACACATCAATAGGTGGGATGAGGTTCTGACAGGTGTGTGACTGGCAGGAGGGAGGGGGGAGCTGGTGCTGGGAACACAAAGTTCGCTGCTGGGGCAGGTGTGAATGCTCAGACAAATTGCCACATCGGGAGGAACCAGTCCTTTGTTTCCTGGATGGCAAAAAAGAGACAGATGTGAGTGGCAGGTGCAAATCTGCCGGCGAGGTGTTGTGGAAGTGTGATGATTACTGTGCTCATGGCCTGGGCTGGGAAGGATGGATGAGGGAGTTTTTGTTCTGCAAAATTCACCAGAAAGTTGCATGCAAAAAAAAAAAAAAATAAAAGTAGCTGAAAGGTAGGACTGCAATTTACCTGCATTATTGGAAGATTGATTTCTGATGAAACGAGCAGAGAAAGGAGGGGAATAAAATTTTATGGATAGCAAGAATGGGGATCAGAGGTCTAAAATGGCAGCTGTTAGTATTCTTGAAGGATTGGTTCAAATGAGACTGCAGAAACCAGTGCAAGCTTCTTATTTCCAACCATCTGCATTTAGGAAAGAGAGGGAGACCAGCAGGCTGGCCTCGGTGCAATTCTGCTGGATTTCCCCCGAGAATCAGAATTGCCCCTGCATTTCAAATACCTGAAAGCCTTAAAACACTGCCAAGGCTGAAAGGTGAGGCGAGGGTCGGAAGCAAGAACGGCTGACAGGAATAAGTAGATTGTGGTTTAGGCTGGATAATTCAGGGATCTGTAATAAAACTGCCCAGTGACAGATAGTGAATAAAAGACTACAGGTATATTATGGTTTACGGAGCACAGGACAGATGTGTCTCTAAGGAGGATGAGATAAGGAGAGGAAGGCAGCAGTGGCTGCTTTGGGATGCAGCAGCACTGTGTGAATAAAGCAGAGCTGTAGTGAGATAGTTCAATCATGGTGCTGTCACTGACATGTTATATATGACCTTGAGCAGGTCACTTAGGCTGGGAGCTTTGCAGAAGAGCTTCTTAAATGCATGTGTTTCCACGCACAGGAGCTGAATCCCTTCAGAGCTGTGGCTCTGAGCCTCCCGCTCACACAGCGGATGGGAACTGCCCAGGGAACTTGGATCCAAGTTTGGCATGAGGGAAAATCTGGATTTTTTTAAAGAATTCAGCAATCCCTGCCCTCAGGAAACATAATTCCCCAAAGACTGGTAGTCATCTATGCTGACTCTTTACATTTCCAGTGCTGGGTAAAAGCAGTGCTGGTTTGCCTCTCTCTCCCCTCCACCCCAATAAAATGGCTCCTTCTTCAGAAATCTGGCCTGAATTAATCGTTCTTCTCATTGCCCAAGATCACTGGCAGAGCTGGCCTTTTACTGGAACAGATAAGGGAAGAACACACTAATTGCATGTTTGCCTCCCTTGCACACAGAAATGAGTATTTTACATACACAAACCATAAAATGAAGTTTGCAAGTCCACACACACATACACACAGAGACATGTTCATTGTTCTTTTAAGAATGCTGAATCAAGGCTGCTGTTTCATATTAATCTTTTTCCCAACTTCAGCATTTGCTGTAAATAGCAATTAATGACAAAGCTGCCTGCATTAAACAGAAGAGCAAAAGAGGCTGATAGGTCCTTCCTACCAGTGCGTCCTCCTGCAGTGCTTCTCATTACTTTAAGTTTGAAGACAGAGATTTTGTCCATGGCTGCACTTTTTTTTTTTCTCACTGCTGCTCCTCTGAGGCAGCTCTTCTGTAAAGCCTTGACACCAGTGAAGTGCAGTCCCCAAACACTCATGTGTCACATCACAGGGACGCCTTTGATGCTGGGGCACCAGCCTCCCTCGGGTGCTGTGGATGGAAGGGCTGGGGACAAGCACACTCTGCTGCCCTTGCACAGCTCTGGTCTCCAGACCTCCATCAGCAACGTTTGGACTCGAGAAAAGGAAATCAACAGGAGAGCTGAGACACACTCCGGATTTTATTTTTAGGTGTAAGTTTAAAATTCCAGGTGTCGCAGACATCTTTTATGAAAAATCCTTTCCTGAGGATTTTTCCTCCTGAGAAGCTGAGAGGCCTCAGGAACAAAACGTAAACAATGATTATCTGCTGCTGTGGGAAGCAACAGGTGCATCTGTGAATGGTCTGATGTGGTTGTTTCTAATTAATGGCCAATCACAGCCCAACTGGCTCGGACAGAGAGCCGAGCCCCAAGCCCTTGTTACCATTCTTTCTTATTCTATTCTTAGCTAGCCTTCTGATGAAATCCTTTCTTCTATTCTCTTAGTATAGTTTTAATATAATATATATCATAAAATAATAACTCAAGCCTTCTGAAACATGGAGTCAGATCCTCGTCTCTTCCCTCATCCTGGGACCCCAGGCACTTGAAGGGATATGAGGACTGATTCCCAGCTCAATAATGCAGTGTTTTTGTGTTCAGAGAATCAGGGTGCATTTTCCATGCCCCACATGCAGAGGGTTGAAGCATGCAGCATCTGCTGGGACAGTGCTGCAGGACTGTGGAAGATGACAATAAGCCGCTGGAGGATTTGTGCTTGTTCATACCGCCCAAAACTGATGTTAATAAAGCAAAATATACCCAGAACCAGGTTACTTATGAGGGGAAGCTTGTTTCCTCCTCCTGGAGAAACTCCGAGAGCAAACTAATACAGGGAGCTGAGACCTTTGCCAATGCGGAAACATCCAGAGATATTTAGATGCTCAATTCCTACACACATACCTAATTTTCTTTAAATCCTCTGCATGCAGGGAGCTGAGCAGGTGCTGCTTCCCTGAATACCTCCAGGACTATGATTGCTGTGAGCAGGGTGCTGTGGTGGAGAAAGCAGACACAAAAATGGGTGCAGACAGTGCCTGAGGAGGAGCAGGATCCTTGGAACAGGCTGTGCCTGTGTCTCATTCTGAGTGCTCTTCAGGGGTTTAAGTCAGGGATGGCTGATGGAGGGAGCTCTGATGCTTTTTTTTTTTTTTTTGGTTTAATATCACAGGCACTTGGACATCACATGTTCCAATTTTCTGTAGGGACTTTGTGTCTGCTTGATTCTGTGGTGATTAAAAAAAGAAAAAAAGAAAACCAGGAGAAGTGAAAAAGAAGAATTCAGAGAAATAGAGGGTGAAAAGGGATGGTGTCACTGTCTTAAAATAAACCAGCAGCATATGGCAATTTCTAATGGGAAAAGTAAATTCACTCTCAGATTATTTCCTGGGAACTTTTCACTCATTTTTGATACAGAGCTTTGCTCATCTATTTTGCTGTAAATCTAATTATTTCATTTTAAGTTCTCTGTTGAATGCAGGTTTAGACTAGAAGACAGCAAAGGACTCTGAAAGTCACCAGCTTAAGGAACTCAGAGAAACTCAGCCTTGCTGAGATCCCTCATGTTGTTATGAAGATCTGACAGACAGTTATTGGAATTCCTAGTAGGAATAGGTGAATAATGATTTCTCTTTTTTTTTTTTTTATCAGTTTAGCTCTGGAAGAAAAAATGATGGGAAAAAATTACTTTTAGGTATTTAAATATAATTAGTGTAGCAGGGGAAGAATGAAAAAGATTTTATATTTGAGGCTAAAAGGAAAAGAGTAGAAAATAATTTCAAAACTTGAATTTTGTATAAATGAATAACTTTTTTTTTTCATAACCGTATTATTTCACTTTTGGTTGGTTTTGGTTTTTTTTAACATTTCCTTCTGGATCCACTTTATAGACATCTCATCATGAAGCATTTACATTAAGAAATAATGCAGTCATGTACTTTGATTATTTTAATTTTTTCCCATCCCACTTTTTGACAGTAACTATCTAATGAATTCAATCTGAATTAATAAACATTGGCAGACAATCCCCAAGCACTTTTCTGAGCCTAATTTTAGGATGTGTTAAAAACAATGTCTCGCATCCTTTAGTGCCTATGATTGCAGTTTCCTTTTTGCTGCACACAGTTAAAGACAATTCCTACCTCAAATAGCAGATACTCAAAGGGTTCAGAGTGATGGGAGATAAAAGGAGAAAATAAAAAGATCTGTCTGAAGTCAAAGTAAATCAGGAGCAGAGCCATATAGAGATGAGGATGGACTTGACTTCATTCCCTGCTTTCTCACCACCCTGGGGATTAATTATAAATCTCTTTCTCACCCATTAGATTTGTCTCATACTCCTTCTACTCCTGCACTTTCTCATTCACACCTTCAAGTCTTTGCTACTCTTCCTTTAATCCAACCTTCCTGACTCTCCAATTTTTGCAGGCTTTCCTCTCTTCTCCCCTGCTCCTCCTGGAGAAGATTGCTAACGAAGTGGCAAGTGTTAATAACATGTCTTGGCTGTGCCTGCTGTGATGGAGAAAGGAGGAGCAAGGTGGGTGAAGGAAAGCTGCAAAGAAGGAGGAACAGTATGATCTGAGCTGTTTTCAGACTCTGGATGAAGGCGCAGGAAGGCAGAGGAAGCCCCTGCGTGCTCCTTGCAATGAGAGCAGAGTCCGAGCTGAGTGTCTCAGGAGGAGAACATCAACATATCTGCAAGGTGGGACGTGTTGCCTTGACAGATTTTGGAAGTAGTTGGTGGCAAAACGTAGCAGAACATTATAGAAAACAGGAGCTCAAGTACTGCCATGGGATATGGGGAACATTCGGAAAATCAGCCCCCAAGGTGTTTGTAAGATGTCGCCTTAAAAATCTGCCCCTGCACGCTCAGAAACCTCCTTGCAATGGGAGCAGAGTCTGAGCTGTCTCAGGAGGAGAACATCAACATATCTGCAAGGTGGGACTTGTCTCCTCAGGGATGCAGGGGCCAAAGCAAAGGCCTCCAGGGCTGAGGGATGTGTAAGGGAACCAGCAGAGCCCTGCCCTGTGCTGTGACAGGAGCTCAGACCAGAGCACCCTGCTCTTGAGTTGTGTGGCTGGGTCTGTGCACAGGAACTTGTGGCACTGGAGGAGCATCAGCTGTGGATGTGCACATCAAATGAGGCAGGGGTGATGGTGCTCCTGTGCTGGCAGGGGTCCCACAGCCATCTGCTCTGGGCCACAGGGTCCCACCTGACCCTGGGCTGTCACCACACCCCTGCCAGCTTCCTGCAGGACCCCCTGTTTGTCACTGCAGCCTCTGCCGTGTGGTCCCTGGGGAAATCTGGGCAGAACCTGTGGGTTTAGGGGACTGAAGTGTTTAAGGGGGACACAGGAGAGCCCCTGTTTTGGGCTGGCAGCTGCAGCTCCCTGAGGAGCACAGGCTAAGCCCACAACAGCTGGTGGGGACAAACTGTGTTCCGGTGGGAACAAAGATGTCTTGTCTACAGGAGGAGGGACAAAACAAAAGTATAAATTAGAGGAAATTTCCTTGAGCTGCTCTGGTCTGAGAATATTATACCAGGAATAAAATGTCCAAGAATATCTGTCTGTCATCGTAAACAGTCACATAAGCTATGATAGATGACTTCAGGCTGTGTCTTCATGAGCACAGCAGACTCTAAATACTCTTCTTTCTTTGGAAACTCCTTCCCAACACCTTTGATTTCACAGGGATAAGCCAGCTGTATTTCTGTTCTGCATTTAATTTAACACTCATACAAAATTATATATCTAGCCAACTATTTATTATTTAATTTGATGTCTGTAGTTGAGGAAAGACTATTTATCCTTTCCCACAGCAGTGTCTCTTTCTCTGGCAGATCTGACTAGCTGCTAGGTGCCCTGGGGAATGTCAAGGCAGAATTAATTAATCATGACCAGCCATGGAGGTGTTTTTCAGATTTGGATTTGGCCAACTGATTGCACAGGATCTTTCTGGGAGTCAGGCTGTTGAAGACACAAATGTGATGCTCGCTCTGGATTGCTTTCAAAGTCACTTTGGGAAGCTGCAGGGGCATGCAGGATCCATCCAGGGTGAGGAGATCCAGCAGGAGAATGTGTGCAGGCTGGTGGAGGGGACTGCTCGCTCCCTTTGGCAGGACACCATGCCAGGGAAACTTTAAAGTACCACTCAGCATGCCCTGTCCTTCCCCCAGCCCACAGAGGTGTGAATCTCTCAGCATTCCCGTGGAAACCTTGCAGGCATTCATTCTGAATGTCTCCCTTGGAGCGGGAGGAGCTGTGATGACACCTGGCACTTGCCAAACTGGAAGTCACCCCTGGGCCTGCCCACGAGTGATGGCAACGCCGGCCAACTGCACAGGCTGTGCTGAAACTGCACTTTTTGTTTTACAAATTGCTCTTCCAGGCCTTCTTGCCTCCCTTTGTAGAGCCTGGTTGAGCATGTGCTGCTCTTCCTGGTCAGTGATCTCCTCCTGGCACTGAGGAAAGGTCAAGTGTCCATGCCAGTTCTGTTGGATCTGTCAGCAGCCCTCGGACCCCCAGGCGATGCAGGGCTCGCTGTGATTTGCAGTGTCTGGCACGGATGGGCAATATCTCCCTGCAGGAGCATTCCTCCTTTCCAAAGACATTCCACAGTGTAACTTGGACTAATGAAGCTTTTCCCTCAAGGACTCCTCCATGCTCAGTTGTACTTTTGCTGTCAGAGGGATGGGGCTCCAATACTACAGATGTGCTGGTGGCAAGGGGTAAGGTCAGCTTTCAAGTAAGCTACCCACAGTTTTCAAAATTGATCATTCTCAAACCTCCTTTCCTGCCTTCGACTTGTTCCATTGTTGCCTAACACAGAGACAAATTGAGGCACTTTACTCCTTCCCCACCCCAGAGATGAGGCTATGAGCACAGGAACATCAGCTGGGATGGGATGGAGCCATTTGTGGGGCGAGGAGGTGGAAACAGCAGCTTTTAATGGAAGTCTCAGACTCCAGCAGTGCTCACTATTAGCCAAGAGCTGTAATCCATAGTGACAGGCCAGCTGGAGCACAAGGACACTTCCAGGCAGATCTGCATTCAGAGGTGCGCTCCCAGCAGCTGCGTGGGGGAATTCAGATTTCCAACCACGGAGCCTGGCGCACCAGGCATGTCCCACTCAGAGGAAAAGCAGACTGAAAAGCCCCTCTTCCGCTGTAAATAAATCTCCAAAAGTTGGGGATGCTTCTTTTTATTCCCACCGGAATAAAAGGAATGGATGGAGTGGCCTTGTTGCAGGCTCAGCTCCTCGCTCTCCCTTTTTCCTCTTGCTTTGCTCTTCTTTTCAACCCACTTTCCCCACCACCTGCACAGACATTCACAGAGTGATTCCCCTCTGCTACGTGCAGGGGAGCAGAAATGTGGTTTCAAATAAGAAAAAAAAAAAAAAAATAAAATCAGGTAGACTTCCAAGAAGAAGGTGGAATGCATCTTTTAGAAGTACGTAAGTGGTTTGGAAGACAGAGGTCCCAGGAGGTCAATGGTATTCAGACTTTTAAATCCCTGATGCTCAGTAAAACATTGCATACAAATTCCACTCTGGGAAAATCTGCATTTTCTTCTTCTTCTTCTTCTATTGTTTTTTTTCCTTTAACAAGTAGAGGAGTTGGTTTTCTGGTGTACAGAAGGGAGAGGAGCTGTACTTTGCTGTCATTGAGCTGACAGAGCTGCTTGGAAAATGGACAATTTCCTTGGGAAATTTTTGCCTTTTGACATGTGGTAGCTTTTTATAAACTTCAGTGTGAAGGAGAACCATGATCCCACAAAGCTCTTATGACCTAAAATTCAAAAGCAATAATGATTTGAGATCATTGATATCTTCTGTTCCTTAGTGCTGAAGCATTAAGATGCTGTGGGAAGTATTTGGCATTGTATGATAATACATAAAATAAACAGCTTTTTGCAATGTATAATGTATTCTAAACATATATCAATACAATACACAATATGTGAAAATGTCAAAACAAATTAATTGAAACAATACAAAAATAATGTGTTTATTTCCTCAAAATTAAACATTTCAATATGACTGAAATGAAGAGAGAAAATCAAACTGATTTGTTTTGACACTTTAAACGTGAAAAAACTTTGTCAAAATTGACGTTCCCATGCAACATTTCGATTTTGAGGGAACTGCGTTTTCCTGCGAAAAACTGTTCTGTCAAAATTTTTTGACCAGCTCTACTTAGAGTCTATCCAAACAGACAAGCATCAGAGCCAAGACTCTCAAACGCTCCAGGTGGTCAGGAGATGGATTAAGCACAGAGCAGAACAGTCTCAGAGAAGGAAATAAATAAAGCTCACAGCTAGAGGTGGCCTCAAGTGTGGGTAACAAAGGGCTGCGATGTTTGAGATGCTCAGACCTGGATGGTGTTGAACTTTAACCCCAGAAAGGATTGAATTCCTCCAGTTTTAAAATTTTTTAGCATATCTGCGTTGCAGAACTGGTGCACTGATGGGAGAGGGTGTTTGTGATGCCAGTGCAGATCCTCAAGATCCTCTGGGATTTTCTAGCTCTTGGCTTTGGTTGGAGCCCGGCTGGTACCTGTGCTTGACAGATTAATACTGGTAAGGATGAGATGGCTTTATTTTCCACACATCCTTCTGTCCCAGTGGAAATCCCAGGCTCAGGGCTTGGGGAATAGGTGGAAATGCAGTGCTGCAGCTAGATTGGCTCTGGGATTCAGGGCTGCTGAGAACAGCTTTGGGTAGGAGTTCTCCCACCTTCATGATACACAGCTTTTAAATCTTCTCATTATATAAATGCAGTTCCAGGTTAATGTGAGTTTCTAATTTAATACGCTGTTCCAAATTAAGAGTTAATATGGTATTTGATTATCTTTTTGCAATGAGATCCAACCCAAGGCTCATTGACTTCAATAGACTTTGCAGGAGAACCTGCAATGGGAGAGCCTGAGCTCCAGATTTCTGACTTCTGCTGCAGAAGCTGCCCATGAAATGCTGTTATTTGGGGCTAACACTCATTCTAGCTCACATTTCTAGCCTGAATTGAAGCGCAGTGCATCTAACTTCTCCTCTGTGGGGTGGCAGGGCTGCAGAAGGGGCTGACCCTGGGTGTTTCCAGCCTCAGAGCAGTGCCCTGCATACCTCGACCAGTGATTTGTGGAACTCACCTCTAAGTCATCCCCTAGGGAGTTGCAGGGACACGGAGCCCACATCAGGGACCAGCTGTGCTCACCCTGGCCCTACCTGCAGCTCTGTTCCCTCACAGCAGCCTGAGCCATGCCAGGCTTGGGAGGTGCCACCCTGCTTCCAGAGTGCCCTGGCAGGGGTGAGACAGATGCTGCAGGAACTAGGGGGACTAAATGCACACAGAATTTTATGGCAAATGCCTCATCCACTCAGGAATGGGGATAAGGAAGGTGGAGCTGCCCAAGGCTGGAATTTGCAAGGGACAGCTCAGAGTCCCTTTTCTCTCCCCACTTCAGCTGCTCCTGCCTCTCTTGGCTCCATCCAGCTGAGTGGTGGTGAAATGTGGTGCCCAGAGGAAGCTCCAGTGGTGCCTTTCATCCCGGCAGGCAGGCTGGCATTATCCAAGCAGCAGGAGAAGGCATGGCCTGTGGATTTTAACCCCTTCTGCTCCTCCACTCTTAGAACACAATAACCCAGCCAAAGGCTAAGCTCCTTTTAGAGGGACAAGACAAATGGGAAGATAAACCAATTGCAAGGATTAAGTAACCCCAGTTTCTTTTACTGAAAGAAGCAGTGGTAGTTTGCATTTCCCAAGCCCTGTGGAGTGGGATCACTCCATGTGATGAAGTCTCTTCCCAGGAATGAACTTCAGAACAGAAATATTGCACAGACTATCAGGTGTGGGATATGAGTTGACTTTCTTGGATCAAATATTACATTATTGCTCTCCAGAGGAGTTTTGGCACCACTTTTTTTTTCCTTCAGCCTCTCAGCTTACAGGTCCCAATTTTTGAAATGGAACATGTTAGAATGACTGGCACCAGGATGGAGAGTTCTGAAAGCAAAAACCAGGATTTCTGGACTCTGGCACAGGCCTCATTAAACTGAGCATTCAGATTACTCTTTCCTGAATTTCCAGTTAAAATTGCAGGGAATAGTATGATTTTTGTTCAGTTTATTGTGTCTGGTTTGCAGGTGTTTCTTTTTCCAAATATTGAGAAAAGTATTAAATGAATTTGGGTATTTCCTCTTGTGCATAAATTACAAAATCTATTTCAGCTCAGTCAAAACACACAGCTTAAGAAAACACTTGATTTTGATTTTGAATGTATGTTACTCAACATGTAATGAAAAACAAAACACAATCTTGAACCAATCCCTTCCAAACGGAACACTCAACACATTCTGTTCCAAAGAAAAGCTGACTTTATCAAAACGTCTTTTATTCCCCCCCTTAAATCAACAAATTTCTACAAAGTGTTTTGCCTCTGATGAATTGGCATTTTCCTGACATGAAATGAGCAATCCAAAATAATTCTAAGCAGCTCCGTGGCAAGTCCCAGCTAATTCTGGAATAGTAGCATGAAGGTGCGTAGGAAGGGTACTGCAAGGAGACGCAAGAGATTTGGGTTGAATTCCTCAAGCAGTTATAAAATGATCTGGGACAAGCCATTAATCTACCCCATGTCTCAATTCCCATCCGGCTGAATGGAAAAAAGCAGCATTTCCCCATCTCCTAAAGCTTCTGCAAGGATAAAAATCTATTAATGCTTGTAAGACTACTGGACTTTGATATGAGGTGTAAAAATACTGAGGAAGACAGAAGATAGAGCTGCATTTTTTGTGTAACTTGAAAAGAAATTATGGGGAAGTGGACTAACTAGGACAATACTTTAATAATAGTAGGAATAATTTCAAGTTCAGGGCAGTGCTTAATAGAAATCACTGCTCAACACCCGCCATATTTTTTTTTTTAATAAGCAGCTCAGAAAAGTGCAATTTATCATTATTATTATTATCATCTATATTCATTCTATCTCTGCCACTTCACAAATGAGAGGAGTTCCTCACAAACATCTACAAAAGCGAGCTCATTATCCAGTCTCCCTATTTTTAACTCTCATTTGTGACAATAGCTATCAAACTCTTGCCAACAGTCGGGCTGCTGGTGTGCTGACACCGCTGCTCCGCAGCCCGCTGAGCGGGATTAGCTCACTGTTCCCTTGCCTTCCCCCATCTGTCCCCGGCCATCTGCTGTCCTTGCTCTCCTAAATGGATTCTGAGATTTTTGGGGCATGCACCGCCTTGCTGGTTGCTGTCTGTGCAGCACCCACTGTTCCAGACTTGGATTCAGCTGGATTGGCTTCAGAGTTGCGGAGTTTTGAGTGGGAAGGGACCTATCAGGATCACCCAGTCCAGCTCCTGCCCAGACTCCCCAACAACCCCACCCTGGGCATCTCTGGCAGCGATGTCCAAAGGCTCCTGGAGCTCTGGCAGCCTCAGGACCATGCCCATTCTCTGGGGAACCTTTCCTTGAGCTCCAGCCTGACCCACCCTGGCCCAGCTCCAGCCGTTCCCTCCAATCTCATCACTGGTCACAGAGAGATCAATGCCTTCCACCTCCCCTTGAGAGGAACCTGAATGCCACAATTTCTCCTGAGTCCCCTCTTCTCCAGTCTGGACAAACCTCAGCAGCTCCTCCTATGGCTTCTCCTCTAGACCCTTCACCATCTTCACAACCCTGTGACACTTCACCATAAACCTGACCCATGTACGTGTGTGCATGAGCAGAAGTTAATTTTAATTATTTTCCCAACCTGTGGAGCCCTGTGAGAAGGATCTCCTTTCCACGCAGAGCCCTGTGTTTAAAAAAAGACTGGATCTGGCACTTGGTGCCATGATCTAGTTGAGGTGTTAGAAGATGGGTTGGGCTCGATGATCTTAAAGGTCTCTTCCAACCTAGAAATTCTGTGATTCTGTGATTCTGACCCAAGTGCCTGTGGAGCCTGGAATTCAGAGCAGTGACTTAGGCACCTTGGCCAGCAGATTTATGATCAGGATTTTTGGGGTTTGACTCCCTCTGTCCAGCACCACCTGATTTTGTGACCTGGTGGAGTCACCTGCTACTCTTGCTTGGTTTGAAGCCACCTCTCATCCTCCTCATCGTCACACCAGGAGTCTATAATTAGCTGAAGTGTGGGGACAAACAAACTGAGAGCAGGTACAGAGCTGTTACCATTACAATTCTTGCCTCCTTACAGGCAAGGAGTAATTGGAGTTTCTGCACAAAACCTGCTCCCTTTAGGCTGCTGGCTGAACTGCATTAATAAAAGAGGGTTTGTGGGGTGGCTTTGGTTCGCAGAATATTCTGACAAGTTGTGAGGAAAGTGTTGATAAACTGAAAAGAAGAAAAATCTTTTCTCCTACAAGTCATTTGAGGTAAAAAGTTATATTTTTATCACTGTTCCATCTGAAGGGCGTGGAAAGACAAATCAAAAGGAGAAAAAGCTCCAGCAGTTTCAAACTGAGATTTGGAAACCCCCTTGGACCTCTCACAACCCAAACACTGACATCTCCCAATCATTTGTTTTTCAGCATGAGCAATTTGGCAAAAGTGAAGTGAATTTGTGGACTCTGTTGGTATTTTTGGAGAGGTATTTCTCGTCTTCTCTCCTTGCCTTTCCTCACCCAAAAATATTTCGGCTGATGAATATCCTGCAGGTCTAACCACTCATGCATATTTAAAACTGGAGTGGTGAAAGAATAATGCAAATTTAGACACTGATCGGAGCAGAATT
Organism: Geospiza fortis; assembly: GCF_000277835.1. NCBI lineage: Eukaryota > Metazoa > Chordata > Aves > Passeriformes > Thraupidae > Geospiza > Geospiza fortis. The sequence continues at coordinate 4,598,478 of NW_005054358.1, read as the reverse complement.
ACTGAGATTTGGGGATGGATTAGCCAATCACTGCCTGAAATAGTGAAATCCCACTTCCCTGAAAAAACACTTTTACAACCATTTGGGATTTTACGGCGTTGTATGCCACAGGCACCCAGAGAGTCAGAGCCACTCCTGAGTTGCTGCTCCAGCCCTGACTCAGTCAGGTATCGATGTCTGCAGTCTGAGCTATAAAGACATCTAGGTCAGAAGTGCCCAAATTCTGTTTTTCCAGAGCTCAGGTTTATCCACAGCAGTTCATATGACTTAAACTCTGACAGATTGGCTTCCCTTTCCATCCCCATTGCCTGAATTCCTCTGGCCCTGACAGAGGAAAGGTGTCCCCAGCTTGCTTGGGTTGCTGGGCAGGTTTTCAAAAGGACAAGCAGGGCTGCTCCTGATGTTGTCTTTCCAATATTTTCATGGGCCATCTCTCATTTAGGGGCAGAACAGAAATGTTACTGCTCCACAAGTTAAATCCTAAAGGTGTGGGGCAGCGATTAGCTGTCCAGGGATCTGAATGCACAAACTCAAAGCAGGCATGGCTGAATACAAGCTAGAGTAGCACATCCTGTACTTAAAATTAAGTGTACACTTAATCTGTTCTCTGAAATGAGGTCAGACATTCGTCACTTTCCAGGGTTGAGCTCTAAACTAACATAAGCTGTTTCATCTCTCCCCTGACACTTCAGTCTCTTACTAATTTATCAGCATCCTAAAGCCGTGTGTGAAGTTGTTGAAGAGCAGAACTGTTTCAGATACAAATAGCAATTGTTAGCCTCTTCCCTCTGGTAAATGGCAGCAGGCAGAAACCTCTCTCAACCTGCCAAGAACCAAATGTGGGACACAAGGAAGAATTATTGGTGCATGAAGCTTAAAGAGATAGGGGACTTATTCCTGCACTGCAAATAATGTGTTCAGTAATTTCTCTTTCCTGAGTCTGCATTTCTGATGGAAATAGTTCACAAAAATGAGCATGGGAAAACAGAAGAGATCAATTTGGATCTAATAGAAGAGATAAATGAAAGGTACAGGGGTTAGGGGAAAGGTAGAAAATCCCAGGAGGCAGAGGAGTGTTCGCAGCAAGCGATGGAGAGTCAGAGCACCTGCATCCTGTCTGCCTGTTTATAGCAGGGATCTGGGGCTGCACAGTCTCCCTTGGATGAAACAGACCTTGCAGTATAATTTTGTGCAAAATCTATCACTCTGAGCTCTCCCACTGTATAAAAATTACCTTTTAAGTGGCTAAGTAGACATCCAGCTCTATTCTTTTCTTCTTATTTCAAGAAACAATGGGAGTAACAGCACTTGCCTGCCTTACTAGAGTGCTGAGAGCTTTAATTAATGTCTCTAATTCAATTTGAACTCCTTGGATAAAAGGCACTGCCTTGTGACAGCGAAGGTATTGCTGAAAATAGAATATAATTAACACACAGATATCAATCACAAAGAAATTAAGTGTACATTCAAATACAACTTGCACTTTACAGAAAATACTTGCCTATATTTCCTCCAAGAATCCTGTAGACTCATAAGATAAGGAACATTTAATGTCCCAGGCTGAATTGGTATTAAGAAAAGGGCATCCTAAGCCACCTAACAACCTCCAAGGGGCTTTAGGAGGGATCTCCATGTGCACTGGGGGATGAGCTTCCATGCTGGATGGAGCTGGAAAATGACTGTACCATGACTCAGAGTCAGCACATCCAACATTTCCTTCTCCCACTGCTTGTTTGCTGTGAACTGGAGCCATGTCCTGGCTCACCCACGGATCATGTTTATTAACAGATGTGATGATTGCATGATGGTGTTTGTTAACATGAGCCAGAAGGACCCAGCTCCCTCCCTGCTCTGCTGTGCTTCTCTTTCTTGCGGGGATGGGCTGCAGAGCTGGGTGTTGTTAACTGCTGCCCTTTGCTGAAATGGTTGGCATTCACTGTAGGACAGAAACACCTTGGGAACCACGTGGGCAGCAGGTTTATGCTTTGGGAGGTGCTACAGCCCAGTTCTGGCTTCTCCAACAAGTTATTGGTCTAAAGAGTCACACAAACCCCATTGTGACTCCATACTCATAATTGGAAAGTGAGGCCAAGACCCCACATGTAAGGGCACTGCCCAAGGTCATTGGGGGAGTTTGGGGCAGAGTTGAGCAAAACACTGGATTCTTGGCTCAAAACCCAGTGTCTGGCTCCTCCAAGCCCACTTCTTTGTCCACAGGTTGCTTCTGTGCCAGATTTAGTTGTTAGTTAGCCTGGGGTCTCCCACCTTGCTTCTTCCCTGGTTCCTTTTGCCAACCACAGAACATATTTCACATCGGTGGAGCCCCATAAAGACACCTGAAAAATTAATTTCAGATTCAAGCTTTTTAGGAGGTATATTGAGTGCACCTCACAATATTGTCTTAGACACAAGATAGTCCCACTTTAGTAAGCTTTATAGCTTCCATGGGGACCAGCCCTGTGGAGTGGATTAATCTTTAATGTGAAACAACATCTCTACAGCAGCTACAGGGGGGAAAAAGATACTGCTAAAAAATTAAAGTTGATGGTGTGATAGTAGTCTGGAGCCAGTTGTGCTCCACCATCCTCCATTGCCTCGGGCACCACTCCCTGCCCTCAGAACTGATCCAGGCAGCTTCCAGGCTGGAGATGTGATCATTTCTCCAGTGGTCTCAAGGCATGTTCTGCCCATATCTCACCTCCTGGATAAGAACATCACAGCCCCAATCACCCTGACTCCAGCTGTGCCCCAAAGGAAAGGAAGAGAGGATGAAGAGTGGTGTGTGGGGAATTAGGGACCATCTCCTCTCTTTCACAAGCTGATATTTCCCCAGTGTATGATATTCACATGCAGGAGGACACACTGGGATTTCTCTGAGGCCCGTTTTTGTTTGGCTTTTCTCATATTTCAGTTCTCACTTGCACTGTGCTGGAAACTGGAGGGAGGCTATCCCCCACTTGGGTACATAAGAGCTCCCTTCCTCTCTCTGCAACAGAAATCCAATAGACAGTGAAATATTTAAGGGAAAACTGATCCAAGCTGGCAGATGAGGGGAATAGCTTTGGGTGAGTTTAATGAGCAGACAACCAAGGAAGCTGGGACAACATGTACAGAGCAGCTGATTGTTGTCTGCGCACCCAGCTCATGGCAAACACGCTGAGTTTGAGCTGATGGGACAAGAACAGCCAGGCAGGGAAGGAGCCTGGGTGGAGAAGCAGTGAAAATGCACTTCTGAACTGGAATTTGGAGGTGCTGAGGGTGGGGATGTAGCTGGGAGCATTCCCCAGAAATCACCTTGGGCTCAGGAGCGAGTGGAAGCAGGGATGTTCTGTGTTCTGTAGCCCTCAGGATGGGGCTAGAAACTCCCCTGGTTTGTAAGGTAAGGTAGAACCATTCTGTGTGTGATGTGAGGGACTAAGCACTGAGAACTGTCCTGTTCAGGGGTGAAATAGGAGTCAGTGGTGAAGGCTGATGTTAAAAACATGTCTTCAGAAAAGGAACAACAGGAACTGCAGGTACCACCAGGTTTAATAACAGTAATATTCCATCTGCAATTAGAAAGAAGTTTATATGGGACCAACAGAAAAATCAAATATTGGCTGACTTTCCATACTTAATTTTTCCCCCCATTTCTTCCTGTAATGCAACAGCTGAGTGTCATCTTTGTGACTTACACATCTCAGTTCTGTGGAGTGCTGCTGAGCCTGCTGCAGCTCCTCGAGCACATGCTGTGCCCACGTGCAGGCTCCCACTCCCTGGCACACAGAGAGGGCTCCTGAGCTGCCCAGCACACCCAGGGCTCCAACCCCCCTGCACAGCAGCTCACACACTCATTGCCACGGGATGCAGCCCTGCCATGCTCCAGGGGAAGCTCCTGGAGCAGAGGGATGGCCAGGCTGGCCACCAGCACCTCTGCTCTGTGCTCTGCTGCTCCCAGCAGCCAAGGCTCACACACAGTGCTGGGAGTGCAGCTGGCATCTCTAGCACACCTCTCCTACACTCTCAAAGCAAAATCTTTTCTTTATGGGAGTTACAAACTTTTAGAGGACTCAGGCTCAAACCCAGAAAGTTTTCTGGAGATGTACAAAGAAGCCTGACATGAAGTCTCACTGTGGCAAAGCTCTGAGTAGCCACATTTCTCCTGCTTTAAAAAGTATCTGCAGTCTCTCTGCACTGTGTTTTACAGAAACAGGTGGGTATCACCTGTCCTGAGCACAGCTTGTGCTCTCAGATCACTGCCAGCCCACAGTGCTGGCACTCCCTCCACAAAACCCAGAAGGCAGGAGCAGGAACCAGCTGTGAGCATGGAAAGGACTTTTCCAAGCAGCTCCCAGGGGCGAGGAGCACAGCCTAACAGGCTGAGCTGCTGCTGTGGAAGCAGGAGGGGACCATCCTGGGTGGGAGGTGACAGCTAAGCAGGGCCCTCACCTGCCACCTGGGGCACGGTGCCAGCAGTGCCAGGGTGTGACTGTGTTCACAGGGGTCCCAGGATGAGGGAAGAGACGAGGATCTGACTCCATGTTTCAGAAGGCTTGATTTATTATTGTATGATATATATTACATTAAAACTATACTAAAAGAATAGAAGAAAGGATTTATTCAGAAGGCTAGCTAAGAATAGAATAGAAAAGAATGATAATAAAGGTTTGTGTCTTGGACAGAGAGTCCGAGCCAGCTGACTGTGATTGGCCATTAATTAGAAACAACCACATGAGACCAATCACAGATGCACCTGTTGCATTCCACAGCAGCAGATAACCATTGTTTACATTTTGTTCCTGAGGCCTCTCAGCTTCTCAGGAGGAAAAATCCTAAGGAAAGGATTTTCCATAAAAGATGTCTGCGACACCAGGGTGCCAGCAGTGCCAGGCTGCCAGCAGCCTCACTGGGAGGAGGATGAGCCAAGGGCTGAGATGCTGGCAATGGGAGTCAGGAGAGCAGGGCTCTCTTCCAGCTGTACCCATGGCTTGCTGTGTAACCTTTAGCAGGGCACCTTGCCCCCCGATTGCCTTCCCACTCATCATCTGTCTTGTCACATGCCTGGGAGAGGAGCTGGCTCACACAGGGCTGTCCCCAGCCTTGCTTTGCTGCTCTCCCACCACGGCAGTGAGAGTGTGCCCTGCTCCAGGTGCTGGGAAGGATCTCCCCGGCTCAATGTGCATGTTCAGCCTGTCACCCTGCAGAGCCTTGATCTTAGGGAGAGCCTCGAGGTCCCTCCTTAACTGAAATAGCTACAGACCCCATCCCCTGCGCCACACACACCTCCCCAGCTCCCCAGCAGGAAAGCAGGGTGAGGACATTTTTATCTGTCAGAGTTTGGCAGGATTTCATAGTTGTGTGTGTGTCTGTGTGTGTCTGTGTGTCCGTGTGTGCCGTCGCCAGACCCGGGTAATTATTTTGTTTTATTTCTTTTTTTGGCAGCACTTGAAAGTAAGAGCTGGGTCTTTATAGATTGCTCAGGTTGCACAGAGTATGGATTACAGACCATCAGAGAGACATGAAAGCAGGAGACACGTTTCTCTGGCACAGCATTAAAGGGACAATAAAGGAGTAATTGTAGCCTAGGGTCCAGCCACCTCCAGTGCCTGGCCTTCACTCGCCTTTGCAGCACTGTGGAGAACTTCACGAGGGAAATGATGGAGGGGCTGGGGTGAGGATGTCTCAGGTCAGGACCTGGTTGTTTCAAAGGTGGTATACGCTCAGGAGGTTAAAGGCACCACTTAAATATGTGAATAAAACACTGCCAAATACTCCAAGGTGTAACACAGGCAAACCAAAGTCTTTTAATACTTGATTTTTCACATCTGTTTTCACCCTGAGAGAAGGTTGTCAAAGGATCAGAGCATTTTTAATCTCTCTCTTTCTCTCCCTCCTCCCTCTCCTCCCCTTCATTTCTCTTTCTCTCTCTCCTTCCTCCTATCCCCTCTCTCTTCCAACAGGACTCCACAGAATGGAGCAAGAATGAGAGGAAAAAGGCAGACAGAAAAGCATGAACTGGAGGCTTGTTGAGTTCCTCTACCTCCTGTTTATATGGGACCATATACTCATACAGCCCTCCCACCAGGACCCAGCTGCTACCAACCAACATGTCTCCAAGGAGTTTGATTGGCTTATTTCAGACAGGGGGCCTTTCCACCACTCACGGAGCTACTTATCCTTTGTGGAAAGACATCGTCAAGGATTTACAACCAGATATAAAATATACAGGTATGTCGGCTTCTGTGGGATTCGCATTCTCTGAACCTGAGAGAAGCAGAGGAAAGAATGATCAAAACAATTCTTACGTCATTGGCTGCTCCTGTGTTGTGCCAAAGCAGAATGCAATGTGGAGATTGTTTACTCACTCAGTGATGGGGTTTTGTTTCCTTGGCCTGTCAGGGCCAAATGTGTGCGCAGGTTGTGGGTCAGCAGACAGTCACGAGATTCTGTTTGGTTGAGTTGAGTTGGGTGCTTGTGCAGATTCAGTTTAGATGTAGTGTAATATAGTATAGAATAATGTAGTATAATAAAGTAATTACAGAATTGCAGAATCACAGAATAATGAGGTTGGAAGAGACCTCTAAGATCATCGAGTCCAACCTGTGCCCTAACACCTCAACTAGACTATAGCACCAAGTGCCATGTCCAGTCTTTTTTTAAACATATCCAGGGATGGTGATTCTACCACCTCCCTGGGAAGAACATTCCAGTGCTTTATTTATTTTTTCCTAATATCCAACCTATCCCTTCCCTGCCGTACCTGAGACTGTGTCCTCTGGTTCTGTCAGTGCTGCCTGGTGGATGAGACCGACCCCACCTGTCTACAGCCTCCCTTCAGGAAGGTGTAGAGAGCAATAAGGTCACCTCTAAGCCTCCTCTTCTCCAGGCTCAACAGCCCCAGCTCCTTCAAACATTCCTCATATGGCCTGTGTTCCAATTTATGAGCCTTCTGATATCCATGGAGTCCTCCTCGTCATTTCTCCCTGCCTCGGGGGTCACCTTGTGTTTCTCATATTCTTCCAGAGCCTTGGATGAGTTTTTGGGTGCTGGGAGTTCTGCCAGCTCCCATGGGCTGCAGGCTGGGAGCTGCACCATTGTCCCCATTCCGCCTGGCAATGCTGCTTTGGTTCCCCCTGGCCCCCAGCTGGCAATGCAAATTGCTTCAAAGGCTGGGGTGGAGTGCTCTGATAGTGAGATGAAGGCGCTGCAGTGTCATGGCAATGTGCACAGCACAGAGTGAGATGAAAAGGAGCTGAGGGGGTGGGTGTTCTTCATTCGTGGTGACAGACAGTTCACAGGCAGGTTCCCAAGCAGCTTTTTCAAATCAATGGAGCTCTGGACAGCCCAAGCCTCTGTACCAAACTCGTACATGTGAGCTGCCAGTAGCTGCAGGTTCACATAAAGATGTCACCACGCACGTCAGTGTGACAGTTCTCACACTGCTGTGTAGGAGCCTTGGCTGTGTGCTGCCTACCACGGATCTTCAAGGATTTATCTCCATGTATAAGTTGGACTTGGCCCAAGAACTGTGATCTTGATTTAAAAAACTGCAGAGAGTTAAAAAAAACCTACAGAGAATAGGCAGAATTTGGATTTTATTTTGCCTTCTAGGTTTTTAAGCCTTAGTTGTTGCTTGTTTCAAACTCTTCTTGCCAGCTGTGCTATCTAGAACCACCCTTTTTCCTCCTCATTTTAATCTGAAAAGCTGGGGTGCTCACATGAGTGCCCTATTGAAGCAGCAAGCACTTTGGAGTGAAGGGGAATAAGCCAGCAAGTGTCAGGAGATTTGTGCTGAAACCCAAAGAGAACTGAAAAACTCTCCCAGCCACGTGTGCATTTACATAATTATATGGTCCTGTTGTGCTTCAGAAAGACACTTGCAAACATAGCCATGCAAAGTGGTGGGCAGGGAAACGCTGGTGAGCATCCCATGGCACTGTGCACATGGACATGGACATGGGGAGGGGGGAATTACAGGGAATTACAGGGAATCACCTGTGTGCAGGGAGTGTTGTCCCATGGGCACAGAGCCAGAGGCAGAGTAACAGAGATTCATGAGGCATCAGCTCTGTGTGGGGAAGAAAAGTGATTTGTTCTTGTCCTGCAGCCTCCAGGGAGTGCAGAACCCCCTCTCCCTGCAGCAGCAAGGGCAGGTTAAAAATATTGTCCTGGCTTGTCCTCTCCAAATCAGCTCATGGGGAAGACAGCCCCAAAACCTAAAAGCTGTGCTGCCTTGCTTCCACTGCTGAGGTCTCAGTGCCTGTGCACAGAGCAGCAGAGAAAATGCCTTTTCCCAAAAGCCTTTTTCCCTGGCTGTGCTCTGCCCAGCTCCCCTCCTGCCCTGCCTGCCAACACACACAGTGACCCAGCCTGCAGATCCCTGCCCTGCTCCTCGCCTCTGGCACTGGCTGTGCCCTTTGCTAAAGAGCTGTGCAGCCCAGGATGCCAGCACAGAGTCTGCAGGGGCTGGAGGCAGAGAGCCACACGATGGATGTGTTCAGACATAGCTACAAACTGTCACTGTGGGTCAGGCCACAGATCCATCAAGCCTGGGATCCTGTCTCTGAGCATCACGGAGAGACGGGTCTGGAAGGACCTTGAGAGGTCATTTAATCTGAGCCTTTTCCCCAAGGCAGGCTCAGACATACCTGTGTCACGTCTGACAGAGGTTTGTGGGGAACCTGGAAGGTCTCCTGTGATGGAGGATTCACACCCTGAGCAGGCAGCCTGTGCCATGGCTGTGCCTCCTCCACTTGTATAAAGGAGCCAAAATCTTGTTTGCATGTGAAGCCTGTGATTTGTCATTTTATCTGTCAAGGGGAAAGGAACAAATTCCCTTTTGGTTTGTAGGAGATTAATATGAATTTGAAGTCTTAGTTCAGTTCAGGATGAACTTTATGTATGGGAAGTGGAAAGGGATCTGTTTTCTCTGTTTCTGCTAAGTGCTGTTAAACCATTTATGAAAGACACGTGGAGCAGGTGGAGAACACAACACCCTCCTCCCAGCATGGGAGAAAACAGGCATCAGCATTCTGTGGGCATGGCAGGTATCTGAGAGGGGTCTTGCAGATAATGACCATGCTGGAGAAGTCACCATTCCCAAAAAAACCCTGGAAATAAGACAAAAATCCAGTGGAAGTAGTTTGGGAGAGAGTTTAGAGAGGACTGCAAGGGTACCCAGGGCATCTCATGGCCAAACACCACACACTGAGCTGGAGGAGGGAGCTGAGTGCTTGGGGATGCCGCTCATGTGTGGTGCTTGGAGCTGCTGGGAGCTGAGCACCTTGGAAATCCAAGTGTGGGACAAACCTGCTCAGCTGAGGAAGAGGGGAAAACCTCAGGTGCTCCAGCAGAGCAGATGCAATGATCAGGTGGGAGTCTGGCTGGATGCTGCAGGGCTGTTTGCTTTTAATATCTTGCCCTGTTTGGTAGAACTGGTCACTTAAAAACTGAGCCCATGCATTTTTAAAGGGATATCAGGCTCAGTCTGGCTGTGGAGAATTAGTGGAGCCACAGCCAATTCTCACAGTTAAGAGCTAGACTGTGCACACACTCTCCCAGAACATTCAGTTTTACTGAAACCCACAGGGGTAAAATCTCATTTTGTGGCCTCCTTAAATTGACTCCGAGAATCTGTAAAGCTGTTGGGATTTTGTCAACTGTTTAATTCCAACATAGAAGCCTCTTTCCTACCAAAAGACGGCTCTCAATTGCTCTTTGCACTAGACTAGCCCAAGGGAGGCACATATCCTGCATTAAGGATATCAATCCTTTCCTTAGAAAAGCAGCTGATATGGAGCATGGGAATTTTCTGTGCAATCTTCTCCTTCAATGCCCCTTTCCTCCCATACTTTTTTAGGTTGGCTGGTTTTTAGTTTGTTGCTCTGTCAGGCAGTTTCATGTGATTTTGCTGAGTGAGGTCTGGCCTGAGCCCTGCTCTTCTCCCAAGGCTGATGGCAGCAGATCTCAAACCAGCCACAGTGACCAAGGGTTTGGCGAGGATGTGAAATCAGGCCAGAGGGCTTCACCCAGCCCTAACTGAAGCACTGTTGGCTGTTTAGTGGTGATTTCCCTGGTGTTCTGCTGTGTGGGAACATGGACACATCACATTAGGGCCATGTCATTTACACTGGAAAACCACCAAGGCAAAGCTACTGGTGGTGCTGAGAGCAGCATAAGGCAAAATGCAGAATTTTTTCCTTTTCGCAGGTGATGCTAAAAAGGAAGCAACATAAAATCATGGAGGAGTCTTCCTTCTATCATTACTGAAGTCCAGGGCTTGTCAGCAGCCAGCACAGAGCCTGTTGCAGTGAGCAAGGCTATTTTATATTCTGCATAAGCAGAACTGCTGTAGAACCTCAGAGCTGATGATATCTTTCATAGGAAGCCTGGATGCAGGTCTAGCATCCTAGAATGAACAGACAGTTCAGTGTTACAGCCCCCAAAGTCTTGTTACCTCCTTCCACGCATTCCATTTCAGTGGATTTTAGGTCTCTTTCTTGTAAAACTCGCATCACTGATCTTCCTGGTACCCTCAGTCAAGGCTTACACCTTGCATGTGGCATTAGGAGGAAGGCAGGCAAAGGGGGAGATGTTTTATATTAAATCATGAGCACTAGGAGTGGATACAATTGCATTAGGGAAGCACATTAGTCAGCATTGATTCATACTAATAAGGGTGGTTTAGGGGGGCCTCTGGCAGGAAAATGCTGCTTTGATCATTATCTGTGCACACTGGTGCTAATGCAGATAGGATGGCAGATGCTGAGAGTGGTTTGTGGGATGTCTGAATATTCATTATCACCATCCTTGTTGTTATTCCTAGTCATGAGAGCCTGGGGTACAAGGTACTGCAGGAAGGCTGGAGAACAGATGAAGCTCAGCTTGGCTTTGGGACTGGGGTCCTGCTCAGACCAGAAAACATCCCTGTTACCACTGAACAGTTAACAGCTTCAGCCCACTGCTTTGAAGTATGTTGTCATGTTGTCCTTTTTTTTTCTGCTTCTCTCAGAAGTTATTTAGCTATAAGGCAAAGCAAAAAAGTGGGCTGAGCACTGGAATGCTCCATGCAAATTGCCAGGCAGAGGCGCTGACAGGAATTTCCCTGATGATGCTGCTCAGCTGAAGCAAGTTCTAGAAAAAACAAAAAAACCACCAAAACAACAAAAAGCAAACAAACCAAACCAAACCCAAAACAACAACAAAAACAAACAAAACAACAACAACAAAAATCTTTCCTTAAAAGAAAAATAGAAGGCTTTGTTCAGTGTCAGAGGGGGAAGGCAAAGAGGGACAAGGTGAGATGGGCTCATCCAGCTGAAACAAACAAAACAACAACAAAAAAATCTTTCCTTAAAAGAAAAATAAAAGGCTTTGTTCAGTGTCAGAGGGGGGAGGCAAAGAGGGACCAGGTGAGATGGGCTCATCCAGCTAAGCAGACGCTGCCGCTGCCAGTTCTGTGGAAAACAGGGACAGGACACAGAGCTTTGGAAAGGGGAGCCCACAGGTAGAGTGGCAGAGAGGTGACACAGGCAGGACCTGGATTTTTGCCCCAGGCTCATGCTGAGGCTGTGGGTGAGCTCATTTCTGCGTGCCCCAATTCCCTCCCCACCCACTGAGAAGGGGAGATGAGGAGATGACAGCACTTTCCTGCTCTGCATTGCTGGGCAGACTTAATTAAAAGCTGCAAGATGTTTGGACATAAGGGACCACAGCAATATAAAATGGATGATCACGCGGGGCTGCGAGTGGAACGTGCATGTGAGAGAAGAAATGCGTGTTTTCTATGCGTGGGTGTTTAATTCCATTTTCTGAAATGACAGTGGGGACAGGGAAGTCTGGCTCTCAGTGTAAGGGAGCAGGGAAACCCTGGGGTATAAAAAGGAGATCTGCTCACCTTGTAACTTCTCCTGCAGTGGGACCAGTTAGAGGCTGCCTAATTCCATGAAAGCTGCAAATAGAGAATCCTTCTGAGACCTCGGTCAGGTCTGCTTAAAATACACCAGCAGATTCAAAACTTAGTGGGGGAGGTGGCACCAGAGCAGCCAGTCCTGCCCATCCCTCCCTCTGTAGAGTGACAGGACAGAGCCAATTGCTCACCTACACTTGGTACAGCAAGGTCCCAGATAGTTAAAAAGGAAAAGGAGCTTGTGAGACAAGAAAGATTGGGAGTAATTGGCTGCACAAGCTGGACAGAAATTGGTTGGGATGCTGCCTGGGGAAAAAAAAACTGATTTTTTTTTTCTCCCAAAATGTTTTCTCAGGAGAACAGTGCAGGTCTAGGACAAGTCAGTGGGGAGGTGAGAGGTGTCTCCATCCTTGGTGGCTTTCAAGGCTTGTCTGGACAAAGCCTCAGCTGATGTGCTCAAGAGCTGGTCCTGCTTCAAGTGGGAGACTGGATTAGGGACCCCCACGGTCCCATCGAACCAACATTTGTGTTATTTCCCTCTTTCTCCAATTCAGAGTGGACACTAAACTATATGCTCATAAAGGGATTTGCACTGGTGAATGCATTCAGCCACACTAGAGATTTTTATTTAGTCCTAGAAAACCCACAAATCTGAGCAGCTACGTGCTCCCTAAATGTGTCACTCCCTCAGTGAAGAGGAAGAGAAGGATCCTGAAGCCAGCATCTCTGCTGTGCACATAGCACAGGCTACAACAGACTTAGAAATGCATATGCTGTTCTGCTGCTTGAATTTTCCCTTAGAGGAAAAAAAAAATAATAAAGGAGGAAAAAAGATTGGTCTCACAAAACTGTCTCACAAAACTTTCAAAGTTTTATGGCACCACAAATTAAAAACAATGAGCCAGATTCTCTGTGACATAAATGTGTGAAACTGTTGACTTCAAGGTAAATTCACCGATTTATTGGCTGGAGAATGTGTTCCAGCACACCCAGCACTGCCCAGGGCACACACAGCCCCAGGGTTTGTATGACTGCCTGCCCTGGCTGAGAGGACAACGAGCTTTTATAATTTCTGAGCAAAAGCAAAATGTGACTCTTACATCAGGCACTGGGCTTGGCCAAGCTGGTCAGCGATTGTGAGGGTTTTATGGCTGGTTTTATATCAGAGTCACAGATCACAGAATTGTTTTGGCTAGAAAAGTCTTCCAATTTCGAGTCCAACCCGTGCCTGATGCCCACCTTGTCCCCAGCCCAGAGCTCTGAGTGCCACCTCCAGCCCTTCCCTGGACACCTCCAGGGATGGGCACTCCAAACCTCCCTGGGCAGACCTTTTCCATAAAAAAAAATTCTTCCTGATGGCCTCTCCTGGCACAGCTTGAGGTCATTTCCTCTTGTCACTTGTCACTCCTGTCAGGGAGATGTAGAGAGCAAGAAGGTCCCCCCTGAGCCTCCTTTTCTCCAGGCTAAAGTTGACTCCAACCTACAGAAGTTTGGCCTTTCGTGACTGGAGCTTCCAGGCTGATTTCATGCAAACCTGTGATTTCCAGAGCTGAGGAACTCACCTGGCAGAAAAACAGTCCGACAGGTGAAAAAAATAATAAGATAAAATAAAATAAAATAAAATAAAATAAAATAAAATAAAATAAAATAAATAAAAAGTTAGTTTTTAACTAGATCACTTTCTGGTCTCATTCGTTCTGTGGTCAGGGCATAGCAGAGGGACAGGGTTGTGCAGATGGAGGCAGGAGGGTGACAAAGGGGACAGGTGAGGCTGCTCTTTCCTGCAGCAATGTGCATGAAAGTTCTTTTAAAGTGGTTGTGAGGTTGTTTTGGTTGTGCTAAGTTCTGGCACAGACAGAATCTCTAAGAGCTGCTTCCATCATCTTTTCTGGCCCTTCTTCTCTCCATTCCTCATTGGCTGTTTTTGCTGTCCCTTTATTGCATTGAATTTAATCTACTGGTCAGTAGAGCAGCACAAAGAATTGATTTTGTGGTTCACTGGTTGTATAGAACAAAAATAATATTAAAAATGGGTTGATATGAAATGGATGTTTGTTCAACTTTTCAGTAAAATGAAAAAATTGAAACATTTCATTTCAGGCTCAGTGAAAGTTTTAAGCCTTGCCATTTATTTTCACTTTATTAATCCAGTGATTTTTTTTTTATTTTTTTGCAATTTTTAAGGCACTAAAGTTCATCTCAAGACGTGAAGTCAAGTAGTGCCACTTCAAAAATGTCGAAAGAGGAACATTTTGATTTTGAGTGTATTGTGTTTAGCTGTTTGTTCTTCAGTTTGAATTTGCAAGGAGTTTTTATAACCTTGAGTTAGGGAAGGACTGAAAAAAAAAAAAGACTGACTGTCCTTTTCACTCTGTGACTATGAAATCTTGAAATTCCCTGGGGTCCAGCTTTGATTTTCTCTGGGTCCAGCATCTTAGGATAAAGAAAAAAACCCAATAATAATTTCCTCAGCACGGTTGGGCAGGAGTGAGAGCCAGGATGAGCAGCA
>NW_005054358.1:4553209-4584059 GCF_000277835.1 Geospiza fortis | reverse complement strand
GGCTCCTGGTGCTTCCCAAAACCAAGTGGGGTGCTGGGACCCAGGTGCTGTGACAGTGACAAACTGCACTCACAGATCCTCTCTCACACAGCCTGGCAGGTTTTCAGTCCTGTTCCACTTGACTGGATGTCTGAAGCATACAAGAAAGCACCGTGAATGTTCTTCTCAAACAGCATTAAGGTGATGCTTAGCTCAGGTATGAATTGATGGGCACTGTTAGGCCTTTTAATCTTTGCTTAGGGTTTTTTAGTCGTGCTGAAGTTCTGCTGACAAGGTTTTCTTATTAGGGTTTTATGCTATGTGTTTAAAAGGGACATCAGCTTTTTTGTTTTTCAGTCACAGGCAAGGGTTTTTAGGAGAGACAGCACAGCAATTGAAGGACAGAGGGAGCTGAGATGAAAGGAGGTTCTTTTCTCCATGTGGAATGAGAAATGGAAATCCATCCAGGCAAAAATACAGAATCCCCCTAGTTTATATTATGCCTGTAAACGAGTGATGTACATTGGTTTGTAATCAGTACATGCCGTGTAAATAAATGTGTGTAAACCAAAACCTGAAATCCATTTCCATAGTGCATGTAAACAATGAAGCCTCCTAGTGTTGCCTTCGATGTAAATGCTCATCTTAAAATGACATTACTACACGTTTGTGCAACTTTACGAAAGCCACAATTTACATTCCTGTCTCTGCATCTCTAAAAGCAGTTGGCAAACAGGAACCATTCAGTGATGGGCATGAACCAGACAATTCCATCACACAGCATCTCCTTCAGCCCCAGCCTTCATTCTACATGCAGTGCAGGGACTGCTGCTGTTACATCCCCTGCATAATGCAGCTCCCTGCATATGTGCAGCTTTCCATGGATTTGCATAAGCAGAATAAAGGCAGGAGCAGGGGCTGGCAGGGAATGGCTGGGGCTGAGCTGTGCAGAGCTTTGTCCTGGGGTGTCTGAGCAGGAACAGAGCTTGGCCCTGGCCAGGCTGGAGGAGCAGCTGCTCTGGCTGCCTTTGGATTCGGATGGCGACGGCTTGGGAGCATCCCTGGCAGCTGCAAGGCTTGACAGAAGGACACACCTCTCCTCCTCTTTGATATTCTTGAGAACAGAGGGCAAGAGGAAGGCAAGGTGGCACCAGCCTTTGATTTGCCTGGAGGTGCTGAAATAGGGGGGCAGAAAATCTGCCCAGGCTCGGGAAGGGCAGCCCTGCATCCGAAGGTGGGAGCACACTCCCAGCCAGGGGGACGGTGTGGAGGCAGAGCAGAGGATGAGTTCACATCTGATGAGCAATTGATAAGTTCACATTCTGATGTGGCTCCCATGGTCAGGACACGCCAGTTCCTCTGGAGAAAAGCACTCCAGTGAGCTGTGTGCCTGGAAAGGCAGATCAGTGCCCTGCCTGCCCTGCCTGCTGATCCAGGGAAGCTCTTAGCTGGATTGGCTGAGTGCTAGCACAGATCTCCAGAGCTGCATCTTCCAGCAGGAAAATTCCCCTTCTCCATCCATAACAAAATATTTTGATCCTCCTCCCAGTGAATCCCAGAAGCAGCAGAGAAATATTTTAGTCACTGAAGCTTTCCAAAGAGATCTGCATCCTGCTGGGCTTGGACAAGGATGTCCACATCCTGTCCCTGCAGAGACCTCCTGCATGGTGGGGGAGTGTTCCCCTCCCCATGTCAAGTGGAGGCTGTGCCCAGCAGGGCTGCTCCCAGCATGCTGTGACAGCAATGACTCTGCACATTCATCTCAGATTCCTCCAGAGCAGCAGACTATGGTCCAGTGGCTTGGGAACATATTTTAAAAGCTAACAAGGCAAAGAGAAGCTTTCACTCTCTTTCTTTAAAAAAAATATTTTTAGCTGTTTTTTAAAATTATTTTTTAATAATCTTATTAATTCTGTTTTCAAACCAGGCAGATGCTTATTTCAGCAGAGAAGCTGTTACATTAAAATAAAAAAAGTAATCCTGTTAGATAGACAGAATAATTTTGTTCTGGCACAAGTAGCACTGAGAGAAGGCATTTTGGGGTTTTTTCTTTTTTATTTCTGGATCCCTCCAATGTTCCCCTTGGGTTCCAGAAAGGATATTTTTTTCCCCTTTCTTTTTTGCTGATTGCTACCCACCAGGCTCTGTAAATGGAACAAGAAGTGTCCACCAGGACAGCTGGAGCCATCCTGGGCTAAGCTGCTGAGAGCAGGTACAGAACCCAAGGACACAAAGAAAGCCTGGACTCAGCTTTGCCTGCAGCAGGGTTTGGGCCAGCCCTTTGTGGCAGGATCTCCTCTGCAGGCACAGTGATATCAAATATTCCTGTGCAGAGCCAGCACTTCCTTTGTGCTGCTGCCCACGTGTGCCCAGGAAGGAGCTGACGCAGCACCCAGGTGTCCTGGCACAGCCCAGCTTCCCTCAGGAGAGCTCTGGGCAGGTGAGACCTGCTCTGCCCCAAGGCATGGGGCTGATGGAGGCAGCTTTGGCTGCCAGGAGTGTGCACCAGGGCTCTGTTTGCTGGTGGCCAAGCCTGGGAGCTCTTGGGACCAAACCCCTTTCACACCTGCAGCCCTTCACCCTTCCAGCGCTGGCATGGAGGTTTCCTTCACTGTGGAATTATTATTTTTCCTGGTCAAATACATGCCATCAAGTGACAACCATGGAGAGAGGGAGGAGAGGAGATGGGTAGGGATGGTGTTTACACCCACCCAGCTCTCTGGGCTGAGGCTCTGCAGTGCAGGCTGCTGGCAGCGCGCTGGCATGCCTCCTCCTCCTCCTCTTCCTCCTCCTCTTCCTCCTCCTCCTCCTTCTCCCTCCCTGCCAGACTCCTCACAGCTGCCTGGCTCTGGAGCCACTGCTCCAAGAAGACAGAGGTGCTCCCCATCCCCATGCTCTGTGGCGTGGGAAAGCCTCTGAGCTGCTCCACAGCTGCCTGAGAGGGAGCCTTGGGGTCTGCCAGTGGCAGCGGGGCCAGGCTGGGGCTTCCAGAGGGGTGGGATCCTCTAAAGGATCTGTGATGCTTCTAAATCAAAGTCCTGCTGACAACACAGAGCATTAAATGCCTGCCTGGGGATCTGGTCCTGCAGTCATGTGACGACATCAGAATTTAAGCTTTAATTAAGAAATGAGTGCAGGCAGGGAGGGAAGAGTCTCTAGTCCTTATGGCTACAAAAGAAAGCTTGGAAACATGACCTGAGTGCAACCAACATCTGCTTTAATGTGCAGATGGCTCCCAGCAGAGGAGTGAGCAGCGGGGAGAGGAAGCCATTCCATCAAATCCTCAATCAGGTCAAGCCAGCTTGTGATTCTGCTTGCAATGAAAGAGCTTTTTTTGGAGAGAGATTCCAGAAAGCTGTGCTATGGCAGAAGTAAGTGGAATTTTGGAAGCCTAGAAAGGCTTGGGATCATCTAGTCCTGACACCCTGCCATGGGCAGGAATGTCACCTAGGAGATCAAGTTGCTCAGGGCTGTCCTAGAGCTTTTCTGGGCCAGGTTTCACACAAGTTTCACAGGAAAAATGTCTGGTGGTGTGAGAGTTGCCTAGCTGAACCTGCCAATGGTGCACAGCACTTTTTAGGCAGCAGCATGGGAATCCTCTGCTCTGGGATTGAGGCAGGAGGGGTTTTACCTCCTGGATTCCCTTAGCCCAAATTGAAGGGCCATCTTTAATGTCCCCTTGTGTCAACACCTGCTGGCCCCAAACCCTGCACTGTGCTTTCTTCTGCTATCAGTTTCAGCAAAGGTAGGGAACATTTTAGAGGCCAGTTAAGGAAAAGCCTCTGGGTACTCTCCATCTCCCAGGGACACACAAAACTTGTTGAAGGAGAGCCCCGTTTGATGGCGGTGCTCTCACCAGGGTCTGCAGGCTCCAAAATACCTGATACTGCAACAAGCTCTCATTCCCCTGAGTGAGTGTCATGGAAAAGCTGCTGGAAGAGTTCCCCTGTTACTTCCAGCTGGGACAAGTTCTGGACTCTGACTCAGTGAAGCATCCTGACACTTGGAGCTTGTCATTCCTGCAATAAAAGTGTCTCTTGGCAAGCTGCAAACACAGGTTTCATGGGTTTCATGGGCTGGTGCTGACTGGCAGCTCTGCTGCAGTGTGAGCTGGGTTGGAGTGCTGATTTGAGATCTGAACAGCACAGAGCACTCGGGGCATTCAGGTTGGATGAGGATGCACTGAGCAGTGAGGGACACTTCCACCCCATGGCAGCCTGCAGGTGGGAGAAGCTGTGTTATCTCTGGAGGGCAAAGGTGTTCTATTGCTTGTGCATCCCTGCAAAATTGTTTTCATTATCCATGGACCCCTGAAAGGTGTTCTCACTGTCCATGCACCCCTGAAAGGTGTTTTCATTATCCATGCACCCCTGAAAGGTGTTTTCATTGTCCATGCACCCCTGGAAGGTGTTTCCATAGCCCTTGCACCCCCACCCAACCTCACTTTGCTTTCCCTCCCCTTTCTCTCATACTGGTTATTTCCTTTTCAGCAAAGGGAAACCCGCCCAGCGAGTATTCAGCATTAAAAATGTCAGTGTTACCTTCCAGCTCTTGAGTGAAAACCCCAGAAAGAACATTACTTTAAACTCCCCTCAGATGTCTGGGGCTGTCCCTGGGGATTGCAGGTGCACAGCCAGGGTTAGGCTAATCAGAGAGCTTGGCACACAGGGAAAAGCGTGTGCTGCATGGTTAAGGGCAAGCAGGAAATATAGGAATAAGACAAGAAGTTTTTTAGCTTCATCTCTGATTAAAGCAAAATGAATAGTCCCACACTCCTTGTTCTCCTTGTTTTCCTTCCCCTGTGTTCCTCCCCTTCTCCCCCATTCATGTGCAGACTGTGAAAGTGTCAGATTCCCCCCTCCCACCCATAAAAGACTCCTCTCTGTTCCTTGGGAGTATTTGGTATTTGGAGTCTGTGCTGTACTGTTCAGCAGTGAGTGTTGCCAAGTCACATGATGAACTGTATCTCAAGACTATTTAATGTCTCTTCAAAGCCCACACTTTCAGAGTCCTGTGATTATGTAAATGTCTCAACTCAATTTTTAAAGTAAGTTTACGGCCCTCATAATTGCAGAGGAAAACTTGATAATACGACTCCTACATACTCAGAAAGCAGAAGGCAAAAAAAAAAAAAAGAAAGAAAAAAAAAACCCCTGAAGTTTATCAGATTTTAAAAGTCTCATGAATTTTAAAAGCAATCTCTTAATTCTTTTTTTGAGCTTGACTCATGATTTTCAAACTGTCACCAGTGTGGCTGTAGGGATTGTAAGGCTGGTTTGTTATCTCATTAGGTAACTTACATAAAATATCTGAGCCCATGGAGACTCAGAGATGGAGTATTGCATTTCAGTGCTCATCTGGAAACAATGGTGTCTTTTCTTCTGTGGACTTGCTGAGGATCTCCTCTTAATCCAGGTCTCCAGTCACTACTGCAGCATAAATATTTCCCCAAATTATATTAATGTGAATCATATGAGTGAGAATAGCCATAATATTGATCTTCATAATACTTAGGTTATTAAATTTGAGTTTGAAGGTAGTTTTGTGGTGCGATTCATAACAGCAAATCTCCTCAGCATGCATAAGCAGGGAGAGCAGGTCACAGAGCAATAGCACTGCAAACCCAGAGAGAAAAATATTCCAGAATCTTCCATCCTACCACAGGATTGCACAGGGAACAGACACTTCTGGCTAAGTTAGCAATGCCACAACTGAAGTTTTGCTAATTGTTTGATGACCTCAGATGAACTGGATTGAGCTGAAAGGAGAAAAAAGCCTTTGACTGTTGAAATGAACTGTACCAATATTTCTATGGGCATATGCATCACTCATGGGCCCTTTATTTATCACAGAATGCTTTGGGTTGGAAGAGATTTTTTAAAAAACAAACAGCTCCAACCCCTGCCATGGACAGGGACACCTTCACTGTCCCAGGCTGCTCCAAGCTGCATCCAGCCTGGCCTTGGGCACTTCCAGACGTGTGGCATCCCCAGCAATACTCCTGGAATGTCTGCAGACACAGCAGCAGGGATGCTGCTGTGATAAGATGAGGGGGGATCTCCACTGTTACTTGCCTTCCCCACGCAGATTTACTCAGGCTGTGTGATTCTGTTTGGGATCCACACACACTGAGGGGTGGGGAGCTGACAGAGCCAGCAGGGCTCTGTGCCCACTCAGAAATGACTCTGTGCCCACAGAACCACTGATGTTTGAGGTGCACGCAGCTGCTGAGGTGTCTGCAGCATCTTGCACAGCCCACAGTGGATTAAATGAAATCTGAGAATGCTTCCCTGTGAAATGACTCTGTAATAAGGGACAGAAATTACCAGCTCTTCCAGCATGTAAAAAACCAGGAACCAAGAGTGTGCAAGGGGCTGAATGCTACTATATAATAAGCTTACAGGATAATTGCCAACTGTACTTGGACTTAATTTTCTCCTGCAGAAGGGTCATAAAAATAAGTTTATTGTTGTCACTCCAGGAAACTGAGATATTTGGATCAGGTCTTTAAAAAAGACAGTATTTTATCTCCCCCTTGAACAGATCAGCTCTGCTGGTGACCATCTCCTGCACAATTGTGAGTGAGCATCCAAAGGAAAAGAATTTCTATGCACAGGGGCAGCCTGTGAGCTGGCACAGAAGAATCTCAGCTCCCTGTCAAGGTCTCACAAGTGTTTGTTAACACTGAAGTAGGATTTTCACTCACAGTCTTAAGGATTGTGCACTGAAAGAGGAGCAGAACTGATGAAATTCTACGAGGGTGGAGGGAAACAAATAACAGAATGGAAAAGTCTTTGTATTTTAGGTGCAATAAAATTGTCTCGGTGAGGCAGAAAAACATTTTCTCCACAGTAAGGTTTTGTCAAAATGCTTTATTTTGTTAGCAGTAGAGTGTTTCAGGCTGATGAATTGGCTTCAACATATTTTTGATATCCTATCTGCTCTGGTCACCAGTGACTGTGGTGAGAGCAAGACATCTAAGGAAGGAGCTATTTTGACAAAATTTTGTCTAGTGAAAACATTACAAGCTGTTCCAGATTCTTCCAACGTGGAACAAAGCCAGATTCTGCAGGCCTGAAAGCAGCTACCAAAAGGAATCCTCTCCTGGGCAGCTCCAGCCACAGCTGAAGCTGGAGCTCTCCCAAACGTGAGCGATTTAAGCTTTGTCTGGAGACACAGAGCTGGAGCCCTTACCAATTACAGATGAGTTATCCTCAGGTGCCACGGGGAGAGTGCACAGGGACTGAGGAGTAAAGGATTAGCCAGAGCACACAGAAATATTGAGCAACTCACTACTACCTCCATTGTGCTCGTGCCAGTGGAAATCCTTCTCAGAACGGCATATTTTATTCAATTTTTAAGAGCTCTCAATTTTTCATTGAGGAAGGGAAGCTGGAACAGCCTCTGATCCGTAATCAATCAGCCCGCCCTCACAGGAAAGCTCCGAGGAAGAGCTCTTGCTCTTTGGTCCTTTATCTTCTCTGAGAACTCCCAGAAATTGTATTTCTGAATGGGATTGAGAGTGAGGGAGAGGGAAAAGCACAGCCTGGGCAATCGTCAGCTAAATCTCACAGACGTCTGTCCTGTAGTAAATATCCTGTAGTAACTAACCCTAGGGACTATATCCCAAACAACATTTCTTCAGTCAGAATGTTTCAGACTTTAAAAAGATATTTAAGCATATTGTGTGGGTAAATAACTGCCTAAATACCAAATTCCTGTAGATTTTAGGGAAAATTACAAAAATCAGGAATTTTTAAACAGGATCTGCTGCACTCTGAAATGATGCCATCCATAACATAAGCCATGAATTTATTCTCCCTGGTAATAAATCACTAGAAATGCACAATGATAAAAGGAGGAATAACAGGCACGGCTCATCCAGGGATCTCAAAGCTCTTTGCAGCCATTAGAGTTCTTTAGGATAGTGGAGGAAAAGGCTGGGCTTTGTTTGTTTGTTTGGAATGAATAAATTAATCATTAGTAAAATATTATGCAGTTCGTCAGATATATTATTCACTAGCTATTTGTCAAAATAACAGCTCAGTCATATATCATCAGAACTAAACATTTTTAATGTGTGTACATCTAGTCCTGAGATGATTTATTCAGGGTTTTGGTGTTTTAGTTATTGACCAGTTAGAGCGCCATTCCCTTGGGAGGCAGAGATGTGGAAGGTTGGGAGCTCTTGGTGAACTTGGACCATCTCTTTTTACTGTGGTTTTGTTCAGGACCTGAAAAAAGCAGAATATTGCATCTGGGTTTCCTTTAGGCACTGCCTCAATAGATCAACCTCAATTCTGATTATCTCTAGCCAATGCTAGGTCTACCTCAGGTAGGAAAATCCACTCCCTTATTCAAAATCAAACTGTGATCTGACTTCTCTGTGTTCTTGCAGGACCAGTGTCTGACCCCAACACCAATGCCCTCATCGTTTCTGAGTAATCTCAGCTGTTCAGTGTCTCCCCTGCTCACAGCTGCTGCACCAGAGGCTTTAGGGCTCCCAGCTCACTGCTCCATGTGATAAATCACACAATTTCAGAAATACTGGGGGAGAACAGAGCAGTCTTTTACCAGGTCCCTCCCAGCTCCCTCTGCTGTGCCAGCAAGCTGGACTCCTTCCAGAAGTGCCTGAGCAGAGTGAAGCTACGTGACCGACACTCCCCAGTTCCCCTTGTCATTCGTGACCAGCATCCCAGAAGGTTGCAGCTCCTTCCAGGCCTTTATTGGAGTCAAACACTGCAGCCTCTCCCCTGGGTTTTATTAGGGAAGCTGGTGCCAAATCACCCAGCTCCCTCCTACTCGATAAAAAATGTTTATAACCCAGTAAATTCTAACATATCAGCAGCTTGTTATGGAGGGAAAAGGTCACTGGGAGAGAAAGGGGAAAAAAAAAAGTTACCCTTCCATTGGAAATGCTGGCTGGGTACAGACGAAAGAGTCGGCACCAGGAAAATATCTTTTGATATGATAAAGTCTCATAATAGAAAATGTTGCTGCAATACAGACCTCGTTTCTTCAGATAAATATTTAATATAGATCACTAAAGATTAATCGAGTACAGAAAAGTGTCTCTCCTATGGTTGGTGTAAAGAAAACATCTTCTCGTTAATTTATTATGGAGCCTGAAATGAGAAAAATCCTATGGAGAGAAATGCAGGGTACGGTTTCCATAGAGAAGCAGAGCACCACACCAGAATTTATTTAGTGTGTGGGCAGAAGACTTCCCAGAGCCAGCTGCAGCGTGGCGTTCGCGTGATAAAAAATCCCAGTGTAGGAAGGAGCCTCCCAGAGACACTGGTTGTGTCTTTCTGCTCTGAACCCTGCACACACTGAAAGGGTGAGAGCTGAGGGGCTGTGGGCATTCAGAGCCTGGGTGCAGACTGTGCAATGGCAGGTGGAACATCCCTCTCAGGAAAGGGAATTCAGCCCCTTTGGAGGGAAGTGGTGCCCCCAGCTCACTGTGAGGAGAGACCCTCATCCTGAAGGTTCCTTGCTTTAGCCAGGGTTCCTGATAACCATGTCCCTTGATGTCACTGTGGCATTTCACAGTGCTGGGCAATAAGGAATTCAGGTGCTGCTGTGGGATTCCCATCTCCCACAGTGCTGGGACGTGTTCATTTATTGATGCAGGGCGACCCCAATGTAGGGAAATACTGTGCTCTGACTCCATGATTCAGAAGGCTGTACAATTGCTTTATTAAGCTAGATTATATTACACTAATACTATATTAAAACTATACTAAAAAGATACTAAAGATAAACCTGTGACTGCCTGAGACAGTCACGACACAGCTTCGGCCCAATTGCCCAATTAATCTAAACAACCATCAGCAGAGTCAATTAACAAATCACTTTGGGTAAACAACCTCTATAACACATTCCACATGTGCTAAACAACAAGAGAAGCAAGAGAAGATAAGAACTGTTTTCTCCTCTCTCTCTCTGTTCAGAGATTGTGAATACCACATTCAGTCAGTTCCTCTGTGATGGGTAAAGGACAGGGTCCCTCTGCTTTCTTCTCCATCCACAGAAACCATCATCCCAACCATGTTGCAGCATCAAATAGGACAGTGACAGAGAATAAATCATAAATAGCAGCAGATATGGTGTGAGGGGGAAAATCAGAGTCACAGGCAAGGGAGGAGGGATAAAAGATACAATTTCAGCTGAGATTGAAATGGAACAAAGAGTCAATGAGATGGGGAGATACATGAGGGTTGTTCTAGATGGCCAATTCCACTGATGTGGAGCCTCTGGCACCACCAGCATCTTGTGTTGAACTTGTGAACAAGGGGATACTTCTTGTTTTTAGCTGAAGTGGGCAGGAAAATCCAGCAGACCTGATTGTTCTCAGGAAACAGAGGAGCTCCCTCCTGAAATGTGTATTCTAGAGAGTAGAAACTACTCTAGAGAGAAGGAGGCTGGAACATTTTTCCACCTCTCCAAGAAGCCCATCACACCATGTCTAGTTGTTTCTCCAGAGGTAAAACTTTCTTTTTCTCCTTGATCTTTCTCTGTGGACACCTTCCCTGTTTAGGGAACATTTTTGCCAGGCAGTTGGCAAAATGTGAGTCTGCATGGGAGGAAGGTTGAATGTCACCAGTCAGACCCTCTGTCCACAGCTGGGAGGTGAGCAGGGGATGGAGCTGGGAGGAACATGGCAAAACCATGGCTAGAAGGGATGGCTGCCTCCATTTCTGTGCCATGTGCAGCTCCGAGGGTGTCTTCTGGCTGAACTCACCATGAAATCTTAAACCTCAGGGACACTGGGGTGCTCTCTTTGCAGTCTGCATCTCTCAAGTCTTGACTGCTCCCAGACCCCAAGGAACAACCAAAATCCTAAATAATAATTTTACTGGTTCTATCACAGGCTGTTGGACTCTATACAGGTGTAAATGAACAGCAGCTCTAAGCTGGGACTATCTAGAAGAAACACCAACACATTTTTTAATAGCAGAGGGGATTGTTGCAGTCATTTAACATGGAATTATTCCGTGCGTAGAACATTTATTTGTGGCATATGGCACGGATCTGGCCAGGAGAATTGCAACAGCTAATTATTAACAGTTATCCCATCCATCCCACCCCCAGGATAACCCATGGCTGACCAGGGGGCTCCTGCCTTGTCCCCTGCAAGCACCACGACTGACGACTGCACTGCAGCTCGGTCCCTGTCACCTTGGTCTCTGACTGTGCCTGTCATGCTCAGCACTCCCGCTGCAGTGAGCCACAGATATAATCTATGGAACACAAATATGATTTTATAATAAGTTTTCAATGCAGCCAGGATAAAATGCCAAACAGAATCAGAAAACAATCAGTCAGTGAAACTCAGCCCTGGTGATGAGTGCGCTGCTGGGCACGGTCCAATGCCCAGGAAGATTGAAGCTTTAAATACAGGCACCACCTGCCCTTCCAGAGACAGGGAAAAGTGGGGCAAGGAGAGACAGGCAGGGGAGGTGGGAACACCCAGAGTTGTCTCCTGTTGGGGATAAGTTAAACCAGGAACAGCATCAGAGCTGCACTAAGACACTTTCGTGTCTCCCTGTACGTGGAGATGGGGTTTGGGAGCAGCTGGGCTTTGGCAGGGGCAGTGGAAGCAGCAGGGACAGATCTTGGTGAGATAAACGTGCACTTGTTGTGGAGGCCTCTGGGTGCTGCTCTTGCACAGAGCCGGATAATTCATTCCTCCCACAGTTTTAGGAGCCTCCCTGCCCTCCACTGAGTTTCCAGGGTGGGAGTTTATATCAGGTTCTATGTCCTGCCAAAGAAGGTGGTGTGTAGGACCCTGTGTCTGTCCTGCTCTGCACACTGCAGGGGGAGAGAAAAATGGAAAGGGAGGCTGGGAATCATGAGGAGGGGAAGGAACTCCACCAAAAAGGAGGAGAAAGAAGGAAGCTGGATGCCTTGGTGTGAAGAGAAGTGCTGAAACACATCCCACTGCTGGAGCATCACTCAACTACTCTGGGGATTTATCCTAGGCCAGAGAGGGCAGAGCTGTACCCAAGGATAATGACCTAGCCCAGGGCAAGAAAGCATCTGTTCTCCTGTCCCCCTTCCTCCTGGCTCTTGCTCAGGCACTGGGGATTGTGAGGTTTCCAGTCAGTAGGAGAAAAGATACCAGACTGCAAAGATAGTGCTTTTTATTTTCTGTTCCTCTGGTATTTGTAAGAGTTGGGGGATTCACATTTGCTTTTTTCCTGTCTCCTTTAAGCACTCCATGCTTGAGTCATATAATTGTATAACTCACAACATCCATTTAAAAAATAAGAATAGGCTGTCTTTTAGGATTGCGGAGGAAAGCCAGAAAATACAAGTCTTTAAATCTCAAAACACGAAGGCAAATAAAAAGCATTGCAGATATTGTTGTTTTGCTCAGTAGATAAATATATACATATGCATGTGCTTCTAAATTCTGGGGTTCAGTTCATTCTTTGGGAGCAGAGGCTCAGATGTGCAATAGCACATAATCCCTAACTCAGGTGTGTGTGTATCTGGAATTAGAATAGGATCTGATAATTTAACCTTGCCCAATCCTCCCCTCCTGAGACAGCCATGAGGGGAGGTTTTCCATAGAATGCCATGATGGTTTGGGTTGGAAGAGCCCTTAAAGATCACCCAGTTCCAATCCTCTGCCACAGGAAGGGACACCTTGGGGTGTCTCCTCAGCTTTTCTGCAGCATCTGATGCCCTCGGACTGAATTTTCATCCTCAGAAGGATCCCGTATTTTAACTCAACACAAACCAAGAAGTCTGCCATGAAAAAGAGCAGCACAGGAGAGAGGGGAAGAACCTCCAGGAGTTCCCACCCAGACTCAGCAAAGGATTCCCCCATCACTGTGTGGGAGATGACAAGGGCCAGGCACGTGCATCTGATTCCTCTCACTTTTGGAAGGCCCAATACCCTCCCTGTGGCATGACTCCCGCTCACTCCACAGCTTGCACATGGCTTTGTGTCCTCCATAAAGGGCTGAGATTTGGAAACCTGCTCAGTGGTGATTTTTAGTAGCCGTATTTCTGACAGGATGTGAGGAAACGGCCTCAAGTTGCACCAGGGGATGTTTTAGGTATTAGGAATTGTGGAACAGCATTGGAAGGGCTGCTCAGGGAAGCTGTGGAGTTACCATCCCTGGAAGGTCCAAAAATTGTGTGGATATGGCAGTTTTAATGTCCACCACATTGCTGGGTGGTTGTTGGAGTGCATGGTCTTGGAGGTCTTTACCAAGTTTAATGATTTAGTGGTTCTGGCCCTGCTTCTGCTCTCTGTAGCTGATGTGGGGCTGTGTTTGCACATCATCAGCACCCTGAGTGAGGTGTGGAGGCAGAGATGAACTGAGCCCTGAGCAGGCAGAACAGAGCAGCAACTTCAGCCATGACCGCACCATCTACTTTAGTCCTTGCTGGTGAAATACTTTTCCCTGTCTCTACATCTCTGTGGATTTTCTTCATGGTTGTGATATATTCTGGATCTCTTCTTTGGGAAAGTTGTTCATCTCCTGCTGCTTTAGCTTCTCCATCTACAGCGACACATTTGTTTAAAGGTGCTTTGAGATCCACATATCAAAGTCACAAATAACAGCTAAAGAAAACATGACTCATGATGGGGAAATTGCCAAGCATGTGCCTGAATAACCAAGTGCCTCAGAGCTTCACAAACAGATCCCAGGAAACAAAAGCATTTGCATTCACAAGTCCCTGTTCACTAGCTAGGACAGGACAAAAATAAAGCTTTTTCTTTATGAAGTGTTGCATAAAAAGCATGGTTATCTTTTCATTGCAGGCCACTTTGCAGCATGCAAAGAGATTGCCTTTCTTCATGAGTTTGTGAATTTTTATTTTATTGCAGTCTTTTTATTTCCTCCATCAAAACATGCCTGAGTTTGAAATGGCATGACTAGGAATGAAAATTAAATACATCAAAACTGATTTTTGTAGAAATGAGATTTTGGAGCAACCAGGGAATATTCAAGGCTTTCTCACAGCTTGTGTTCAGTTTTTTTGCTAAAGAGGGATGTAGTCTGAGGAAATGGGTCACCTTTTTCCTAGAGAAAATTTCTTCAGTTTTACTGTAATTCTGAAATGTCATAGACTTTTGGGGACTCTTTTTTTTCTTTTTTAATCTTGAGCAAAGCACAAATGTCTCTGATTATGTATGACTTGAATTTTGCTGCAGCCATACTCTGCAGCCTAATTTTTTTTAGCCCTTAACCTCTTATGCTATTTGCTAGTACTTTCAGACCCAGTCACCATCTGAATCCTATACTGAGAGGGGACATCCTCTGCTTACAGCCACTGTGGGTATTCCTGCTTGAATATTGAAAAGCAACCCTTGGCCAGTGGCCTGAGTGGAACAGCACAGCTTGGAAACCAAAGGGATGTGGAACCCCAGCTCTGAGGGTGAAGGCACAGAACCGAGGGACCACGAGGAGGAACCACTGTTTTCTCCTAAACCAACTCAGAGGAAACAATGTCCGAACACTAGGAAAATTAAGTGGCAGGATCAAAGCGGGAGGGAACCCTGGATTTGTTTTACTGCTTGAACACAGCTTTTGTTCACTACCTCTCTCCTACCTCTCCCAGAAGCTTCCTGCAAGGCCCCTTGCAATGGTTGAGGTGATAGAGGATATGAGGAGATGAGGGTATGAGGATATGAGGATATGGGGGTATGAGGCTATGAGGCTATGAGGATACGGGATAATCCCATCCCCTGTGCCATTTTGAGCCTGTTGGCCATCTGTTGGATCTTTGTGAGCGGGCAGTGCTTAGTCTGCCTGTCCTGTTGCAAGTTTTCTTCCCTGCAGATCTTCTTTGTGCAGCCTGGTGTGACTGTGTTCGCAGGGGTTTTCGGATTGGGGAAGAGATGAGGATCTGACTCCATGTTTCAGAAGGCTGATTTATTATTTTATCATATATATTACATTAAAACTATACTAAAAGAATAGAAGAAAGGATTTCATCAGAAGGCTAGCTAAGAATAGAATAGAAAGGAGTGATAACAAAGGTTTGTGGCTCTGCTCTCTGTCTGAGCCAGCTGGGCTGTGATTGGCCATTAATTAGAAACAGCCAACATGGGCCAATCACAGATGCACCTGTTGCATTCCACAGCAGCAGATAACCATTGTTTACATTTTGTTCCTGAGGCCTCTCAGCTTCTCAGGAGGAAAAGTCCTAAGGAAAGGATTTTCCATAAAAGATGTCTGTGACAGCCTGGAGCACACCTTTCCACCTGAAGTGTGGCAGGGCATGGGCTGGACCCTCCTCACTGCACTTTATCTGCACAAAACCCCCCTCAGCTGCCCTGCAGCGAAGGATCCCTGGTGAGAACAGGTGACTTTGCCAACTGGTGGCCTTCAGGCATCCCAGCCACCCACCAGCTCCTGCCTGGAGTGCTCAGTGGTGTCTCCATCAGCTGAGGATGACTCAGGGCCCAGGGGTGGGCGACAGGGGACACTTTCCCATTGCTGCCTGCTCTGCCCACAAGCCTGGCAGCTGTGCCCAGGTGGCTCTGCCAGGAGGGCTCAGCTGGGTAGAGGAGGCAGGGGCAGCTTTGTATTTAAACATCATCTTCTGTTCTTTTTTTTCCCCCTCCTAAATCAGTGAATTTGAGCCTTTGCCAAGTGAGCAGCACAACTGACCGGAGGAGGGGTGATAGCTCCATTTTCTAACAACAGCTCGAGTTTTGAAGCATAGCTGCATGCTGTGTTGGAGAAAATTTGGTGCTTTTTCTTGAGAAAAAGGGCAATCAAGGCTAAATTTCTGATATTACTTTCCCAGTATTGACAAATGCTGTGCTCAAGCTGCTGGCAGCGCAGCAGCCAGGTACCCTCATCTGCAACGTGAGGAATTAAGGTTCAAGGGGACATTTCTCAGGTTTTTCATCTGAGCAAACTGTGAATCATGATAAGCACAGAGCAAACTTTGGGGCTGTGGTGTCACAGGCTGAGGTTATCAGCTTGCTACAGCTAAAATTAGGAAAAAAGCCTGTGGTCCACACACACGTCTATCTTCAGGAAATAAAGCAAGTGTAATTTAATGAAATTATTTTTTCCAAACTATGTTCTTGTTACAGCCTTTGATTGGTGCTGTTGTGCTCCTAGGAGCACTGGTAGGCTCTGAACCCACATGGTGAATTTTGGGGCAGCGTAAGCACCGCTTGCTGACAGGGTCCATGTGGTCACAAGGACTTCACATGGGCCAGTCACCCCTGGGTGATTTGTCTGCTTTATAAATTAAACTCTCCCTGCCTGTCTTCCATTGCAAACTTGGTTACAAAAGATTTAAATATTCTCGTGTACTACTTAGCCACAGGAGGAGGGACTTCATTGAGGGTGTAATCCTTTAATCTACAAGAGTCCCAATAAACACATCAACGTGAAAAGGTCTAGTTTGTCAGGTGTTTTTTGTGGATTTATTGTTTGTTTTGGGTTTGGGGTTTTTTGGTTGGGTTCTTTTTGTGTGTTGTGTTAGTTTTGTTTGGCTTTTTCTTTGTTTTGTTGGAGTTATTCGTAGTTTTTTCTTGTTTCCCCCCTTTCCCCCCCAAACCAATTGGTACAGCACAACACTGCATGGTTTGGGACCTTTTTTCTGTCAGTGCCACATGTTTCTATACAGCCTTATTTGTCTCAGCATCCTGTGTCTTGGCTTCACTTCCAAGCTGTTGTTGGCTGATCTCTGCCCTCATCCCCCTGGATTTGTGTGCAAAGAAGGGAATTGAAAGAAGTGTGGAGAAGAGAACCTGCAATCATGCCAGCTATCCCAGCTTTCCTCAATAATACCTCAAATTCCTTGAATGACTCAGATGTTTCCATCCATTGCTCCAAAAGTGCTGTTCTTTGAAAGCTTCTTCTTGACAGCTCCTTGACATTCCAGGATCAGCTCGATTGTGAATTCTGGGTCAGACTTCTAGAGACAGGAATCCAGGAGGCCCTGCTATGAAAAATAATATTTGTGTCATTGTTTTGGCAAGCAGAGAACTCAAAATGCCTGATTCACAGGTGAGTTTCTCTAGGCTATGTCAGGTATTTTAGTGGGAGAATTGCTCCTGCTGCCCATCCTGTGATTTTTATCCTAATTCACAATGAAGGACTGGGTGTCTCTGTGCTGTCCATCTCTGAGCACAGCACCCTGCAGCCTGTTGGAACAGCTTCCCCTGCAGCCTGATAAACCACATCTGGACATTTGCTGTTTTTAATAATGATTGTTAAGCCGTGGTGGTGCAACCAATGCTGGGAGCTCTTGGAGAGATGTCACTGCTGTTTCCAGCAGCTTCCCCCATCAAGCCCATGGGAACTGCAGGGGCTCAGAGGTACTGCCAGCCCAGTGTGGAACAGCTGAGATGGTGTCAGCACTCATGGTGTTAGCATTCAGGAGCACATAATCATGGAATGATTCTATGCAGGTGCTTTTATTAAGAACTCTGGGTGTCAGGGGCACAGACCCAAACCTGACCCGCCATGTTTTATATTCTATCATTATATAACTTAATTATTAAACTTACATTGTTCTATTGTATACATTGATTTCATCCAAGCATGGATTTCTCAACCCCTAACATGGTTTCTCATGATTCTTCTCATGACTAAACAATAATTACATCTAATTACTAAATAATCGTCACATCTAACAATCACATCATTTATCACAGACTGATTACACAGGTGCAGTTTCACATGATCTAGCAAACACAAGGCCTAACATTTCCCAGGGCCTACCCTTAACATTTCCCAAGCCTAACTTTCTTTCTAACGCTCTGAATTTTCTATGATTTTAAAATCTTTTACTATCGGTGGGAACCCTCACCAGCACATCTGTGGGGTGGCTGATGCTGATGGAGGCTGGTGTTGGGAAAGGTCTGTGCTCAAGGTATGGGGTTTTCTGGAAGGAAATCTGCACAAATAACCTTACAGGGAGAGCTGGGGGATGAATGTCCGCGAGCTGTTTGCACTGGAACTGATGGGTGAGGTGGAAGGGCATTGCAGCAGCTGGTTCTGGTGGGGCTTGGGAACAGATCCACTGAGGGCTGGGGAAGGCAGCTGTGCTGAAGGAGTTCAGAAGTTACTGTGTGTTAATGAGGATGCAGAAATCCATTACCTAGAGGTGTCCCAAGAAGCTGAAAGGGTAGAAACCTACTCTGCCATGTTTTCATGTGTTTGGATTTGAAGTCAGAGTTAAGAATTACAGCCACATCCTGGCCATGATCACATTTAATAATAAACAAACTTAATAATGATCAAATTTAATGACCTATCTTTTAACTTGTTCTTACCTATGCTGAATCACTCTGCTTTGAGTCTCTAATCATTGATTTATTTCAGTTTTTTTCTAAACAAATCAATCTTTTGGGCACCCAGCAATTCCATGTTGCTTCCTAAGAGACCCAAATGCTGTCCTATCCTAAGAGCAAGCACAACATTTGGGATCGTGTTTGTCTGACTGGATTTTAATTCAGTCCTGTTTACCAAGGGGCTTTCAAGGTCACATTAAATTCCTCTAACTTTGAAGTAATTTTATTTCATTTTGATTCTGGCAACTGTCATATGGTTCTGGACCCCTTTTTTACCTCCCACACCCCCTCTCTCCAAAAATAAACCTCAGAGTTTTCAACTCTGTAACAATTTAATATCTTTAAGAAAATGATTAGAGAGATGAAAACAAAACTCTGGAGCAGGCTGAACTGCTTGCCAGAAAAAGGGGGAATATTTGAGGTTTCAGACCCCTCAGCCAACACCAAGCACATGGCCAAAGGACAGACCAAGGGGAAAAGCAACAGGAGATTCTTCCTTTGTCCTTTGGGGCCAGGTGGAGGAGGAAGTGGTCCCACAGCATTGCTTAATTTCTGCCACAGGACTCTGCTGAATGATTCAAACTCTGATTGTCCTCCCCTTGGTCAGGTAAATGCCCTTATAGCAATAAAGCTGCTGCAGACAGCACAGCATTTATCAATAGATCAATAGTCAATTTATTTATCTCATTCACCTGCCAGCTGTCATAAGTGAGCCTGTCTACTTGCCTGGTTGTTATGCAAAATGCTGTTGGACTTTCAGCTTAAGTGGTTTCTTTTTCATACTTCTCTGGAATGAAATTTTTAGGGGTTTTTTTTGTTTCTTTTTTTTCTCTCTTTCATGGCAGAGTTTCAGCCTCTGTCTAATTTGGAACTAGTTTAAATCTACAGACTGGAGGTTTTTTAAATAGATTAGGGGGGATGAGTGCCAAACCCTCGCAGGAAACTAATTCTTGCAGGTCCTTTGAAAAGCTCAGCTTTGAAGAGTGACTTCTTCATGCTGGCCTAGATAGGGAAGAGGCCAAGCTGCAGAGGGAAGTGCTGAAGGAACATTGCACTGCTCAGCCTGGGGCTGTCTGGCATTTTGAGGGCACAGACTGGAAATGAAATATCACTGACCCCACCATAATCACAGATACCCCGCACAGGCTCCTCTAAAGCCCGATCTGGCAGAACAAGATAAGCATTATGGTGCTGTTGTCATGCTCAGCCCTGTCCCTTGGCTTTGTTTGCAGCATCCAGGGCTCACAGGAACCTGGAAGAGCCATCATCCTGAGGGCTGGAGATAATCAGGGCTCTGTGCAGCCAGGGGCTGGGACAATTGGGCTGGAAAAAGGAAAGGCAGAGCCAAACAAAACCCCCAAACCAAGAGCTCTGTTGTAGGAGCATCTGGAAGGGTTCTGGGAGATTTAGGGCTAACACAGCACTTGTTTCTCAACCAGACAAGGCTTAAAATCTGTCTGGTTTTGTTCACACTCATTCTGACAGCTACTAATATTTGTCTGCAGTACACACAGACATGTCCAAAAATGTCTCTCTTAATGATAGTGAAGTGCTTGAAAGAAAACAGGGGCAGAGACACCGAAATCCCAGGGAACATCTCTCTGACATCAGGGAGTCCTGGTGACATCACAGTCAATTATGTGGGCAATATCCCAAGGGGAGGGCATGAAATAATCTTTGTGTCCTGCTGTTGCTGCAGAGGGTGCTGCCTTCAGGAAGGTCCATCACCTTTGGGAGCAGTGGGTGACTTCCAAGATAGATTTTATTTAAAAAGCAAAGAGCCATGGAGCAGAAAGGAGCTGGTGCCTTGTCCTTGCCCAGTTCCCAGGGAGGGGTGGGGCTGCTCCTGTTTGAGTGTGCACTTGGTGGGATGCTCTGAAGGATGGACATCCAGCACCTGGAGGGGCTGGGCTCTTCTGCTTAGGCTTTGTTCAGTGCCTTCCTCCTCTGCTATTTTTTTTTTCTTTTTAAAACTGTCCTGATCATTTAACACATTTAATTTCTTTTTTTTTTCTTCTTCTTTTTTTTTTTTTTTCAAGCATCAGCCCTCAAGGTCTCTGCTGAACTTGTTTCCTCACTTACATGCTTTCGTTGTCTTGGCCATATGGAGCTGGAATTTAATCTGCTCTGATGGCCCCTCTCCCTCAGACTTCCCTCCCTGTGCAGAGATGCTCCTGCCCTTGGATCCTGCTGTCCTTTCTGATGGTGCAGAGTGGGCCTGCATGATGTACCTATTCCAGCCTTTTGACTTTTCCTCCCTCTTCAGTAGTTTTTTTCCCTGTTTTTCTGTTTCCCTGGAGGGTCGTAGTGCTAATGAGCACTGAGACATTCCTAGTGGCTCCTTCTGCCCCTGACATGCTGGCTTTGATGGAATCTCATTAATGCAGCTTGAAGCGGCAGTGTTTTCTCATCCTCAGCCCTATTCAAATAAGGTGTATCCCCTTGCTGTTGCAGGTAGGGAAGCCTTCAATCTGTGCATGTGCCTCCTTGAGGCAGTACTGCACCCCTCATCCCTCATCTCTCTTCCCCCTCATCTCCTTCTCCCTTCAGCACCTCCTGCCCCTTTCAGCCCTTAAAGAAGCTCCCTTGTGTTTTCTCTGGAGGGCAGCTGCCCTGTGCTGGCCTGGAAGCATTTCCTGGCACAGCCCAAATTCCCTTGGGCTCTCAGCCCTGTTGAGACAAAGCCCCAGCAAGTGCCTCACGCCACTACCCAGACCTTGGGTCAAGAGTTTCTCCTTATCCCATCTCTCTTAGGGATGCTGACCCTTCTCCTCCTTGTTGAGAGGTTTCTCACCTTTCCACAGCCATGCAAAGCTCCCCTGCTGGCAGAAATTCAGGTCCTTGCTTGGGATTTCCCCTGAGGGTCAGAAAACTCTGTACTGATCCCACCTGTACCAATCCCAACCGTACCATGGGGTGCCCCCTAATCCCAGACCAGTCTTTGAAACTTCTTCACCTGGAAAAGCAGTGATGCACAGGGCAATATTTCTCTTTTTAAAATGCCTCAGGAGCTGTAGAGGCCTCAGCTTTGTGTCCCAAGTGGTGCCACTGGTGGCTCAGAGAGGAGTGAAAGGCAACCCCGGGATGGTTTTGTGAGGAAAGGTTCCAGTGCCTTTTCCTCCTATTATCCATAAATGCAAGGCCTTGGTAAATCCTCCCAAGAGCCACAGGTGGAAGGGTTCAGTGGTGACACACAGACAAGAGTATTGCTTACCTAACCCAGCACTCTGAATTCATTTTGGTTGATTTTCTGCTTCTGCAGAAAACGCAATTAAATCTAGAGTTGAAAGCTAATAGAAAACCTGTTCTTGGAGGTGTTTCTTCAGAGACTTCAAGAGTTTCAGGCTGGAACATTCCCTAAGGCCAGATCTATGCTGTTCCCTGCAAATATAATTTTTTTTATGATCTCAATAATTCTAAATTATTTCAGTAGCCATAGCTATTAATGTTAAGTCTATTTTCCAAAACTGTACCATAATCTTGGCCTCAGGTGCATCTTGCAGCAGAGGGTTCTGTAGGTTGCATGGAAGATTGCTGGAATTAGAAGTTTGCTTTCCATGTAAAATATTGGAATTCAGTGAGCCAAGTTTAAAAATGTATTTTTTGGATATTAAAAAGGGTGCTTAACAAGGCCATGTCATTTGTTTGACTGTTGAGGTTGGAGCAGATGACCCTACTGGTGTTCCCTTCCTTTGTTTCCAATCCCAATGAATCAACAGCACACAAAGAGATAAAACAGCCAAATGCTATGTAAAACCTATAAAAAAGCTTGAAAAATGTCACTAAGTAAATTCAAATAATGCATAACTTAGAGGGAATTGCAACTGGTTCATGGATATTCTATGAGCAGAAGATAAACATCTAACTTAGTTGCATAAATTATTCATCATAACATATTTGCTCAGCTTTTCTTGTCAGCTGGGAAAGCCACACATCCAAGCACAGGGAGAGCAGAGCAGAACTGGGCTTTCACCTGCTGATGTGCCCTGGGAGCAGGAAGCCCTGGGGAGGGATGGCATCAATAACAATTGGGTGGAAAAGTCTCCTTCACTGTTGTCGGGTTCTCTAGCTGGTCAGAGTGACCCCAAGAAAAGTTGGAAAGTCTCTTTTCCCAGCCCGGCGCTTGAAGAAGGAATCAGAGCTCTTCAATTCTCACTCTCAAGGTTGTTTATTGTTCCTTATCTATAAAAGTTTTTCTCCTGCCCTGCCGAGGTCCATCCAGCAGGACAGTTCCAGGCACTCTGCCTGCCCCCAGGGCAGTGTTATGTCTTTATACTAAAAACTGCATGTACAATGTTTACAATTACTTCCCAATACCTATCACCTGTGTTAGACAGTGAGCTTCTACTCTAAACCAATCCAAAAGTGCCAACATCACAGCAGAAGATGGAGGCCAAGAAGAAGAAGGAGAAAGGCTGGACACACCCAGATCCCTCCATCTTGCCCCCTGAACCCCCATACCAGAAACCCCAAAATCTACTTTTCCACCCCATGATAACTTCACTATTATTCTACTTAAACTGTTGTGGCTTGCTGATCTTCACATAAGGTTGGTAATTTACTCCACAGGTCACAATCAAACCCACAGGTGTTTTGGGCTCCGTGCCAGGGTCTCTGAGCCCCCTGGCAGGGGTCTTGGCTGCTCAGGACAGCCAGAGGGATGTTCTGGGTCCTGACAACTGTCATGCTTTAGAGGTGGATTCTGCTCAGGGCTCTTCTACTGCATGAGTGGGGACTGGGATTGTTCCTTGGCAGCAGGAAAGGCTGGAGATGTGACCGTGATTCCTTTTAAACTCCTGCTTTTGCCTCCTGCCAAAAGCAGTGGTGTCAAAGGGTGATGTTGGACCTGATGTAGAAAATGAACCCGCTTTCCCTTTGGACACATTATTTATCAATATGCCATTCTCCTTTCCTGCCTTCATTGCCCATCAGTTTGCCCTGAATGGAGGCACTCCCAGGCTCTGGGTGCTGATATTTCATGGAATCCTGGAGTGGTTTGAGTCAGAAGGGACCTTAAAGCCCATCCAGTCCCTCCCCTGCCATGGCCAGGGACACCTTCCACTGTCCCAGGCTGCTCCAAGCCCTGTCCATGGGCACTTCCAGGGATCCAGGGGCAGCCACAGCTTCCCTAAAGGAGAGCAGGGATCAATGCCTGACCAGCTGCACATTTCAACTCTTTGCTGCCAAATTATCTATTGCAAAGCAGCAAAACCAAACTCTCTGTACTTTATTGGAACATGGAACATTCCCTCAGCCCTTTCTGAAAATGTGCTGGCTCTGGGGTGCTCTGATCCCTCTTGACTTTATGGATACTGCAGGAAGCAGGAATCTGAATGTGTGCTTGAGTTTTACAGGAAGCAATAATTGTCTCTTTGGAGAGGAAGCACAGCTGGCATTCTTCCTATGCTTGCTGGTTGTGATCTTTCTGATGGAACATGGGTGTGTCTGTTTATTTATTATAAAACTTGCCTGTCTTTGAGCATCCAGCTCTTCCTCTTCCCATGCAGTGCAACTGCTGGAGGGACCATTCCTTCCTCAAAGGGGATTTCCTTGTGGAGCAAGGTCTGGGATTGAAACTCCTATCTGGGATGACCAGAGAAACCTCTCTGTGGTGTCAGAGAAAAGCTATTTTTCTTTACTTTTTAAGTTTTATCTATCATTAAAATCAACTTTTACACAGTTCTGGGACAGCAGAGAACACCCTCTGTTCCATAAAGGGAATGCATTGGTGATGTGTTTATTATCTGCAGGCAACTTGGGAGCAAATTATCTGTTTCAATCACTCTTTGTGTTAAGAACCCGTTGTATGGAGGGGTTTTTTGCCTTTTGACTGAGGTTTATCTAGGAAGGATGGATGTTTCCTCAGATTGCGAGGTTTGACACTAATGACTCTTGTGATGTAGTAGGAGGTGTGTTTTGTTTTGGCATTTTCACTTGGCTTGTGAAAGCAAGGAACTACAGAGGGGGCATTAGCTCAGGTGTAAGGAGATATTTTGAAGTAAATAGCTGGCACTTTGCTGTTTTGTAACTGCTGTCAGGCAGCTGGAGTGTTGTGAAGGGGCACAATCAAAATAAATACCTGCATAATTACATTAAGTCAAATAACCTAACACATGCAGAGTGGACCGAGTATAGAATCAACCTGGGCAGAAAAAATCTGTTTTGTGCTCCTGGCTTTGCAGCTGAGCCTCTGAATGTGCCTGTGTGTCAGGGTCTCTGCCAGCCAGGTGGGGTTGTTGTGCTGGGAGGACACTCCCTGATGGGAAGTGCTGCCTCAGGGCCAGGGGTTGTCATTCCTGGTTTGGACTGGGTGTTTTGGATTATTCCAAACTAGCCACAGTGACTGATTTTAACCCAGGATCCTGCTGGGAGTGCCAAGTCTGCCTGAAGGTTTCCAGTTAGTCTTTGCTGGGTTACAGTGTGAGCTGGGTGCCTGCAGAGAGCCCCCTGTCCAAGTTCATGCCTCAGAATTACACCTGTGCCATCTAATCACCCAGCCCTCAAATCCAGGCCCAAATCCTTAATTCTGATCAGTGGTGCCTTAACTTCTTAGTGTTTTTACTGGGGCTGGCCTTCTTCTGAAGTGACTTCATTCTCTTGGAACAGTCTCCTTGGTCCTTATCTTCATCCTACTTGTTTCTGCTGAATTCAGCTCGTTCCTCATTAGCAGCACTAATTTTCTCCAAGAAGTTTACTCTTGGTCAGCTCTGCTTTAGCTGCTGCTGCTGAGCCACACTAATGCTAAACAAGATTATTCCCAGAGAACACCGTTATTAAATTTCTTCTGTAACACTGGGATAATGTTAAATTTTTTCCATAGAGGCTGGGATGGGGCTGTGCTTTGGATTTTGCTGAAACAGTGCTGATAGCACAGGTGTGGTGCTGAGCAGAGTTTTCACAGGTCAGGGCTCTGCTTCCTCTCATCCCACCCCACCAGTGATGAGGTTGGGATGCACAAGGAGCTGTGGGGGGACAAAGCCTGGACAGCTGACCCCAGCTGACCCCAGGGATGTCCCACACCATGGGACATCATGCTCAGCTTGTAGGGCTGAGGAAGGAGGAGGAAAGGGGGATGTGCAGTGTGAGGAATTTTGTCTTCCCGAGTCACTCTGATGGAGCCCTGGAGATGGCTGAACTCCGGACTGTGATGGGAAGTGGGCAATGAACTCCTTGTTTGGCTTTGCTTGCCCGTGCAGCTTTTGCTTTATCTGCTGAACTGTTTATCTCAACTCATGAGTTCTCTCACTTTCACCCTTCTGCCTCTCCTCCTCTCTAGGAGGAATGAGTGGCTCTGTGGGGCTGAGCTGTCAGCTGGGATAAAACCACAACACCTATAATCTAAATAAAATATTTGTCCTAAACCCAAGTTACAGGAATAGGTGGATGAAAAGTGACAGAGAAGCCTGTGAGCTGATGGTCTGGGAGATAGCTGAAGATAGAGCAGGTGCATTGTAGGAGAATGGGTATAAATAACATCCTCTCCTTTAAGGAAGGCTTTGCTCAGTATTTTTTTAAAGACATTAATAGGTTTCTCATTTTTCAGGTGCTCAGCTGGTGATGTTTCAGAGGCCTGATTTTTAGATTGCAGGTGTGCAAGCTTTTCTCTAGGCATTTCCCTCTGTGTCATTTCAAAATGGATATCTGCAATAAAGAACTGCTTTTGCAAACATTAACTTTATTTTTTTCCCAGTTGCTCTCAGTTTAAAAGCATAGATTTGAGAATCACTTTAGTTTTCTTTTCCTGAAACATGAACAAAACCTCCGCTTTCATCCTGGACTTATACCTGAATCCTTCCTTTTACATTGTTTATCTCAAAAATTGTTTTCCAATATGCTCTTTTGCCATACGGTGTTGAAAGATGAAGATGTTTGGAGAAAATGTATTTTACTTAGCTTTGCTTTGCAAAAGTGTGCTAAGAAGGCTTGTGGGCATCAAAGATATAACAATGATCAGTTTGGGCTAGATCTGTGGTCGAGACCATTTGCTGACAGAGACCAGAATTTGCTGCTTTATGGAGAAGTGAAAGACCCCAAAGTGTGGGAGGGTGAAAAGACCAGCCTGCTTTTCTTTTAGGGCAGTCCAGCTCTCTGACAGACACCTCTGATGACTACAAGGGCACCTCCTCACCAGCCTAATCCTTGTAGTGTATGGTTATCATGCAGTAATGTCTCACTTTTCCTCTTCTCGTCCCCTTCCCCTCTGTCCAGCCTCGTGACCTCATGTGTGTATCCACATGGGGGTGTCCAACAGCACTGGCCCCTTCTCCATCCTCCTCTCCTACCTCTGGTGACTCTCCCTGCCCCTCCAGACTGGGAGCCTGACCCCTGTTGTGTTTTCCTGTGTTGTGGCACAGGGAGTTTGCCCGTTGGAAGGTGAGGAACACAGCCATCGAGAGGAGGGACCTGCTCCACAACCCGCTGCCCCTGATGCCCGAGTTCCAGAGGAGCATCCGCCTGCTGGGCAGGAGACCCACCACGCAGCAGTTCATTGACACCATCATCAAAAAGTACGGCACCCACCTCCTCATCTCTGCCACCCTGGGAGGTAGGTGGCACCTGAGGCTGGCTCTGGGGGGTGGCATTGGAATATTTACCAATATTGCTGGATGGGACGTGCCTGAGCTTGTCTGGCCCTGCTGCTGAGCCAAATAGTGGTGTTTCACCCCACAGACACTTTTGGCTGGCTGGGGGCGTGGTGTTTCACCCCACAGACACTTTTGGCTGGCTGGGGGCGTGGTGTTTCACCCCACAGACACTTTTGGCTGGCTGGGGGCGTGGTGTTTCACCCCACAGACACTTTTGGCTGGCTGGGGGCGTGGTGTTTCACCCCACAGACACTTTTGGCTGGCTGGGGGCGTGGTGTTTCACCCCACAGACACTTTTGGCTGGCTGGGGGCGTGGTGTTTCACCCCACAGACACTTTGGCCGGCTGGGTGTGTGGTGTTTCCCCCCACAGACACTTTGGGCTGGCTGGTGTGTGGTGTTTCACCCCAGAGACACTTTTGGCTGGCTGGGTGCTGCTCTGGGCACTGCAGACAAGTCCAGGCCTGCAGGAGCTCTGGTGGTGCTGGGATGGAGCTTCCCCCATAACAGGGGTTGCTCCTCAGGTTTCCCTCTGTGGAGAAGCTTTAAGGCGATGGTGAAGGAAAGGAGTCGGTTCTGATGGAGGGTTTGGATCCAGAGCTTTATTCTGGCCCACAGGCCTCTGAATGCAGCACCAGCTCCAACAGAACTCCCTGAGCCCGTGGCTGCTGCTCCTTTGAACCCCGGGGAGAGGGGCAGGGAAGGGGCAGGGAGCCACCAAGCAGGGACAGGAGGGGAGGGACAAAGGGACAAAGGACACCTGGATGGCCCAATGCCCCCCAGGGGGAGAGGGCATCCTGTGAATCTGCCAATCACTCGATGCCTTCTGGAATGCCAGGACTGACAGACAGTGCTGGGAGTGGAAAGGAGAGGTGACTGACACACCTGGGAGGGAATTATCAGGGAGGGATCCGGGGTTCTGGGGTTAACCCTGAAATCACAACACAACAGGGTGGTGAAGGCACTGGGCAGTGCTGGAAGTGTGTCCAGTCTGGCACAGCAAGGGCTGTGGCAGTGGTGAGAGGAGCAGGGCATCTGTCAGTCTAGGACACGAAATAAAATGACGCGGACACGCAACTCTCCAAGGTAAAAAAGAGGGAAGTTTAATTTCTGACTCCAACGTTTATAGATTTCCAAAAGTGACAGTGGATTGGAGGGGGACGGTGCCACCTCCCCAATGACACTGGACAAGCCAACAGTCCATCAAATTTCTCCTCCTCCTCCATAAAAGAAGGCAAAACAATGAGTTATTTACGTAAAGTGCATGAGAATGTTCGTTACAAGAATGTAAACATCAGAAGGCTTAGAAGAACTTAAAAAACCCAGGATGACAGGCATCTGTTGTAAAGGAAAGCTGAGGGAGCTGGGGCTGTTCAGTCTCCAGAAGAGATGACTGAGGGGAGACCTCATAAATGAGTATAATTATCTAAAGGGGGGTGCCTTGAGCATGGATCAGGCTCATCTTGGTGGCGCCAGCCACAAGGACAAGAGGAACAGGCAGAAAGTGATGCCCTGGAAGTTCCAGCTGAATGTGAGGAAGAATTTCTTGGGAAGATTGGAACAGATTACCCAGAGAGGGTGTGGAGTCTCCTCACAGAAGAAATTCCAGAACCAGCTGGATGCAGTCCTGTGCCATGTGCTCTGGGATGACCCGTAGAGCAGGGAGGCTGAACCAAATACCCCACTGTGGTCCTTTCCAGTCTGAACCACCCTGTGATTCTGAAAGCAGTGGGGGCACAGGGCAGGCTGCAGCTCCCCCTCCTGTCGCAGACATCTTTTATGAAAAATCCTTTCCTTAGGATTTTTCCTCCTGAGAAGCTGAGAGGCCTCAGGAACAGAATGTAAACAATGATTATCTGCTGCTGTGGAATGCAACAGGTGCATCTGTGATTGGGCTCATGTGGTTGTTTCTAATTAATGGCCAATCACAGTCAGCTGGCTCAGACTCTGTCTGAACCACAAGCCTTTGTTATCATTTTTTCTTATTCTATTCTTAGCTAGCCTTCTGATGAAATCCTTTCTTCTATTCTTTTAGTACAGTTTTAATGTAATATATATCATAAAATAATAAATCAGCCTTCTGAAACATGGAGTCAGATCCTCATCTCTTCCCTCATCCTAAGACCCCTGTGAACTCGGTCACACCATCCCAAAGAACCTTTGCAAATTAATTCAGTGTGAGGTGGGAGCTGTGCCCCCGTGCTGCTCTGGCCATGCGTGTGTCAGGAGAAACACGTCCCTCAGCTGAGGCACTGTCCTGCCAGCCCTGCGCCACTGCCCTCAGCTTCACAACAGAACGTGCCCATCCCTCTTTTTCACAGGACGAAAACAAATGCGGGGGGGGGAAACATCCTTTCTTGCTGGAACTGGAGGAATTTTAAAGAGCTCCAGGAAAAGGGAGTTCAAGGAGTTGGGCAGGGAGCGTGAACAGAGGGGAAGAGATG
Source organism: Geospiza fortis (assembly GCF_000277835.1). Taxonomy (NCBI): domain Eukaryota; kingdom Metazoa; phylum Chordata; class Aves; order Passeriformes; family Thraupidae; genus Geospiza; species Geospiza fortis. The sequence goes on along the minus strand of NW_005054358.1, from coordinate 4,554,767 downwards.
GCCGGAAGGCTGAATGCATTAACATGGAGCAGACTTCTGGAAAAACAGCAGTTCAGTAAAATTCAAAATGTATATGCAAGGGCTGCAGAGAGGTCTGTGTGTGCACAGAATGTGTCAGGGATGACATCAGAGAGAGCCCTGTAGGGCCATGAACTCCTGAGCAGGCGCTGCTGGTGGTGCTGCAGGAACATTTGGAGTAGCTACTGCTGAACACTGGAGGGGTGAAAACAAACAGCTCCTATTGATGTTTACTCCTGGTTCTTTTTTCCACTCTGTATTATTTTCATGGTTCTCTTCCCCCTTTGGGGTGTGCCTTCCTTTCATTTAAATGCTTTTCTTCCAAGAACAACTATCTGTGAGAAGGACTCTGCAGTGGTAAAGGCTCAATTTTACTTCAAAATTTGTTGTTGTTTCTTCTTCTAATGTACCTCACCTCCAGCCTTGCCACATTGCTGTGTTTGTAGTGAACTTTGAGGAATTTCTGGCCATCTGTCTGTTCCCAGAGCATGCTGCAGACACTGGGGTGAGATTAGATGTGGGCATATGATTCATGCACAAATTAGGCAGGTAGGTAAATTGGCACAGTTCCCCTGAAGTCCAGTGGCCTCTAGTTTGGTGATGTCCTTCAAAGATCCTTGGGCTGCTCTTCCAGTCCAGGCACCCAAACAAGTCCATCCCATCAGCAAGAAAGGTGAGAGAAAGGAGGTTTCCAAGCACTGAAGAGCACAAATGACTGCTTTCTTCAGGCCTTAATGAAGTCTGGGTGAAGACAAACTGCTTTTTATTGAGGAATTCACTTTTCAAGACTGTGTTTTACAGAGCCCAAGACAGCCAAGTAGAGATTTTGGGTTTTTTTTGCTGGTTTACTTTTTTCCCATTGACATTCCTCTTTTTCTTGCCACTCACATCCATGAAAATTCAAAATAAGAAAGACCTTTGATGGTAAAATATATTTTTAATTTTGCCTGGCTGAGGTTGTAAATTATTCACGGGGACTTGTTTCTTCCCCTGATTTTACAACACAACAACTTTAAATATGCAGAGACTTGAAATGAGAACTGGTGTTGGAGGGGAGCACTAAACACCCCACCAGCCCTGAGCATGGTGAGCAATGGTGGGAGACGAAAAAGATTTATCTTGGCAATGGCAGGGAAAATGTAGATAGAGCTGGGCATGCATTATGCACGGAGGACACGCTCTAGTCTCAGTTTGGGGGCTAAACAAGAGCTCTGGGACATTAAAAAAAAAAAAAAAACAAAAAAAAAACCCAAATAAAACAAAAAAACCCGTGCCTTATATTAACAGCCAAGGCACAAAAATCAGGACTTTTTCATTCCAGCCTGGCTCATTTTCACTAGAGGAATGCTGAGGCTGGAATGCTGAGGCTGGAATCCTTGGCCAGAGGGCAGGCTGGAAGCCTGGGTGGAATCACATCAGCGCTGCTGTCAGATCACCAGCAGATCTCTTGGATTTGGTCCCTACACAACACGAACCAGGCACTGAGAAACTCAGCAAAGAAGAAAAATCTGTGCTCTGGGGCGGTGGGGACCAGTGATTT
>NW_005054358.1:4552152-4553199 GCF_000277835.1 Geospiza fortis | reverse complement strand
CAAAAATTGTCATTTTTTTTTTCCTCCAAAGGAAGAAAACAGAGAAGTCCATGAGTGATGATGCTTTTTCCTGAAGGAGCAGCGACCTGGCTCTCCCAGGAGCTGGTGTCTCCCCAGCAGAGCTGCAGGCAGTTCTGCCCTGGGTTGTGGCTGCTTGTAGCCCAGCCTGGTGTCTCAGGAGGTGGCGCAGAGTGACAATAATGCAGGAAATTGGCTGGCTTTGAAACGCCAGCTGCTGCTCGGCCCCCAGGAGAGTGGGACATGGAGCAGCCCCTGAACGTGCAATTTTCACACCTGGCCACAGGAGGAACAGCTCTGGTGCCTTCCAAACCTGCAGAGCAGCCAGTGAAAACCCAGCTCTGCTCCAGCCTGCTTCTGACAAAGGCACTGGTGAAGGGTCACTTTGAGGGCATCCATGCTCTGGGATGGAGCACACAGAGCTGAGAGCCAATTTTCAGGAAAATCCCTCAAGGAAAAACAACTTTGAACATATCATTCACTTAATTAAAGGAGAAATTAAGACTTAATAATGCAGGAAAATTCTGTTAACCTCCCTTGATCCAAGAGTTGCTTTCCCATGTGACCCCTCCACGGGGATGCTGTGCTTTTCCAACTCTGCACAGAGCTACACAAAATAGGTTTCCAGCAGCAGTGTCCCTGCTCAGCACCCCTCAATCCTAGGGACAGCACTGCTCCTTCAGGAAAAAACATCATCACTCATGGACTTCTCTGCTTTCTTCCTTTGGAGGAAAAAGATGACAACTTTTGCGGAGAAATCACTGATCCCCACTGCACCAGAGAACAGATTTCTCTTCTCTTCTCTTCTCTTCTCTTCTCTTCTCTTCTCTTCTCTTCTCTTCTCTTCTCTTCTCTTCTCTTCTCTTCTCTTCTCTTCTCTTCTCTTCTCTTCTCTTCTCTTCTCTTCTCTTCTCTTCTCTTCTCTTCTCTTCTCTTCTCTTCTCTTCTCTTCTCTTCTCTTCTCTTCTCTTCTCTTCTCTTCTCTTCTCTTCTCTTCTCTTCTCTTCTCTTCTCTCTTCTCTCTTCTCT
>NW_005054358.1:4509445-4552065 GCF_000277835.1 Geospiza fortis | reverse complement strand
CTCCGAGGATTCCAGCCTCAGAATTCCTCTAGTGAAAATGAGCCAGGCTGGAATGAAAAAGTCCTGATTTTTGTGCCTTGGCTGTTAATATGAAGCATGATCTTTTTCCAGGAAAGTTGATTTTTTCCCCAGTTATTGGTGCAATTGATGAAGAGTTGATGGCTGTGCATCACAGCTAAGGGGAGAATTATCCCAGATCTTCCTTCTCCTGCCACAGCCTCACAAAATGGTGGCGAAACATTTCTCATTTCTCTCTGCTGCATCTCCTTGCAGTTAAATGCTTCTGTTACATGAGAGATCCAGAACTTCTGGCTCAAAATACGCTTTCCCACTGATCCAGCCTCTTCAGTGGCAAATGAGTTGATTCATAAAAACTAAGAGTTTTTATAAAAAGTTCCTTCAAATCTCCCTGAAAACCACAAAGAGATGAAACTCAAAAATGCACTGAGAGTCAGTGCAGTGACCACTGCTCCTCACACTAATCACAGACATTTTATTTATCCCCTGGGCCTTGCTGGCTGTTTGCTGCATTCACCTGTTGTGTCTCATCAGATACAGGGAGTTCAATCCTCTGGAAGATGGATTGAATTTGTTTGTGTGGACAGAGCCTGATGTGGCAGAGCCTTGATGCCTGCCAAGTTCTCCTCACAAGCTCAACACATGAAAATGGTAATGGTGATAAAGGAAATCAAAGCTGGTCATTTTCCAGGGAAAGTGCTTTTGTGAGAGGCAACAATGATGACATTGTTACCACCACAGCTTTGATAGTGGTGGGAGGCTAGTCTGTTATTTTTAACAAAATATTAAAGACAAAGTTTTATATGCCTAACTTCTCCTCTTAGGTTCTGCAAACCCAATTAAAAGATTTCAACTGATCAATTCTTTTGATGAAAAGTACCTTCTCTCCACAAAAAAAAAAAAAAAAAAAGTGAATTTTTCATCTCAAAGCCAAAGGCTGAATAGTTAACACAACTACTGCTTGAAAAACTGAAATCTAATAAAAATATTTTGATTTTCTGCCAGAATATTTTTGGTTTGTTTTCAGGCATTTGGATTTCAGATAAAAGCTGGAAATTTTCCAGGGAAAGTGAGGGGGAGGGCTTACTGGGATTTTGGGTTATTTTTTTCATATATGCAATAAAAGAAATCATTTGTATGAATCAAATTATTTTAGCTAATAAGAATTTTAAAGAAAAGTAAGTCCTTGTTCTTGTAAAAAAAATATGCAAAGATGATGAAGAATGAAATATTTTTTGGCCTTGAAAGCAGTGGTACATATTTTTTGGACAATGCTATCACTGCCAGAGGCAGTGTATTCATCAGTGGTTCATCTATCAAATCAGAACAAGCACCATTCTTCTCATTAAGAGAGTTATGTAGAAATGGCACATTCCTCCTCTAGTTGGGTCTTCTCTTCATTTATTAAAATCCCAGTTCCACGTGTTAAGGATGCAGGATGGCATTCCACCTTTTAAGACCTCTCACAATGCCAGCCTTTTGTTAAGAATGGGCTGGATTTTAATGTCTCACCCAGCACAAATTGAATTATTCGGTAAATAGTCCTTCTCAGCTGCGCGTCCTTTTCAGACCTGTTTTGTTACATTCAGGTCTCTGCTGATGTTTATCAGTTCTTAACCACTTCTCTCCCAGATTCTCTGAGCTTCCCATTTCAAAATCACCTGCTTCTGTTCCTTTTATTGTATGGTATTTTCACTCTGTACTTATATCCCCTGGATGAGACTCTGGGAGAGGAAAGAAGGCAGCAAAGGGGGTTAGTTCAAATTAACTTTCTTATTTGCTCTTTCCTCTGATTAACTCTCTTTACTCATCCCCTTTCCCCTCCCCTTTTGCAATGCCACTGGGAGCTGAAGAGGTCCAAGTGACATTTGTTTGTCCACTCTACCTACCTGCACACTGTGTTCTGCTTGCAGTCACATCATCCATCCCTTCTAGAAGTCAGGTCGGACAGAGACTTGCACAAAGTGAGATCTTCTCCTGTCAGGTGTGCACCATTCTAGAGGCACTGCCTACAGAGAGAACCTGCCTCGGGTGGGACAGATGGGCTGAATCCTTTGTGGCAAAGCTCTGCTGGCTAAAAAATGTCCAAAATGTTGTCTACTCAATTCAGTGGAGCTGCTTTACTTGTCTGGTGGGCTTGGCCTGGCTGTCTGAATAGAGGAGGAGGTTTCTCTGTGTCCTCCTATGATGCTGGTGAGGAAGGGTGGATTCCTCCAAGAGTGCTCTAGGTGTGGGACTTTTCTTTCTTTAGGTGCAGTAGATGACACCATTTGCTCCCTGCTTGCAGCCTGAAATCTCCTTTTCTCTCTGCTGCAGGAGAGGAGGCCTTGACCATGTACATGGACAAAAGCCGCCTCGACAGAAAGTCAGGAAACGCCACCCAGAGCGTTGAAGCTTTGCACCAGCTCGCCTCCTCCTACTTTGTAGATCGTGATGGCACCATGAGGAGACTCCATGAGATCCAGATCTCTACCGGAGCAATCAAGGTACCACATCCTGCCTTAGGAAGAGGGAAAAGATTGGCTGCCTTGTATGGATTCTCTAGGGATTTGGGGCAGGGCTTTGCCAGACTGATGTCTTCTTTGAGCATCAGCTATTTTATTCCCAGGGTTAGGTTTTTTCTCTTATTCAATTGAAGAATTGATTTCCCCAGGGTCACTAATGTCTGGAAAGAGGTGGGCATTCAGTGTGGTGGTTGTGTAGGACAGGAGACTTTCACTAAGTGCGACAGTGGCTTCTGGAAGGGAGAGAGGGGGCAGAGGAGCCAGATCAGGGATGGAGGTTGGAAGGGAAAGGCAAGTCTGTGAAATGAACAGCCCTGTGCCACCTAGGAGTGTTTGTCTCCTGGGGGTGTAAGGCTGCAAAACATCTCTCAGCTGAATTTACAAGAAATGGTGAAAAACTCAGTGTGGCATTACTGAGGCTTCTGGAATGAAACGGACTGAGAGACAGCTTGGGGGCTGCAGCAGGAAGGAAGGGAAGCTGCTCAGAGAATACAAAACAGGGAAAATGGCTCTGCAAAGGCTGCCTTCTCTGAAAGCAATCATCCTACACTGGGCAGGGATTTTATTGTTGCTGAGTTCACTCCAGGGAAGGTGATGTGGATGGAGTCGTCATTGTTAGCCATTTCTGAAAGGTTTCAGCTCTCGTTATTGTTCTGTGCTGTCTCATGGCTGAGGCTGTTCCCTTCTGGATGGGAAATTGTATTGAGATATTGAAACAGTGACAGCAGATAATCACCCGTGGTGAATTCCAGGAGGGCAGGAAACCAACAGCAGCAGCACTGCAGGTCATCTGTGCCTCCATCCATCCTCAGCACAGGGCTGCTGTTCACATCTGTTGTGGGAGCACCAGGCACCACTGTGGGCTGGCAATCCATCTCTGTTTCTTGCTTTCCAATAAGAGAAGCCAGGGAATAATTCCTCTACAGGCTTCTGATGTTCTCCAATGGAGACCCTCTGTGAGAAACATCAATCTGCAGGATCCCATTGCCAAGCCCAGAATAACCTGAGGTACCCTAAAGAAAGCAGCCACAATTCCTTCTGATTTTTCAGCTTGAGACTGCACCAAACATTAGCAGTGTCTGTGCGGGGTGGGGCATTTTTTCCAGCTACGGAGGATGTGTTTTGGGTCATATCAGCCAGTGACAAGGAGTCCTTGTATTAAAAGATTTTCAAAGCCTGGGGAAGGTGTGGTGCTGCAGTCAAAGGGAACATTCTCTCTTTTCCACATCCTCTGTAGGTAACAGAAACTCGGACCGGCCCCCTGGGCTGTAACAGCTACGACAATCTGGACTCTGTGAGTTCTGTCCTTCTGCAAAGCACTGAGAGCAAACTCCACCTGCAAGGTAGGCCCAGGAACCAGGGAGGGGGGTGGAAATGGGACAGGAGTGCCCTTTTTCTGAGCCTTTCCCCCTCTTCTCTTTGCTGTGATTCTGCTGTGTCTGGAAGTTCCCTGCAGCTTCACACGAGGCTCAGCTGAGCAGAGCTAGGGCTGACCCCAATGAAGTGTCTGTCTCTGCCACTGAATTTTGATGGACTTCTGTGCATGATACACACACCCACATAAAAAAAAATGTGACCTCTTCCATCAGTATTGAAGGAGAATTCTGCCCACGTCTCTCTGTCCCTCCCAAACTGCTGATTTGTGTAAGAGGTTTGCAGATCAGCTTTCGGGGCTCTCTAATGACCATAATCTTTGGGAAAAGTCACAGAGGTTTTATTTGGATGCTAGAAGCCATGGCTTCAGTCCCAGATGGGGAGCTAGTCCAAAAGTCAACAGATAGAGGTCATGGCTGAATTAATAAATAAATACATGCTGGTTAGCAAGAAGTCAACTTCAGTAGAAGGAGGAAATTCACTGGGCATGTAATTCATGAAGGTTATTCCCAAGTTTTTGACAAAATAAGGAAATGTGGGATTTAATTGCTCATTTGCCCAGATGGTTTTATTTCTCAAATCCTTGTACTTGCACAAATTTTAATTTTTCAGATGAATGGGCTACATTACATCTTCTGCTTTGAGTATAATTTGGCAAGTGCTGTTTTAATCTTTGGTTTCACAGAAACTGGGTTTCATTTACCAAGTAATGTTGTGGATATAATATTATTGTTGTTATTATTTGCCTTTAAAAATAATATGCAGGTTGTTCTCACTATGGCAGTGATTATCCAAATCACTGATTCTGGTTCTTAGCTAATTAACAATAAGCAGTTTGAGAGGGTTTTACACTGTGATGATAGCTGCTGGTAATGAAAACCCAAGGATGACACATAAGTGGGGAAACAGCTAAATCAGTAGGCAGCTCAGGTTATAGGCAGACAAGTGGGTAAATCAATAGACTGCTATTGGTTATCTGATCCTACAAGAGAGGAGATAAGCCGAGGGAGGGGGAAGGAGGTGGAGGAAAAGGGAAAAATTAGGAGAGAGAGGGGATGAGGTTGTGATCTCTGATGGGAGTAGACAGAGAACTTTGGGGGTCAACCACACGTGGGTTTCATGGAGCTCCATGGCTGAACCCAGTGCAGGGGGAGGCTGGAGCCAAGGCAAAGGAGACAGCGAGCAAAGGGAGGAGGGCAGGAGCTCTTCCTAATAGAACAAAGTGACCTTTAAAGCTCCACCTGAGTTTTCTACCTAATCTGGAGTGTGGTTCTTGGGATAATTACCCAGGATCCTTCCTCTGCTCTGAGAGGCCTCATTACAAATTAGTCACAGGGCTGCAGCAGGTAATGGATCGTGACCAAGTCTCCTCTGATCTGATTAGCAGCGGAGCATGAGCTGCTGACAGAAATCCATGTTCCTGCCTTTGTGTCACTCCAGCTCTGAGCCTGGCTCAATAAAAGAGCAGCTTCTTCGTGACAGGGAGAATTTCTCTGTGTGAACTTGCTGCTGCCCAGCCCTGGGATTTGGGGTTTTGAAGCTGTGCCTTTCAGGAGATACAACGTGTGGAATGTGGCACTGAGTGCCCTGCTCTGGTTGGCAAGGTGGTGATCAGCCAAAGGCTGGACTCAGTGATCATGGTGGTCTTTTCCAACCTAAATGATTCCATGAACCCATGAAGGGTTTGGGCAGGCTGATTTTGGGGGAGGATGGTGCAGGGTGTCTGGTGCTGCACTTGGGGTTACTGGGACAAAAAATAATCACTAATTTATAAACTAGTTATATATATAATTTATAATTTATATATAATTTATAACTGGATACTAGTTATAAACCAGTATCCTTGTGGGCCCAGCATGCATGACATGCTCTCGGGTATATATATATATATACACACATATATATACACAATATTTATCACAGAAGGTCTCCCTTTTTCCCAGCCCTCCCTGGAGCAGAATCCCTGTGGTGATGAAGGACAGGGTGCCAGCAGCTGTACAGCAGCCTGTTGGGAAAGGGGGATTTGTGTTCCCTGGATGGGTGTCCTGGGCAGAAATTGGAAATTTTGACTAAAAAAAAGCAATATTTTGAAGAATTTCAGGAACTCCGAATTTCAGAGGCATGGCTTGTTGTATCAATACTGTTACTGACAGTATATGTCAATATTGGAGCATAGCACTATTTCAGTGAGGTACAATCCTTTTGTGCTGTTCTAAGCTGTGCAACAATAAACAGGAAATGTTGCATATCAGGTCATTTTCTACATCAAATATGGTCATAGATTATGTACTATACATAATGCATGTTGTATACAATACTTATATAATATTAAATATATTAAATTTCAATATTTAATATTATATTGTCATATATGTGTAAATACCCTTATGTATTATACATCTATAACTACATAAAGAGGGGTATTATATCCCTGCATAGCATATATGATAGCATAACATTAGAATTTACATTACAATTACTATTAAAGCTTTCTCCAAGATGGAAAGAACAGTAATGGCAACACAAAACATTTCAGCTTTTCACTGCAGTGAAATGAGGGAGTATGAAAAAATACATTTAGAAAGTCAAAAGTGCTTTTGGAGTCAACATGCTCTCGCAAAATGCTTCAATGGAACAGCATGTTCAACAGAGAACTCTTCTGTGGAAAATGTTTCAAATAGCTCTAATTTAGAGCTGGGGAAATTTACCTCTTTTAATGCAGGAAGCCTTTTATATACAGTCTAAAGCCAAACATCTATCTCTAATAGTTTTTCTGGGTGAATTAAGGACATGTTCCCTTGTCAGATACTTCATATTCTGCCTGTAGTTATCTAAGATAAACCTATACCAAATCTGTGCTGCTCTTCATTTTTAAAGAGGAACTTCATGCTTTACAAAGTGGCAGAATTCCTCCTCTGATCAATAAATTACCTTTAAAACTAAGATATCCAAGTCAGCAGCAAACTTTCCTTGTGCATCGGTTATCAGCTCCTGAGGCTGCTGTTGGGGATGAGCCCATTCCTTGTGTCCCCTGGCTTGGATTGAGGGATTCTCCCCATGGGCATGGTCCAAAATCCCGATTTTTAAGACCAGCTTGCTCCTCTTCTTGGCTGGTAACATGAGGTTGTTTCATCAGTAGACAGCAGTGAAAGATTTTATATATATATATATATGTATGTTTTTTGAATGTTTGCAATATTGAAATAAACTTCTTAGAGAAAAACACAGCATTTGGGATATTTTATTAGGGTTGTGGCTAGCAGCAGGGCTTTCTCTGCTAGCACAAGCTGCTCAGTGGTGCTGTTATATTCCTTGGGATTGCAGCTTTCCTGCTTTACAGGTAGCAACAGAAGCACCCAGAGCAGTGGTCTTAAAAGATTGATGCTACTTGTGCTTTACTGACAATCATAATCCACTGAATTCCAGCAATATTTAGTCCCTGGGCATGGGATAGAGCTACACATGAAAGAAAGGATGCCAGGATCACCTGGATGAGGTGCTGCTGCTGGCACAAGGCTTGTAAAATCTGTTGCTGATATGCAATCACAGAGATGCTCAGAACTAAAGCAAAAAAAAATCAAATGAATAAATTGATAGAAATATAATTGATATGAAAAAAATTGATATGCCCTTGTCTGGGGATGATGAGGAATCTGTGAATATTTACATGTAGATATATAAAATACTTCTGTGGAAATAGGCACAGCTGTATTTCAGCTGTGAAATTTCTGGTTGAGCACCAGAAATTTCAGCTGTGAAGTTTCTGGTTTCTTCCACAAGGAAATTCCTGGCTGGAAGATGTGTGTCACTGTAACCCCAGCAGCCAGTTTAAAGTCAGGGGTTGTGTTTGGAGTGTGCACACTGGTGCTCCAGTGAGTGGCTGGGTTTGGGTGGCACTTGTGCGAGCACAGCTCTGAGTGTGGGCCTCTTGTCAAATGCTTCAGGCAGCTGGTGGGTTCCAGCAAAACTGCTTTTCTGATGAAGTTAAGTATTTATAAAAGTGTTTTGTTGAGTTGGTGCTAAGTGTACAGAAGTCTGATTGCCCCTTAAACATGATATTATTTCTTACAAGAGGATATTTTCCTGGAAATGTTATTTTTTTTCAGAAACCAAGAGTTTTAGGGGCAAAAAGCGAGGATCCATGTGAAACGCTGCAGTGTTAAAACACGTTGTGTTTTGGAGATTACAGGATATTCACACTTCTGCATCTGCTGGAATGCCCCTTGCAATGGGAGGTGCTTTCCTTGAAACTTCAGTTGCTTTTTTCACTCCTATTCCCTCCAGAAAAAAAAACAAAATTAAAATCTCCATAGCCAGAATCATCTGTAGCTGGGACCAAACAGCTTGTTGTGCTCTATCCAAGTTCAAATTCAAAGAGAAACTATGGAGACTTAAGAGCCTGGGGTAATTTGATCATATTCAAAGAGCCAGAGCAGGTTGCTCCTCCATGAAGCAGAGTGGAAAATGTGTTCATGGGACTTGGACCATGAATGAAGAGTCAGTGCACATCAAGAAGTCCAGCTCTGCTCTCATGTGAGCTTGAAAGCTCAGTGAGTACAGCTGCCTTCAGGCTCTCTGGTCTTTGTGGATCAGTTCTCCAACAGCACTGTGCTCTGATTCCATCCTGAAGGAAAGTTTGGGATCCTGGCAGGCGGGGCCATCACTAATATCAGTGTGAGGATTTGGCAAGGGACCATCCCTCTGTCGTGGTTGTTTCAGATAAATCATAGAATTCCAGAATGGGATTGGAAGGGGCCTTAAAGCTCATCCCTTTCAACCACTCTGCCATGGGCAGGGACACCTTCCATTGTCCCAGGTTGCTCCAAGCCCCATCCAGTCTGGCCTTGGGCACTGCCAGGGATCCAGGGGCAGCCACAGTGTGCCAGGGCCTCAGAACCCTCACAGGGGAGAATTTCTTCCTAATGTCAAATCTAAACCTACTCTCTTTCAGTTTAAAGTCACTCCCCCTTATCCTATCATTACAATCCCTGGAAGAGGCTGAGCTTCAGGACTTCCTGAAGACAGCGGGAAGAAATCTGAGCTTCTTGTTGAGACACATCTCAGAAAAGACCTCAAAGAGATCTCAAAATAATGATCCTCTGCAGGCCAGTTTTGAGGCATTTGCAGTGATGCTGCCCTGGTCAGCTCTTTGTGTGTTCCTTCCAGTCCCCAACAGCAATGCAGAAAAGGCAGCAGGATCTATGCACAAGTGTCCCTGGGCTGGAAATCCTTCCCTGTGCAAGTGCCACAAACACATTCCCAGCTGGAGGGTGCTCCAAGCTCATCCTGCCTGGAGGCTGCCAGCGGGGTCAGGCAGAGGGGCAGCTTGCTGCCACCAGGCACGGTGCTCACCCAGAGCAGGGGCAGAGGAACCAGGGCTCCCTGTGCCTTCCACAGCCCCCTGAGCCCCCACACCTGCTCTTCCAGAGGGACCTCATTAAGGCTGAGGTGCTTCTCTGGATCCAAATGCAAAAGGGTAATGGGGGTCCCAGGGTCACCACCTGCTGTTTTTCTCTTGTCTGAGGTGAACACAACCCATCAGAGGCAGGCGTGCCCTCCTGAAAGGGGTCACAACCCTTTTTGCCATTCCTGCACACTCTCATCCTCTGAATTATTGTCTGATTTTCATTCCACTCCAGTGAGCTGTCAGGCATGGCTCTGGTAATGCAGCGCAGCAGAAGCACAAACAGATGGGTGATTGACCCACATGCCTTCTTTACAGTGCAGCTCAGCTCTGCCACAAACTCCTCACACTGCCACAAACTCCTCACACTGCCACTCCAGCCCTGGCGTCTTCCAAGGGGGGGTCCCTGTCAGGACCCAGGACATTCCTCTGTCTGCCCTGGGTGATTTGAGACCCTGGCAAGGGGCTCAGAGACCTTGGCATGGAGTCAAAAACACCTGTGCCTTCGATTTTAGTCCATGGAAAAAATTACCAACTTTGTGTGAAGAGTTACAAGCCACAAGAGTTTGAGTAGAATGATACTAAATTTGTCACAGGGTGAAAAAGTAGAATTTTGAGGATTTAGAATGGGGGCCCAAGAGGCAAGATGGAGGAATCTGTGCATGTCCTCTTCTTCTTCTTCTTCTTCTTGTCCTCCATCTTCTCTGTGATGGTGACACTTCTGGATTGGTTTAGAGTAGAGACAGACTGTCTAACATAGGTGATAGGGATTGGAAAATTATTGTAAATAAAGTACACGTAGTTCTTAGTATTAAAAGTTAACACCACGCCAAGGGCAGGGCCTGTGCCACAACCCAGCCTGCTGGACAGATCTCAGCAGGTCAGAGAAAGAATGGAATAGATAAGAGAAAATAAACAACCTTGAAAAGCAGAACCGAGGAATCTCGACTTCTTCTTCAGTCACGGGGCTGGGAAAAAAGAGACTTTCTGACACCCCAGGAGTCATCTCAACCACAGAAACCTGAGAGGTCCCTGAAAGGCTTGGAGTTATTGTCCCCTGGCTCATGCTCCACAGACACTGACAGGGGCTGACAGGCAGCACTGGCCAGGTAGAAGCAAACAGCTGGGAATCCTCAGGGAGATCCACAGGGAGCCTGGAGGAGGATGGGATGGAAAACCACCTACACTGTGCACAGGGCAAACACTGAAACTGTTATTGCATCTCTGGTACCTGGGCAAGGGGGCACTTACCCTGCTGCCTGCCCAGATGGATGCATACACAAACACTTGCCATGCAGAAAGGGACAAGGGGATAGATCTCCCTGCTAATGTAAGTCTGCCAAGCAACACTGAAATCATCGGCACTAAATCCATTTGCACTTTTATAGGATTTGGCAAGTAGCCTTCCTAGCAGGGAGCAAGCTGTGAAGGCTCAGGTACCCAACTCCTGTATTTATGCTGTGGGAGCTGGGCACTTAACTCTGCAAGGGACTTTTATAAATCCCCTCTCGTGGTATTTTCCTTTCTTCTGTTTTCTGTTCCTTCTTATTTTCCCTTTCAGTGTGTATTTCCCTTTTTTTCTGCAGAACCAAACCCATTTAGTATCTCTCAAAACAGGTCAGAGCAGCATAATGCTCATTGCTTCTGAACAAGCACTTGGTTTCAGGACACAGAAAACACCACACCTGGGAATAAGGGAGGCTTTGCATTCAGGGCCTTGTTCTGTGCTGGGATCTGGGAATGGGATGAAAGGGTGTTGGGGAAAGGGAAGTTTCTTGTCACCCTTCTCCTGCATAGGAGATGGGCTGTGCTCTCAGCTAAATCACTACTTGCCCTAAGGAATGCAATTTGTACTTTCTTTACTCATGACAGCTTTTAATTCTTCACCATAACTTTCCCAAACTGTTAATGAAACGGGTTTTGAAAAAAGGAACAAATACCTGAAATTACTTTTTATTTACCTTCTTTTTTTTTCTTCCATAACCCTGTTGTTCTCTCTCCAGGCCTCCAGATCATCTTCCCTCAGTATTTACAAGAGAAGTTTGTCCAATCTGCCTTGAGTTACATCATGTGCAATGGGGAGGGCGAGTACATCTGCAGGGACAGCCAGTGTGGCTGTCAATGCTCTGAGGAGTTCCCCCAGTGCAACTGCCCCATCACCGACATCCAGATCATGGAGTACACCCTGGCAAACATGGCCAAGACCTGGACAGAAGCCTATAAAGATCTGGAGAATTCAGGTAACTGAGAAAAAACTCGCTTTTTCAATTCGTGGCAGGTTGTCCTAGGAAAGAATCTTTTATTCCCTCATTATAATGCTCTAGTTTGGCTGAAATATAGAAGGTTTGAAACCAAACCCAGGATCTTAGTCTTGAAAGTCTTACCCTTTTTTCCTCTATTAAACACACAGACAGGAACACACACCACACACTGTATTATGTGTACAGGAATATTTTCCATGGAAGTCTATATTTGGTTAAAAATCTAATTTTTCATACCAAACCATCTCCAAATCTCTCTTTTGATAGTTTTACAGAGAAACTTCCACAATATGAATGATACAGAAATTGTTTTTCAGATTTGCATGAATGCTTTATTTTCCTTTGGTGAAAGCAATTCAGAGGGAGAAGAACACACAGGCCAGACGAGAGCTCCTTTGAGGCAGGGAGAAGGGAAAATGATTCCTCTGTCCTGCAGGGCAATGTCTGCTGCTGGAACACTTATCTTTCCCACTTTCTCCCCAGGTGAGGCTAGGGGTGTCAGTGGAGTTTGTTCTGTGTTGGTGATGGTAGTGGGAGCAGTTTACCCATAGTAGGTGTGTTGTACTCACAGGATACACGCTCCTGAGGGCTTGAGGTAGGAAATAGCAACACTTTCAGTGAATTCACCTTTAGCAAGTGGCCTGCCTGCCCTAAAACCACACAGGCACCAAGCAGAACATCATCAGGAGCCTGTCCTTGTGCTGACTCTCATTTTCAGTCTTCACCAGCCATTTTCAGACATATTTTCTTCAATGACTATTGTCAAAACTGCCCAGATCTCCATGTCAGGAAGGAAAACTGTGAGAAAAGGACCATCTAGCTCAATTCAAGATTAATTCTTCATAAGTTTTCTTTCTTTCTCATGTTGAATGCCACCTTAATCCCTTTAAAGGCTGAAATGCAGTAGCCTGTGTGACTGTGTTCGCAGGGGTCTGAGGATGAGGGAAGAGATGAGGATCTGACTCCATGTTTCAGAAGTCTTGATTTATTATTTTATGATATATATTACATTAAAACTATACTAAAAGAATAGAAGAAAGGATTTCATCAGAAGGCTAGCAAAGAATAGAAAAAGAAGGAATGATAACAAAGGCTTGGGGCTGGGAAAGAGAGTCCGAGCCAGCTGACTGTGATTGGCCATTAATTAGAAACAACCACATGAGACCAATCACAGATGCACCTGTTGCATTCCACAGCAGCAGATAACCATTGTTTACATTTTGTTCCTGAGGCCTCTCAGCTTCTCAGGAGGAAAAATCCTAAGGAAAGGATTTTCCATAAAAGATGTCTGTGACAAGCCTGTGACGTTCCCTCAAAGGTCTGTTGAGGATTTGCTTCACACTTCAACACGTGGCCCCTGCTGGTGTTTGTGCTGCTGCACAGGTCCTTATGTCCCCTCTCATGCTGTCACCCTGGTGCTCAAGCAGCCAGGGTGGGAGTTAATGGCCCAAGGTTAATGCCCACCTTGACCAGATCCCCCCAGGTACCCTGGGGAGCCACAGGGCTGGGCACTTCCAGGAGCAGATCACCAGCTAGCAAGGTCAGATGTGTTCTGTGAATTTCTATGGGTTCATGGATGGGCTGGGTGTGGTGTTGTGAGGGTCCCCAGGACGAGGTGAGAGATGAGAATTTGACTCCATGTTCTCAGAAGGCTGATTCATTATTTTACGATATTATATTAAAAGAATGCTATACTAAAACTATACTAAAGAAAGAGAAAAGATACATCGGAAGGCTTAACAAGAATGATAATGAAATCTTGTGACTGACTCCTCAGAGTCCGACACAGCTGGCTGTGATTGGTTATTAATTAAGAACAATTCACATCTTTGGGTAAACAATCTCCAGACCACATTCCAGAGCAGCAAAACATGGAGAAGCTGAGGCTTCTCATCTTGCCAGGAGAAAAAATCACGGTGAAGGGATTTTTCAGAAAATATCATGGTAACGGGCTGGTTAACACCAGGCCAAACCAGAAATGTGGATTTCAGGAGCTTTTGCCAGCTCAGTACCACACAAGTCAACAAGGATTACTGGCAGTGCCTGCCAGCACAGTCACTGGTTATGTGTTAGCAGTTGTTAGTTGTGGCACAGCATCTTCACAAAAGGTGCTCAAGAGCCACAGGTTGGTCTCACCAAACCCCTTCCCATCCCAGGGGATCTAACCCAGCTCTGAGAAGGTGGGAGCCCTGTGGAGAGGGGAGTTCCAGCCCCACATTCTGTCCTTGCTGCACTCTATCCAAGCACAGGCCAGGGTAGATAATTATATTCAGGCTCCCTCCCCTTGAGATTTGAATGGGGGAAGGTGTTTTTCATTTGCCATGTTAAAGTGACATATTGCAGTGCAATTTCTGCCATATTCCACCCAGGGCTGGAGGCTTTTCAGGGCTAGATAGAGTGATTATCTTTATGTCTAGAGCTGCTGCATCTGATTC
This sequence comes from Geospiza fortis, assembly GCF_000277835.1. Taxonomy (NCBI): domain Eukaryota; kingdom Metazoa; phylum Chordata; class Aves; order Passeriformes; family Thraupidae; genus Geospiza; species Geospiza fortis. The sequence continues at coordinate 4,538,069 of NW_005054358.1, read as the reverse complement.
ATCACTTTGATGCATCATGCGTGAACTTATCCTTTGAGATAGAAGTTGCTATCACAAAAGACTGCAGTATTAGTGTTTTGCTTCTTTGTTTTAATAAATATTCCCAATAACTAGAGGATTTTCTTCATTATGAACAGCAGAGGAGAAATCTCTGATGACATCTGAAGGCTTTTCCAATAAAGTGGACTGAAAGGCACAGGAGTGCTCTGAAAGCAAATACCATTTTGCACAGGAAGCCACTGAAAGCCCAAAACATTTGTATTCTGCTTCTGGTCTGTGTTGGATCCTCTGTTAATTTAAAAAAAATTGTGCAGGGCGAATCAAGAGTTGCTGTGATTTGGAATAGTATCTTCAAAGTCAAGGAGGCTGCAGTGAACTGAAACTGCTTTGAATCAGCTCAGGAGTTTTTTTAGCCCTCTGCTTCACTGCTTGTGGGTAAATTGAGAAAAATAACGCTACCTTATTCAAAAAATTCAGTGATTGTGGATTAAGAAAAAATGCCAACTTTTAATTAAGTCATTTGGTGGAGTTAATTTGTTTGTTTATTTGAACTATTGCTTTCTGATTTAAAAGTTTTAACACTGGTCAAAGGAAAATTTCATCTGTGAAAGAGATGTCTGACCAGTCAATTCCCCGTGGTGCCACTTGTGATGCTGAGTCACTGCCATGGGACTGCCTTAGGGATGGGGTGACTCAGCAGAAAGAGGGGCCAAGCTGCATCACGGGAGGTGTAGTTCCAGCCATCAGCAAGGTTTGCTGTGCAGAGGAATAAAATAGCCACAAATGCAAACAGACTTGTTAATTAATTGGAAATTCTCAGGGTTAAGAACCAACTATTCCCAGAAACAGGGAATATCCCCATCCATACCTGTGGTTTCCAGGCAGAGTTATAAATAAATATAAATAATGAAGAAACAATGTTGTTTTTTAAAGTACTTTTCTTTTTCTTCATCACCCTAATTTTAAACAACCCCACCCAGCTTTTATTTTGCCAGATTTGCTGCTCATTTGTTTTTCCCCCAACGTTGCACTGCGGTAGCAAAATGTGCACACTGCACCGAAATTCCTGCCTCGCCCGTCTCGATGAAAAATGTACCACATTCATCATCAGAGGGAAAAGAGCCTGGGCTCCTGCACAAAAAGGCTTTTGAGGAAATTGATTTATAAGGGGCGGGAAGCAAATGCAAGGCTTTTACTGCTGAAAGGTACCTGGAGTAATCAGCATGGTCAACAGAAGCAATTATACCTGATGGTGGTTCCAGAGGCCCACGGAAAAGCACACAGTCAGGGTTGGGGAGGAGAAGGGCACTGGCAGCAGCATTAAAAACACTGTGAAAACCTGAGAGATGACTAAAAAAAAAGCTCTTGGTTATCTTTGGGGGAGAAAGGAGACAAGCAGATGTCCCAGGGATGTTGGTAGTGCAGTGATAATGATTATTTTTATGAGTAGGATGTGAACATCCACTTACCATCCATGTCAGGATGGGACTGACTGATGTACAGATATCCTTTGTTGGGCAGCTAAGCATGAACTGCAAGTAGGAAATTTCCTGGATAGGAAATCTGTTATGCAAATATCTTAGACTTTGTACAATAAGATTTAAATTATCTGATTTTTTTCCCACTAATTCTATGGATTATTTCATTTTTTATTTGAAAAGATGTCAGCCTTTACAAGCTCTCCTTTTCCTTCTGAAAATAGGATGAAGGAATTAAAAAAAAAAAAGATTGGGAAAGGATCAGAAATAATGTTGATAATGTAGAGGAAAAGATGGCTATACTTCTTGTTGGCTTGTTTGGGAAGTTTATGGCAGGGTCCTAGTCCAGCTTCCCTCTAGAAGCAGGACCACAGCCAGCACTAGGTCAGGTCAGCCTTGGTTTTGCCTAGCAGAGTGTAAAATGAGAGATTTTTATACATCTCTGATCATGTTCCAGCACTGCATTACCTCCAAGTGATGAAGTTTTTCAGTAAATCATTTTAATTTCTCAAGCTGCAAACTGTGTGTTGCTCCTTGTTATAGCAAGTGTCTCTCAAAAGAGGATTTTTGTTCATATCTGTGAGTACCTTTTGCTGTAATTAAATATCCCTTGGCCTCCTTTTTACCAAATGACTGCCCACACCTCACTTTGCAGAACTCAGAGCACCTCGGTGTCCCTCAGCTCTGCCCTCCCAGTCTCTGTTCATCCCTTTTAGGTGGGTGCCCCTTTCTTGGCACCTTTTCAGTGCCAAGAAAAGCTGAATATCAACTCCCCCAAGCAGGATTCAGCCCAGTAGGAAGTTTTTTTTCCAGTAAGAACAGGATGTTGACCCACCTCAGCCCCCAGGACCTTCCTCATCTGATTGTGCCCAAGCCTGTGCTGACACCTGGGGTTTTTCTCTCCCGGTACAAAACATTGCTCTTGTCGTTATTGCATTTGATGGAGTTCTTATTGTCCCACTCATTGCATTTCTCAGGATCTCACTGTGTCAAATATGGTTTTCTAGCATCAAAAATTGAGTTATTTTCCCCTGAGAAAGTTGGAACCATCTGGTTTTTCCTCATCTGAGGATGTCCCAGCCTGGTAATCAGAATCTGAGCAAACCACCCTTCCCAGGTAGGAAGGAGGAGCTGATCAGAAACAGTATCAGAATTTCTGATTGTGGTGAAAAAAAAACCTCAAACAAACCCTGCATAACCGTTTTTTTTTTCATTATCAAACAAAATAAAACGGAAATAAAGTGATCAAAAAACAACAAACACAACAAACAGCAATACTGAACAATCTATTTTTCGATCAATTGAATTTGTTCCTTTGGCTAAAATCGACACCTTTTGTTCTCACCCGAGCCCTGCAAACTATTTTATTTTATTTTCCTCATTACAAAATGCAACTCTTTTAACTTCAAATAGAGTTAAATAAGAGGTAAGAATCAGAATGTTCTTTTTAAAAAATGCAAAAGCAGGACATTTTAACAGCATCCAAACCTTTCCTCTGGGGAATTTTTAAAGCTTTGTTTTCCCCCCTTTTTTTTAATTACACAGCAAAATGCTTTGCCTTCAACAACAAACAGCATTTCAGGACCAGCTGAAAAACAATGTAAATGAGAACACTTTAACTGAAAATGATTACAACTCCCAGCTTTTTATTTATAACCCTTACACTATAACCTCATGTTCCAGGGAATTTCTGTGGTTTTGGTTTTCTTCTCCACCGTGTACATTTTAATTGTGTTGTTTCACCTTGATATTCACTACAGGGGATTTTTTTTATATATGGGAGCAGCAACAGCCATGGAATTAGTGGCTTCCTGGGGCAGAATGACAGAGCAGGGAGTTAATGGACACCACCTTTCCCTTACAGAGCTGATGGCCTCATCATCACTTCTCTTTCTCCACCCTGCCAACAAAACCTTTGTCACAGCTCAGAAACCTCCGCATTTCTCCCCATTTCTTGTGTGTGTGTGTGTTCCAGATGAGTTTAAATCCTTCATGAAAAGGCTACCTAGCAACCACTTCCTGACCATTGGGAGCATCCACCAGCACTGGGGGAACGACTGGGACCTGCAGAACCGCTACAAGCTGCTGCAGAGCTCGCTGGAAGCCCAGCGCCAGAAGATCCAGCGCACCGCCCGCAAACTCTTTGGCCTCAGTGTCCGGTGTCGGCACAATCCAAACCACCAGCTGCCTAGGGAAAGGTACTTCCATCCTTCCTCAGGCATGGGGGAGCTGGGCTCAGGGGCTGGTGGAGCTGGGATTGGGTTTGGGATTAATCCCAGCAGGCTGTGTTCGGATGTAGGGGGTGTTGGCGTGGATGTCTGGGGGAAACGGTAAAATCTGGAAATTCCTGGAGGTGTAGGTAACTTTGTCACATCCCTGATTACATTCATATCCCTTCTGTGTGGTTTTACCTACCCATGGGAAGGGCTCACTTATTCTTTAAGTTCTGCAAGAATATCTTCAGTCCGTTCTGCTTTTTTTGTGGTTTTCCCTCAAGATCCACAGCTGAGCTTTCAGCCTCCTCTTGCTGTTCAAAGAGACATGTGGAGCACAAGATGCTTCAGTCCATTCTTGTGCTCCTCAATATCTCCAGAGAGAAAGGAGAAGCTTTAGTTTCACTTGGAATACATGACATTTTTGCTGTGAGATGCAGCATGAACCTGTAAAACCTCACTGGGCAGAAACCTGGCAGGGTTATTATAGGAGAGAGCAGATTTTCCCTTTATTATAGGTGGAGAGAGCATTTTCCATTGCTACAGCAATTATTGATATCTAATAATCTCCTCCTGCTGGCTCCTTTCAGCCCTAACCTGTAGCTGAGTTTGCTTAAAGTCATTTTTGGAGACTGGCATTTCTGGATTTTCATCAACATCTCTTGCTGTGTCTTTCTACATTGTCTGGACTGAAGCAATATGGAAAATCTTGGGGGGAAAAAAGTGAGCCTGAGTGCCTTTTCTTCCATGCTTCTCTTGGAAGGGTCAGGCCAAGTTAATATTTGAAGAGAAACTGTTTGTCCATTTCCTTCATTACCTAAATATCCTGTTTCAAGACAAAATTGACAGATTGACTGCTGTCTACAGCTCTCATCCAGCTCCCTGGCTGCTGAGCATGCTGGCTTTTTATTTAATCACTGTGCAGCTTAGAAAACTCTTCCAGGAGTTAACACCTCTTTAATTACCAAGAAATCTCATGTTTCTAGACAAAAATTTGATGGACTTACTAGGGATGAGGAGAAATATCTATTAAATGTAAGAGATTATGAAATAAAGTCTTTGGAGAGCTTCCTAAACCTGGCCCATCCCTGCCAAGTGGCTGAGCTGTTCTGACCAGGCTGAGTGCTGGAGGAGCCACAGGCATGTCCAAGGTGGAATTTTGAGTTGTTTTTAAATTTTTAACAACAGCAACAACAACAAAGTAAAGCAGCAGCAAGGAAAACTCCATCCAACCATGTTACTCCAAAAGATTCAGACAAATATGTCTTCAGCATTTATCATCTATTTTAAAAACCCAGCCAAGCAGAAAGGGAGCCTCCAAGTACTACAATGAAATGTGGGGGAAGGAGGGTGGAATGGATGATGGCAGATGGGTTTTTAACTGACTGATGTGCTTGATTTGTTTAAGTCAACATCAGCAGGCATATTATAATTTCTTTTCTTGTTTGTCATTCTGCATCTGCAGCTAGGCAGGGGAGCAGTGTGGTAGGAGCTCTGTAGTGGAATAGGTGCAGCCCATCTTTCTCCTCACAGAGCTGGGAAATACTCTCATTTTCTAATTGTTGCTGTACAGAATGACAGAGGCTTATCAAGCATGCTAGTGGCTTTGAAAGGATGGCTTGGTTCTATTAAGAGCAAGCCTCTCTCTCTCTAATACACATAATTGTAAGCCTGCATTATACATTCAAAGGCAATGTACAAAAAAAAAATAGATTGCAGTTGATTATCCTCAGGGAAAGGAATAGGTGGTGCTTCCAAAAGGAAAATAAGAAAAGAGTAGAGATTCTGGCAATTAGGCTGATTCTCCATGACCCTTTGCAATGGCTAAGGAGACAGAAATATCTATATCTATATATCCATATATCCATATATCCATCTATCTATATATCTATATATCATCTATATATCTATATATCTATATCTATCTATATATATATCTATATATCTGTATATCTGTATATCTATATTTTACTTATATAAATATAGATAAAATATAAATGTATCAATATATAAATATAGATAAATATATATCAATATAAAAATTGAAAATGTATAAATATACCAATATATCAATATAGATATATAGATACCAATATATTTCATCTGTACTTCTTTTGTCAAAACCCAGGAAAGTTTACAGGTTTAAAGCAGAGGCAAGCCTGCTGGTTTAAAAAGGAGACCACTCCCCAGTTAATAAAACTTTGATGTCAAATGATCACCTGTAGTTTTATTTTAAAGCACTGGATGTAAAATAGAAATAACATCCAATGGAGAGAAGGGTTATACATGTTCTGGCCTGCAGCCAAAATACATCTCACAGCTGCTGAGGAAAAAAATAGCATTTTTTACTTCACTGTTCTGTACAGAAAACCCAAAAGTACCCCCAGAGCAGCTAGTGCTGGTTGGGAACTGAAAGGTGAGTTTACAAAGGAAATTATTTAAGTCCCTGCCTTTTTTCCTGCAAATAAAAACCCAAATCTGTCTGGCTCCCTGTTCCCAGCATTGCCAGGGAGCCACATGTCCAGTGAGCAACAGTCAGAGAACATTGCAAAGTAATTCTCACTCAGAGCTTGGCCTGCAGGTCATATTTATTTTCACTTTAGAATCATGGAATCATTGAGGTTGGAAAAGACCTCCAAGATCAGTGAATCCAACCTGGGCTTGATCCCCATCTTGTCACCCCAACCAGAGCAGTGAGTGCCACATCCAGGCGTTCCTTGGACACCTGCAGGGGTGGGGGTTCCCACCACCTCCCTGGGAATATTTTAAATGAAGATCAATGGCTACTCTGGCACTGGTTTCCAGCTGCTCAGCAGTGGATTTTTCCAGCACCTTCCTGCTCTGACACCTCTTGGGCACAATGCAATGAGCCTGAGCCATCAGAGGGTGTGTTTTAAAAAGTTACCTCCTGTCAGCTGAAGGGCTTTGGCTGGTCCTGTGTATATTCTTAACCTGTCCCAGTTGCAAGAAAAAATGGTGTGATTTATACCACTTTACTTCTCTCTCACTCTCTCACACTTCCCATTGTCGTGTTTGTAGCTGATGCCCAGCTCTGCCCTGGATTCTGCATTTTTATTTAATTACATCCTTTATTGCTGCCATCAGCAGATGGTGGGTAGTCTCCTGTTTCATTTTAGTATTGTTTTTTTTAGTCTTACTTCTATCTTTGCTGAAAGCTAAGACACACACACACACCAACAAACAACCTCCCATCCATCCCCCACAAAGTTCATCTGGAGAACAGGAAATTTACTGGTATCCATTGCAAGATAACAGCTGAGGCTTCTTTCCCGTTTTGTTCTGCTGGGTGTTAGTATAAAGAAGAACAGAACTATCCAGTGATTTTTTTCCTAAGACAGAACACACTCAAAATGGACAGAATGTGGTCACCTGACTCTAATTTATTCCATTCCTATGGCCTGGCAGTCCTTGGTGCAGCAACTCAGGGGCATTATCGACACCTAAAACCTGTGTAAAGCATCAGTCCAGCACTGCACAAATCCAGGTGCATTTGGCTGGTTTTCCAAACAGGAAGCACAAAACTTCAGATGGGTGGAAAAATATTTGTATTGCTGAAAAGTGAGCAAAAATTCACCCGTGAGCAGAAGACAGCCTCAGCCCCCTGGGATGGTTTGGAAATGCTTGTTGCTGTCAGCTTGTGGCCGTGTTTTACAGCCACACTGTGCTGTGCTGTCCCCTCCCCTCTGAGGCAGAGCTGTCCCAGGAATTAAGAAGAGCCCTGTGCATTTTTGAGGGACCAGGGCTGTGACTGTCTTCCTCTACAGCAGGTATTTATGGAGGTCACTGCCTTGCTCCCAAGCTCCCCAGCCAGCCTTGTCCTTTCCACCAGCAGAAGAGCTCCTCTTGGCTGGGAATAGGGGGAAGGGACCCTGGCAGCCCTGTACCAGGGATAGAAGAATATGAAAAATTGTCTGTTCCCATATCCAACACTTCAGAATTTTCCTTCCAATGCCCTTCCTTTTTTCCTTGCCCTTATTTTTACTCCTTTTCTTCCTGCTTTTTGTTTCTGCCTGCTCTTTCAGTGGTTGCTGTTGCAGTTTTTCCCTTTCTCCACCCGTTACTCCTGCCCACTGTGTTTCTCTCTCATTTTGCCTTTTACCTGCACATTTTCCTCTCTTTCTTTCCCAGTCTTTCTGCTTCTGCTCCTTGATTATTTCTTTCCTTCCAGTGCTTTCCTCTGTTTTACACTCTCATCCCTCCACTGGCTCCCTCCCCCTAATCATCTTGCTGTTCTTTGCTGCTGTATCATTTAATGCCTTCTTTGATACAGCCCACAGCTTAATGATTATTCGGAGGTCAGGCGATGCAGGTGCCATGAATTTCACTAATCCAGCTCTGAGAGCCTCTGTCCATAATCACTCCTCCTGTTCTACAGGGGCTGAATCCTAATTTGTCATTAGCCAGTCCTCTCACTGCAGCACTGCCAAGAACTTTTTTGCCCAGAGGAGACAATGAAGTATTCATTAGCCAGGGGGGAGGTGGAGGGGAGGGAGCAGAGGCTGCACACAGGGTTCTGCTGAGGGCTGCTGAGAAAGGAGTCCCTGTACCCAGCTTTCCTGGGGCAGTGGGAAGGGGGGAAAGGGGGAAACAAGACAACGTGGCAAGTGGGTTGCGCAAAAAAAAGTGAACGTGGGCTGCAGTGTCATTTTCTAGGAGTCGTTCCAGGGCTGCAGGATGTGGGGTTGAAAGCGCTGATCCAGCAGCTGTGGGAGTGGTGGGGCTCAGGGGTGGGTGAGTGGGGCTGATTTTAAGGAAGAGACTTCAAGAAGTGATTAATTAGCAGAAGGCTTTTGGGTTTTTTTTTTAAGGAGGAATAGTTTTAGCAGCTTTGTCTCTATGCATCCTGGCTTCCATCCTCTTTTCTACTGTTCTGAGCTCATAAGCAAAGGTTGCTGCTTGCTTTGCCTTGTCCTGTTATGGGTCTGTTTTTTAGAGGGTGGGGCCAATTGCCAATGACCTGAAGAGCAGTTTTCTCCTGCTAGCCTGGGAGTTCTGCTGCCCTTGTAATGTCCTGATAGCCCCACAGCCTCTGGCATGGCTTTATCAGCTCCATTCCCATGTCACTGTGGCCCTGCAGGGATCCTTGGCAGGACACAGTGCCTGTCTTGGCTCCTGGTGCAGAGTGAAGATAGAGAGCTCAGGTGAGCATTTCTAACTGGTAGCAATTTCTTAGAAGGATTTTTCTCATCACCAGAGGAGTAAACAACAGATGAAAGATTCAGTCTAGAAATAGACTGGAATAGCTCCCAGATGCCACGGCAGGGTATGGATGTTCCGAGAGCTCTGCCTCAGACATATCCCTGAAAACACTGTAGCTCCAGCAAGATGCCAACACTGATTCCCTGTGAGGCCTTACAGTGCTAATTCTCCCTTCTCCTCACCCGCAGGACGATACAGGAATGGCTTACCCGAGTCCAGTCCCTGCTCTACTGCAACGAGAACGGGTTCTGGGGGACGTTTCTGGAAAGCCAGCGGAGCTGCGTTTGCCACGGTGGCACTAGTCTGTGCCAGCGCCCCATCCCCTGCATCATCGGGGGCAACAACAGCTGTGCCATGTGCAGCCTTGCCAACATCTCCCTCTGCGGCTCGTGCAACAAGGGCTACAAGCTTTACCGAGGCCGCTGCGAGCCCCAGAACGTGGACTCGGAGCGGAGCGAGCAGTTCATCAGCTTTGAGACGGACTTGGACTTCCAGGACCTGGAGCTGAAGTACCTGCTGCAGAAGATGGACTCCCGCCTGTACGTGCACACCACTTTCATCAGCAACGAGATCCGCCTGGACACCTTCTTCGACCCGCGGTGGCGCAAGCGCATGTCCCTCACCTTGAAGAGCAACAAGAACAGGATGGACTTCATCCACATGGTGATCGGGATCTCCATGCGCATCTGCCAGATGCGCAACAGCAGCCTGGACCCCATGTTCTTTGTCTACGTCAACCCGTTCAGTGGGAGCCACTCGGAGGGCTGGAACATGCCCTTCGGGGAGTACGGCTACCCGCGCTGGGAGAAAATCCGCCTCCAAAACAGCCAGTGCTACAACTGGACCCTGCTGCTGGGCAACCGGTGGAAAACCTTTTTTGAGACCGTCCACATCTACCTACGCAGCCGGACTCGGCTGCCCTCCCTCCTGCGCAACGAGACTGGCCAAGGGCCCGTGGACCTTTCCGACCCCACCAAGCGCCAGTTCTACATCAAGATCTCAGACGTGCAGGTCTACGGCTACAGCCTGCGCTTCAACGCGGACCTCCTGCGCAGTGCGGTGCAGCAGGTCAACCAGTCCTACACGCAGGGCGGGCAGTTCTACTCCTCCTCCTCTGTCATGCTCTTGCTGCTGGATATTCGGGACCGAATCAACCGCCTGGCGCCTCCAGTGGCCCCGGGGAAGCCGCAGCTGGATCTGTTCTCGTGTATGCTCAAGCACCGCCTGAAGCTCACCAACAGCGAGATCATCCGAGTGAACCACGCCCTGGACCTGTACAACACCGAGATCCTCAAACAGTCCGACCAGATGACAGCCAAACTCTGCTAACCCCCGGACTTAGCAATGGACACTTTGGTGATTGATCCTATTGCTGTATTAAAAAAAAAAAAAAAAAAGAAAAATAAAACAAACAAACCCACAAAAAAAGAAAAAAAAAGAAAAAAGAAAGAGAAAAAAAAGAAAAAAGGAAGAAGTAAAAGCGGGGGGAAAGAAAAGGGGAAAAATAAGATTTGTTAAATGTAATTAATATACAAAAGAGGAAAAAAAAAGAGGAATTTCTTCATTTGTTGAAAACTAAACCCGTTCTAGCCGCTGTATAAGACTGTCAGGCATGTTTGTTATTTCTATAATCCGTCATAAAAGGGTAACACCGTACTCTCTCTTGACCTTGGGGGTGTTGCTTGCGAGTCCTCAGGGGCAGCAGAGGAAATAAAGGGAGGAGCAGAGAGAGGGGCAAACTTCTGTACTGAACTGTCAAGTTTTCTGCTATGCAGGTGCCAAGACAAAGAGACATACAGAAAAAAAAAATCAAAGCAAACAAACAAACAAGAGTTATATGTAAATGTAAAAGAGCTGCCATTATTCCTATAGTGGGAGTAAATGGTTAAAGATAAAAGATATTTCTTCTGTTGAGATTTATGCCAGCTTTATGTTGAGTTATTCCTGCAGCCTGTGCTGAGCTTTGCTGGAGACAGCAGGGGATGGCAGCCCTTGGGCCTAAAACTGATGAGTTTTCACACCTCCTTGGTGAGACCACACAGAAAAGGTGGAGGGTGGGTGCAGAGCTCAGGTGTCCTCCCTTTGGGATTTCCATCTTGGAAGACATTTCACCAGAGGTAGAGGCTCAGCAGATGCTGGAAAACGTGTTGGGTTGTTTAGCTTGACCTGCAGTTGGTGCCCTGCCCTGGGCTGGTGCTGCCTTCAGAGGTGCAAGAGGAGAGGCAGCACCTGTAAATCTTCACTCACTCATCTTTCAGGCCCTTCTAGACAGTCCCTAAAGCAGAGAAAGCCAAAATCATAAAGGCAAAGCTGAGTTTGTCTTTCTGCCTCAGGTGCTGGGTTTTCCAATAGCACGGGGTAACCCTCATCACCACAAAAACTAAAGCACAATGCAAGGGAATACATTTCCAAGGAAACCTGGAGACACTGAAGGGTACATAGGTCATTTCTGTTCACTGGGAAAGGAAAAAATCCTTTTTACTTTCTTATGTCTCTGTGGCTGTGAATAATATCCTTGTCTCACTTACACTTTGTCCACAAAAAAAAATACAGCAAATATATGAGAACATTTTATTAAAATATATGCAAAATTAGTAAAAGGGAGGGGTGGGAGGGAAGAGCACAACAACCAAACCTATCCCAAGTTTGCAAGGATAAAGCCAAATTAAAAAGAACTGAGTTATCAAAAAAATACTAAAATAACCAAAAGGTGGGTAAAATTTTTTTGAATGTGTGGGGATGTGTTTGGATTTAAACAAAAAGTAAGATGTTGAATGGAGTGTGTGAATGAAGGATCATCTGAGCTGGATGATGAAGTCTGAACACTGTGGGAGGTGAGTAGTGAGGTGTTTCTCTTAATTTCACTGTTTTTTTTTAGTTGAAGTTGATTGAGAAGTGCTAGTGAGAGACTGGAATTCCTGCCCTTCAGAAAGGGAGAAATAAATCTCTGATCCTGAGGGCTTCCAGAGGTGGAGGAGCATCCTGGGGAAAACAGGTCTGAGCAGGGGGCACAGCCCTGATCCAAAGACCAAGATTCAGGTCTGGCTCATGATTTAACATGTTGATTCAACTGAGTTCAAAATAGTCTTGTAGGAATTTTTACTTTATTTGAAGACTTTGGCTGAGATTCTGAGAGTAGCATCACTTCATGCATTGTGGTGTTGGCCATGTGACACCAGGGGTTTGGGCAATTAAGGCTGGTTTCAGGTTTAATTTGTGTGATTTAGGTTGTTCTCATCCAAATTTCCTGAGAAGAAACTGGATAGCTTAAGGAAAATATACATTCACTGAACTCTCCTGCTGAGCTACCAATTGAGGGCATAAGAAAAGAAATTTGGATAATCAGTAAAACCCCAAAATGAGGGATTAGTCACCAAAGTCTGTATATCCAAGAATGGATATCAGAAGAAGAGTTGGGTGAATTAAAAAGCAAGGATGTTTTTAGGGACATTTCCTTTAGTGGGAGCTTTTTCCCCCTACCTTGTATCAAGATCTCTCTCTCACCTGGTCAGTCCACACAAGAGGCCTTGGGCTGCCCGTTTTTCCCAGTGTTTGTTTTTCATTTGCTTGGTCTTTGCTTTGTGTAGCAGAAAATCATATTAGACCTCACCATTCCAAGAGTGTTCTTTATAGATGTGACATTTCTGCCTCAGCTTTCTGATAAGAGAACATTTGGCAGCAATCGTATGCATGGAGGTGAGTTTTAAGCAAATAGTAGAGAGTATTCATGGGAAATGAATGTCAAATTTGTAATTATCAGTAGAAATAATGTTCCTGACAGTTACATCCATCTAAGCAGGGAATAGAAATGTACTGTTTAAATTACATGTATGACCCAAAGAGCTGACACTTGAAAGAACTATGGTTATAGCTCTAAAAATACTGACTGCTGCCTGAGCTGCAGCCTGCATGCAATGATGGGATTTGCTCATGGCTGGGAATAGTGACTGTGCCAACACAGAGTGAAATTAATTCGATAAATTCTTTCCTTTGAGATAAGAATCCAGGTCTAGTGAGTGGAAGCCAAAGAAGCTGCAATTAAATCTCAGATCTCGTGGGAAACTAGCAGCACATTACCTAAATCTTGCCTGGTGTTTGTGGCACTGGTAGGGATCAAATCAATTGCCCTCATGTATCTTTAATGATGCCTTGGGATGAGCAGCCCCCAGCATTTACTGCCTTTAGCAATGGGGGCAGCTCCATAAACCTTAAGAAAGGTTTTGGGTGCCAGCACAACATTAAATCCTGGCTGGATTTAACACCAAGTGGATGCTGAGAGAGGCAAGTGAGGGAACATTCCCATGGTGGCTGGGAAAGGGGAAGCAGTGCAGGGAGAGGGAAGGAGTTTTGGCACAGCCATGCTGTCAGCATATGGAACTCACCTTGGGAGTACCTGATGGCGCACCTGGGAATGGTGGCACATCAACACCACAAAGTGGGGCCATGTTCCAACAAGGCTACATCAAATTTTGTGAAGGAACGCAACAAAAATGTCAAGAAGAAACTCCCATACCATTTTGTTCTCACTGAGAAAAAGGAAAAAACCCAAACAAGCCAATCAAATGTGGATGATTGCTTTTGATGCTAGGAAATAAATTAAACAGGGTACATGCTCTGCTTCCACTGCTCAGTCCCAAAAGCCCTTCCCCAGGCGAGGGGCAGTCTGTGACAGCCAGATCCAGAAACATCCCCCAGGTTTGGTTTAGGGAATATTTTCTGCAGGCGATAGGAGATGTGGAGGCATCTGACATCTACCTCAGCAAGAGAAAGCAGTTCAGACCCCCAGAGAGACCACACCAGTGATCCAGTGGGGTTAATGGGCTCCTGAGGAAATGATGGTCATAAAAATGTGCTTGACAGGACAATGACTGGAATGGAAGGCAATTAACAGAGCAGAATTAGGTGGGACCCAGAGAACCCCTTCACCATAAAGCTCGGCCCACTAACCTGCATGCTCAGTGGGCATTGTTGCAGAGTTTAATGATAAAAGTGATGTTCAGACTCTCAAGTCAGAGTAACCATCCTCTGACTGTATGGGAACAAAACCCAGCTTCCTTCCTTGGCACGAGAAGGAGCTAGGGAGCAATCCATCAGATTGTCTCAGCTAATAGAGAGATGCTCTACCAATTTAGGACAGATTCTTGTCCCTTGATGTCATTAAATTAGGCACTACATGAAAGCTTGGAGCTTCCAAATAACCCAGAGAAAAAAAAAAAGAAAAGCCAATTCCAGGTGTCCCAAAGCCAAAGCAAGGAAAAAGGAGCAGGTAGGGCAGAATCCTGCTTCCCTTCAGATGCAGAAGACTTCTGGGACCATTTTCCTCCAGTCACGTGACAGAAATTCATTGGGAGCTTCCTAAGAAATCTGCTCTTTTTAAATAATTCAAATTTAGACTCACCAGCCGGTGTGGCAGAAAGCAAGAGACGTCAGCAAGTCTTATTAACATGCTGATGCTATGGCTTCAGGAGTGTGCAGAATGTCCATTTGGATCAGGTCTAAGAGCACAGCATGAAGTTGCCATGGAAACATGGGGAGGCCATTAATTAGCTATCACATGGAATCATCAGGAAGAATCTGGACCTCAGCAGCCTTGGCCTCCTCAGAGGCAAAGGGCACAGCCCCAGAGACGCCCCCAGTGACCCCTGCACAGCTCCAGGTACAGCCACATGCTGGAGCAGAAATGTCCTCTTGAAGGGATGAGAAGTGGGTGGACAAGAAAGGGGAGGGAGCAACAAGCAGAGAAATAGATAAAGCATGGAGATAATTCCCCTTTTTCTTGCCCCTTTCCCTTCCCTTCCCTTGCCTTCCCTTCCCTTCCCTTCCCTTCCCTTCCCTTCCCTTCCCTTCCCTTCCCTTCCCTGGAAGCCTGGCTGCTCTTGCACAGAAGAACACAAGAGATCTGCTGCTTTTTGAGCTGATAAGGCTCGTGCCAGTGACCTCAAAAACATCAAGAGCAGCCCCAAGGCCTGGCAAATCCAATTAATGGAGTTTGCATCCTCTTGGGTGGGCTGCACCTGGGAACTCCAGTGCTCCCCAAAGCCATCCTGCTCCCTAAAGTCAGCTCAGGCCATGCTAAACCAGGAATCCCTTTCCCCAAAGAGAAACATGGGCAAGTAAGAGAGGCTTCTTGGCCACTTGCCCAGCCTCCCTTCAGAGCCAGAATCCTGTAAGCAAGCTGTGATGGACTTCAGCTGCCATGGATGGGATGTTCTTTTTTAGCTCTTTAGCCCACTTGCTAAAACACAGCTCAGGAGGACATTTGGCAGATGGTGCCTCCTGCACAGGGGGGTAGCAAGGTCCCCAGCCTGGCTGCTCAGTCCCAGTGCTGCAGGAGACACGCTGGGTGCCAGTCCCAGCTCTGTGCTCCTAAAACACTTCCCTTGAGGATTTTATGGAGGAAATGGCCCAAGGAGGAGGTGCTGCAAGTCTGAGAGCAGAGAACAGGAGGATGATCTGTGGGGTGTGTTTTGGGGAGAGGATGAAGGGAGACATGGCAGACAAGGCAGAAGGAGGTCATGGGGGAGGCACTTCCATGTTCTTTCTGCCTTGGAAAATTTGAAATCATAGATTAACTCTGTTGGAGAAAGCCAGATTATAGACTTCTTGTCCAAGAATGCACATATCAATTATCTCACCCTCACAATTTCTTTACCTTAATCTAAATCTTCTCCTAATGTCATCAGAATTATTATTCAACTGTGAATTAAAAGAATATGAAAATCAGTGAGGACTAAAATACTATATAAAAGCCTTGTTGGACACTTCAGTCCTTTCTCCTGAATTTTTAACTGGAACAAGATGGGTGCTTTGTACAACCAAACCTTCCTTCAGTGTAACAAGAAAAAAAGGCAATTTTTCCAAGTCTCTGCCCCTTGGATATTAAAGGCATCTCCAGGAACTGCCCCAGGTGCTGTTACCCATCTTGGTGTACCCATTTTGAGAGTGCAATCTCCAGGTGGCTCTGTCTACCTCCAGCACTCGCTTGTAAGCCAAGAAGGAAATCTGACCTTGTGTAGAGCCCTTAAACAAACAGGCCATGGGTTCCTCCCTAGGAGAACTACAAAAGGTATAGCTGGAAAAAAATCACCACGGCAGCAGAATCTGTGGAGGAGTGAGATCTGGTGAGGCGACCCTGAAGAGATACAGGCAGGCACAAAAGAATTTGGAATACTGACCTCAGTGCTCAGGGAGGACTCCTTTCACCCCCCCAGCCCATCTTGCCTATCATCACCTCCTCATTTCAGTTTTGGCTCAGTGATGAACACAGCCAGCCCATTAGATATTAATATATATATATATAACACGCATCATGCAAGCAGAGCTTAAAATAATATTTTAATGCTGAAAAAGTCAAATAAATCAAACTGAAAAAAAAAAGAAAGCAAAATGAAATGGGAAAAGCACAGCAGCTTATTTTGTTTATTAGGGATGTTTTTGCCAATGATAAATCTCTATGAGATGCCTTAATTTTTAACTACACAAGAGCTTCCAGTAAAAAATGTCCAACTGAATCATTTTGGCTGAAATTTTAGGTAAAGATTTCTTGACTGACAAATGTGGGAGGGGTATTACTTTTTGAGAATCTGAGTTAGCCCTGTGTTTTAATACTGTCAGTCATGTTGTCTAGAGCATAGATTTGAACAGGAAAGAGAAGTTCAGCTGGGGTGATTTTCCAGGATGCTCACACGTCTCCTCAAACAGGGTGTGCCAAGGGGAGCTGAAGGTCAGGAGTTCTCAAAGCTGCTGCCAGGAACAGAGCAAAGGACGACTGGATTCTGGTGCTGCTGAATTCGAGTGAGGGAGCCAAGAGTCTGACTGTGGCATCAGAAACACAATTGCACCCTCTGTGTTTCTAGATGGAAGTTTTTGTTAAGCTTTGATAGGTGTATATTATTGATCTTTTAATTGATCTATTAATTTATCTATTCATCTACACTTTGAGGGCTCCATGACAATCCAAGTCTCATTGTGCTTATTCCTGGGCATACACTGAATTAATACAAGGCTGCCACAGACATGGTCAGTTTAGGACTGCTCTGACTTTAGAGGTGGGAAAAAGAAGTCCAAAAAGGACAGAGAGTGACTTGCTATGGAAAGCCTGCACAGAACTGTGAGCAGAGTCTCTCTGGAGTCTCAGCCCTAAGCCTGACCTTTGTATGAAGATGAAGAGAATGCCAGTGTGGGATTAGTTATTCCAGGTGTGCTTTATTTCCATCGCCAGTTCCTGACTGCCCCACTCACACAGGCAGTGACTGACCTTGAGATAGATGCACAGTGATGTGCTGCCACAATGTGGGTTTTGTTTCAGACTTCTGGCATCCCAAATACTCAGGTCCAGCCTGAAAGATTGTCTTCACCTGATTTTGGGGTGAATTTCTATTCTACTTCATCTCCAGGAAATTTCTGTTTTGGGGTAAATTTCCCATAATAGAAATTTCCTGGAGATGAAGCAATCCTTATTTCAGCCTTTTTTCTGGAGCAGGCTCCTTGACTGCATTCAGCATCTCCTTCTTTGTGGGATTGTGCCATAGTTCAGGACTGAATCTCATTCTGCCATGCGGTGACAGGATTCTATTCTACAAATGTCAGCCATCTACGGGCTGAGATCTGGCTCTCAAACTTCCCTAAGACATTTAGACTCAGGGCTCTGTTAAGATTCATTCCAGAAAGAGAAACCTGGATATTGCCTGAGTTGGATTTAGACACTAATTCTGACCTTTTGTGTTTTTACAAGCTACTCAATTAAGGTAGATCACTCCTGCCTCACTCCAGGATACTTGTGAACTATCTCCAGACTTTCATTCCCTCTTGATATGAAAATCTAATCATGTTCATTGCTCAAAATCAACTCTGGTTGAAGACTAATGCAAAAAGGCTCAGCTTAAGCAAGCAGCTTGTTCAGGAAATGTAGATAAGAAACCCTGGCGGGTTGCTTTGAAAGTCAATAGACTTGGATTTAGGAGGATTAGTGAGGAGATCAGTCCTGCAAGGTGCTGAGCACGATGAGTTGCAACACTGAGGGTCTGAACATGTGTGGCAGATGCATGAAAGTCAAAGGGACTGCTCAAACCCCTCAGAGTTATTTTGGCTGAAATTCAGAGTTCTCAATAACTGGCAACAGGGAGAATCCCAGATCTCAGGGCCGTAAAGGCCCAGGAGCCTCAAGATCACAAACCCAATTTGCCAGCCAGAATTAATTTGTTCATCTCAGCAGCTGGTTGGGTGAGCTGAGCCTGGGCAGCTGTGATGGAAGGAAGGAGCACAGAGCCTTCCAGCCCCAGGTGAACCATCCCCATGCACCCAGCAGCCAGAGAGGGGCACAGCACGTGTCCAAATGAGCACTGATTGCATCATCTCTTAATGAGAATTAATATCTCTGATGTAGCACTGAGGCACCTCAGTTGCACACCAAGACCCCAGAGGAGCTGGCATTTCACTGAGATGGAAGAAAAGGGAAATCTGGTGTCACAAAGTCTCTCAGAAGAGCACTAATTAAGAGGAAGATGCATGTGGCACCATCTGAATTTCCCAGTGGGTTTTCAAGGGTCAGTCCCATAAAGGTGGACCAGTCCTTCATCTGGTTTTTGCTGCCCCTGGAAATGTTGGACAGGAGCCATTGCTTTTACCATTTCAGTATAATTCCGTTCAGAAAGCGTTTTTATATCTCTCTGATATCTTTATAGAGTGAGCAGCATTTCCTTCAGGTCAGCATTACTTGTGCATTTATTACAGGATGCAGTTAATACAAATAAAGGCCAACAAATTCAGAACAAGAAATAACATAAAAGCCAACCAGATAACACAGACTGGACAAACTCATGCTCTAAAAAGGTTTTGTTTAAAACAAGAAAGAAGGCAGAAATAGATATTTCAAGAGTTGCCCATGGTCACAGAGTCAGCAAGTGACAGAGGGAAAGGAAGGAAAATCTGAAAATTGATCTCTTGCAGACAGCTGTGGTTGTACCCATCCCATGTCTGTGATTTTCAAAGTCTGTACCTGAAGGAGCAACAGTTAACTGGGAAATTCAGGCTTTGTTGCCAGGGTGAAGGGAGCTAAGGAACTAAAACCACACCGACTGTGTGACTAGCTGTGGAATAGCTCACCAGTTATGGAATAGCTCCAATTTATTTGAAATATCAGGCATTGGCCAGAGGCAAGGTATTTCAGACCAGGGTACCCAGCTGTTCTAATGGCCCTGGCATATTCTAGCTCTCTGTGCTCTCCTGTAAAACAATAATGCCATTTCTGCCATCGTTATGCATCACAAATCAATCTGGCTGCTCATGAACAGCTCTGACCTGAATCTGTCACTTTACAGCAACCTCCTGTAGGATTCCAGGTTTACAGCCATATAAGTGCTTTATTAGACATGGAAGGCTGTAATAAGCTGATTAAGAAACCTTTCTTTCCCTTTTTTTTTTCTTTAAAATACTTAACATATACTTTTCTGCCATCAGATCAGTACAAAATAAACCTGAAGCTTCACCCAAAATACATTATGCAAAGAAATCTGTCACTATAAAAAGCCTGAACCACGCAGGACTCCCTGTACCAACTCCTCTCTGCACTGCCTTGGCTGCATAAGAGGGAGTCCTGTTGTGGCAACTGTTAATTCTTTAAAAGCCTTGAGTCAAACCAGCCTTGCTGTGATTCAGCTGCTGCAAGACACATTTTCCTCCCTAGAAATGCAGATTTCTGGAATTCAAGAAGGAAAGTTCTAAAGTTCATTCCAAGAAGGAAAGTTCTAAAGTTAAATGGAAAACAGTGCTCTCAAACTTTTGGGTAAAAAGCAACCTTCCATTTTATTTCATCTCAGGAATCTCAGGACAGGCTTCTTGAAGGGAAGCTTTGGTGAATGATTTAAGAGGCAAGGGCTTCTCTGCCAGGTTTTGATTACTTCATGCCAGATGAGACAGAACCAGCCAAATGCTAAACTGGAAATGAAGTGTTTCAATAATTTCCCATTACAAATGTCAACAAAAATGATATTTTGCTGAATTTGCATTTCTGTGAGAGAAAACTGTTCAGCTGGGGAGAAATGAATTGGTCAGCTCTGTCAGCAGAGAGAGAGTTGAGAAATGAAGTTCATCCCATCTGGGCTAATGGGGTGTGAAAACTCGGCCTTGCTGAGTACATGTAGACCTTTCTTAGTGCTCCTGAGAGGCTTGGGGGGAAGGAGTGATCCTTGATTGCTCTGTCTCCTGTCTACACAGCTGGAATGTGCTGCTCCAGACAGGCATAGAGGGTAAAAAACCCATGGAGTTGCTTTCTGTATTTCCAACTCCTGTGATGACAGTTTTCACAGGGGTTCTTGGATGAGGGAAGAGACGAGGATCTGACTCCATGTTTCAGAAGGCTTGATTTATTATTTTATGATATATATTACATTAAAACTATACTAAAAGAATAGAAGCAAGGATTTCATCAGAAGGCTAGCTAAGAATAGAATAGCAAAGAATGATAACAAAGGCCTGTGGTTCAGACAGAGTCTGAGCCAGCTGACTGTGATTGGCCATTAATTAGAAACAACCAACATGAGACCAATCACAGATGCACCTGTTGCATTCCACAGCAGCAGGTAACCATTGTTTACATTTTGTTCCTGAGGCCTCTCAGCTTCTCAGGAAGAAAAATCCTAAGGAAAGGATTTTCCATAAAAGATGTCTGCGACAAACTCCCACCCTGATCATCAGGCTGTCTGCAAAAGCTGCCTTCCATCACACATCTCCATGGCTAATGCTGCAGAGAGGGAATTAGCCACGAGGGCAATACATCACACCTCACCAAAACTGGCTCTTGCCACTGCTCTAAAAATGATTTTATGTGTGTATCTTTCACCTCAGCAGACGTAGCAGGGTTGTGTCCCAGCCCTGCTGGCACAGCACAGAGGACACATCTCAGGGATGGCTGGGTGTGGTGGGAAGGAAGGAGCACAATCTGTTCTGATAGTGGGGAAAGAACTGTCCTGGATAGAGAGAACCAAACCTGGCAGACATATGGGCATCCAAAATAGACCTAGCAGCAAAATTTCCTGCACGCTACAGCAGTGTGCAACATGGAGGGAACAAAGTGGCTGCTCCAAAAGGATCTGGCTACTGTGTGGGATGTGATGGCTCTGGATATAGGACCTGGGAGCAGGATGGTGGCACATATGGCCAAGCAGAACAGTGTTTTTGCAAAACAGAAGACAGCATTGTGAGGATCATCTACAATATTTTAAAGCCCCATTCGATGAGTTGGAGCCCAACTTGAAAGGTAGAGAAGGTATTTTGCGTGTCACATTAGAGCCATTGATGGTGGCAGGGTTTTGCAGTGTGTGCTCTGCAATCAGGGGACAAAAGCCCCAGATATTTCTGGTAATCAAAGCCCATCTTTTAAATCAGTTATTGAGTTTTTCCTCTTGTCGCAATCACTGCCCAGCACAAGCTGAATTACAGTGTTCTTTATTAACCAGCTCTGCTTGCTTCACCTTAATTAGTGCAGACCACTGGAGTTAAGGTGAATGAGGTGAACATTAGATGCAATTTCATCATTGATGTTGAAAAGACAACCAAACCTCAACTCCTCTCTCTGTGAGTACCTGCCTTGCCTTTGTGAGATGATCAATAGCCCTTCCACGGGAGGGGGTGGGCAAAGCACCTTTCAGAACTGATAATTGTGCAGGATCCAAGTGTTTTCTAATAAAATCTTTCAAAACCTTCACAAAATTTCTACTGAAGGCCAGATTTCCTGGGAAACCTATAATTATTCAGAGCATAAGAGAGAAGAGATGAGAGTTATAGGCCAGTTTCACCTAAAGAGGCCCAATTCAAACAAGGCACCAGAAAGACCAGGACGTGGATAATCAAAGGAGAGTGAAAGAAAAGAAATGATAATAATAAATAATAATAAAAGAACAAGGATCAATATCTTGAAGGAAAAAAAAAAAGCATTTAATTTTACACAAACCATAAAGTGTACACACATTCTGTGATTTCCCAGAGGTCTCCTAACTGATTCTATTTTCTTGTAAAACCCACATCTTTACACACCACATCCCCAGCTCCTGTCTTTGCAATACAAATGTACATCCAGACTGCGGGACACCCCAAGAGATTTATTCCCATGATGCTGCCATTCCTCTTCTCTTTTTTTTCATGTTCCAAAGTCAAATATTTATATTTTGGCATCTCCTATGCTTTACTTTGACCCCTGAAAGAGAGAAAATTCCTTTTCCTTGCCCTCACTCTGGAAATCCATGAAGGCAGAGGCACCGTGGCTCTCAGTGAAGTGGCCAGCAGGATGCAGGAAGACAATCAAATTCACACAGCAGATGGGAGGATGGCTCCAAAAATGATTGTTTTCCCCAAAATATGGCAACGTGTCAACATATTGACACATTCAAAAGCTTGGCATCCTGGCAGGAAAAATGCTAATTCAGGTTGAGGAAGATGCTGGGACATCTTCCCTTACCTTTGAAAAGATCTGTTTTAAATTCACAGCTTACACGTTATGGCACAGCATGGTTTGTGCTGAATTATTTTGAAGATCTGGCCCTTTCTAGAAGAGAAGAGAGCCAAAAAAAGTGTTTTATGCACAGTATAGTTGGTGCATCCCAGGCTTTTGTCTGTAGCTTTAGAGAGGAATGTCTCTGTGAGGCCTGTCCTAAGTTTATCCTGATCCAAAGCTCTTTTCCTACACCTACATTGGCCTGGACTGTTGTCCAGACTGTGAAAATGAAGGTATTGATCCCATCTCCTGCTGACAAGGTGTGACATGGATAATTGGTGAAGCTGTATGGCAGAGTGCGCAAAAAGAAAATTAAAAACCCGGTGGTGTCCCCCTCTCCCACCACTGGCAAACACACCCAGGCCCCTCAGGCAGCTCTGCCTGGGTCTCCTGCCTCTGATGGAGCCACTGCTCCTGCCCCACATGTGACACCCCATCTGTGATGTTCCAGCCTAAGCTCTGTCCTCCTGGCCCCTCTGCTTTCTTTTCCAACTTGCTGGCCTGGGGGAGCTCAGCTTGTCATCCTCCCACCTCCTGTGAAGGGGACAGGAGACCAAAAAAAATAATAAAAGAAAAGCATGAGAAACAAATCAAAGAGGAGGAAAAATATCCACTTAGCAATCTCTGGAGATCTCAAATATCCATACAAGCACCAGACTTTCTGAGGTGCCTCAGTGAGAGCAGGAAGGACTGGAGATGGGAGAAAAAGGGGAAGAAAAAAGTTCTTACACTGAAAATTCACTTTAAAGAAGCCAGGGAAGGTGGGTCTGAGCCAGGCTGCAGTGCCAGTTTGAGCTGTGCTTATCGCTCTGTGTAGTTCAGGGAGCTTTCAGGTGATTGCTCTAAAAATACCCTATCTGCAAAGGTTAAAAATAATTTCTTCCTTTCTATTTATTGACCTCCCTCTTTACTTTTATGACCTCCCATTCCCAAACATCTTCCAAGGATTTAAAAATAACAATCTGCCTTTCTTCCTCCTCACCTAATTTGATTAATGTACACAGCTCTGTTTAATTGGGTGTGTGTGGAAAATGAAGACCTGAAAGAGGAGCATTGCATCACTGGTCTGACCTCCCAGAGGAGTGAACAACACTCCCTGCACACTGTCCCTGGGTAATTCTGTGAATTCAGTGAGTTTTGGGTGATCCAAATATCTGAATCACCCTGCACACTGTCCCTGGGTAATTCAGTGAATTCAGTGAATTTTAGGTGATCCAAGTATCTTAATAACCCTGCACACTGTCCCTGGGTAATTCTGTGAATTCAGTGAGTTTTGGGTGATCCAAATATCTGAATCACCCTGCACACTGTCCCTGGGTAATTCTGTGAATTCAGTGAGTTTTGGGTGATCCAAATATCTGAATAACCTTGCACACTGTCCCTGGGTAATTCAGTGAATTCAGTGAATTTTAGGTGATCCAAGTATCTTAATAACCCTGCACACTGTCCCTGGGTAATTCAGTGAATTTTAGGTGATCCAAATGTCTGAAACACCCTGCACACTGTTCCTGGGTAATTCAGTGGATTCAGTGAGTTTTGGGTGACGTGCTGTCCTTTGAGCTGCTGCTTTGCTGAGGAAGAGGATGCTAAGGGAAAGGGAGGCACTCCAGATGGAGGGAAGAGCAGAGAGAGCATCAAACCACAATCACTGGCTTTGTGCACGGGTTTATGGCTGCACTTTATCCCAGGGGCAGCTTTTCCTGGCTTGTGTGCATGGCCCAGTGTCTTCACAGAATGGGGCAGGCTGGAAGGGATCACAGTGCAGTCACCTGGCCCAACCTCCCTGCTCAAGCAGGGTCATCCCAGAGGTCTTCTCAGACCTTGTTTAATTGTTGTCTCTCACACTGTGAAGTGGCATTTACTTCTTCATGTTGATCTTCTGGCAGCAACAGGAAGAAATCTTCAGCTCCTCGGACAGGATGAATTTCACAGTGCTGCCACTTCAGACTGAATTATTTCTTTAAGGCACCAGAGAGTTTCTTTAGACATGGAGTTACATAAGGGAGAAGGCTGTGCCTGTGGGAGCCCTCAGGTGCAGGCATGGAAGGAAGGGCTGTGCAGAATGTCTGTCCTGGCTGGATTTGGAAGGACAATTCACAATTACACTGCTCAGCCTTTGCTAGAGACGGGGTATTATTTAGCAAGAAATAGTATCAAACACAGGGGGAAAGGAGTCCAGCAGAATGGATACAGATGCACTTCATTTAATTTAGTACTTTGCTGCTCCTCACTCCGTGATTGGGGACACAGAGAGCAGCAGCCACTTCGTGCTGCAAGCACAGCTTTTTATAAGGACTTTGCAGTACCTTCTGCCCTATTAACACTTGCTGTATTCTACTCCCAGGCTTAATTATTCATCTTATACCCAAAAGTGCAGCAATGATTAAACTGAAGAGCAGTTAGGCATTTTCAAATTGAAGCAATGCTGCAGTGGTGGAGAGACGTGTGTTTCAAGGGTATGAGTTTGTCCCTCTCTCCGTGCCCAGATCTCCTCTCCACTGAGCTCTGCCTCTGTGCTCCTCCTCTGCTCAGCCTTTAAAGCACCTCTCTTTGTTCCCCTTTCTCCCCTCATCTCACAATTACGTCTTTTAGCTCTCTCATGCCATTACCTTTCCCCTCTGTTGATTTGCCTCTGCAGCTGAATTTCCTCTATTGCTCTCTCTGCAGGCTTGGATCAAAGCCCATTGAAAACAACTGAAATTTTCTTACTGACTGTTGGGAGATATTGTTGAAAGAAGAAAACATTAAGAATAACAAAACTGAACGGCAGTTTTCTGTCTGTGGATTAGGGATGGGTCAAGTGACTTTCTGTTTCCAACAGCCTTTAATTTCTCTGACTCCATGAAACTTGAGCAAACCGTTTCAGCACCATTTTTGAAGGGCAAAGATGTGCAGATTCCAGGAGAAAGCACAAAACAGTCTTTTGAAGTGCTATTAAGTGAGAAGGAAGCCACCTCACCTCTCTCTAATTGTGGAAATAACTTGAGACAAATGCTGGTGACACTGAGGATGGCTAACTTCTGCCACCACGAAGTCAGGCTTTCAGTTTAACTAGTCACTTAAGCCAGAAAGAGACTGTTACCTTTGGAGAATGACTCATCCCACCCACTTCAGACACTGCACATTAGAAGAGGTGACTCATGCTCTGGAGATCCCTCCTGTTCTCCTCACAGCCTGTACAAGAGGGCTGGATCACTTGCTTAGACATTTCAACATCTACAGGACTAAAACTGGGTAAAATTAATCCTCCCTTGGCTGAAGAAACCCAAATATTTCTGTGCTTCACAATAAGCACTGGGATGGACAGCAGAGCACTGCTGCTCTGTGACCCTGCACGTGGAGGATGGACCTCCTGTCTTGTCCTAGCCAGCTCTGAAGGAACTGATGCCCAACAGGCAGGTTGAAGCTAAATCCTCCAGGGACACAACAGGAAGTCCTGCTGTGCTTCCTCCTACAAAGCAGTAGGTGGACACTCAAGTGTCCAGCTTCATTTCAAAAACCTCTTTTGCTGCCCCACTTGGACATTGTGCCCCTTGATGTCTTCATTTCATTGAGCTTCTCACCCTTTGTCACCTCATTCTATATTGATGGCTCTAACAGGTTTGGCTCAATGTCCCTGACCTAACCAGGACATCCCAAGGTCCTGGGGCAGGTGGGAACAGGGTGCAAGACCTGGTTTTGTTATCCAAATGTCCCTCCAGCTGAGCTGTGGTTACACTCCCTGTCTCTGAGTGGAAGGATCCAGTCCAGCACTTCACATAAATACTGGAGCACAGCCAGTCCTCTGGTGAAAGAGCATGAGAGCAGTCCCCAGCCTTTTCAATTCCAGAAAACCACATGATGGGAACAAAGTTAAGACTTGCTCCTGCTTTCTCTTGCTCATCGCTTCTCCCATGCATTTTTGTTGAGGGCTGCATCAGTATATTCCTTTATAGAACTGACCTGAAGACAAATGCACACAAGCTTTTCTTGCCTTCCCACTGCTATCTTGGAGGCAAGGCTCCAGTTTTTAACCATATGACACAGCAAGATAAGCCTTAGAATAAAAAGCAAACAATGCGAGGCCAGCCCTGGGCGCCCGAGCCGCGATCTCTGTTTGTTCAGCATTTTCCCAGGAGGTTGTGGGGGACACCTGTGAGTGAGGCTGAATGCAGAGAGTCAACTTTGCTGAAGCAAAGAGCACAGCATTCTGGGTTATTAAACCATTTGTCTTCCAGCCCTGGGGAAAAGGAGCTTGCCTCAGGAAGTCACAAGTGGGCTGTTTGTGCATCCCAAGGCTGTTTCTCCCCATTCTGCTGCATCCCCCTGTGTGGCTCTGCTGTGGCACGAGCACCAACTTCTGATGAGAAGGGAGCAGGGACTGAGAAAGGCAAAAGAAGGATGTGCCTGACAGCTTTTGAAACTGTGTCTGGCTTTTGTCTGTCTCATCTCCAGATCTCCCCTCAACAGCGTTTTTTGGTTGTTCATGATAAGTTAAGTTGTTCTTTTTTTTTCAACAGAGACTTATAAGAAGAGTTAATACTGTCAAAAATTTCACTTTTGGAGTAAACTATATTCTCCATGGCATGATAATACAATATGCTGTTAAATTCTTTCACTCAAGAGGGAATAAAGGATATTTGAGCATAAATGCATTATCCACAATCCACAATAGCACAGCCTATACCCCTGTGGATAATACTATTAGTGCTACATTTCAAATTAAAAAGCATATGCTCTTCTTTCAAAAACAAGGGAGTGCTGCCCACTGCCTTCACTTGACTAAGAACAAAAGCTTTTAAAGTGATAAAACAGCATTCATTTGATAAAAACAACCATCTGTATCTGATTTAGATAAGTGTTCATATTTAAAGACAAATTGCTGTTTTGGGAAAATTAAATACAAGTGGGGAGGTTGACTTAATATGACCACAAATTGGTGTCTGCTGTCCCCAGCAGCACTAATCCAAATCCTGACAATAAACCCTGACCTTGAACAGCAAGTCTTGTGCAAGGGCTCTTTAAATCATTTTCTTAAAACCCTTCAAATAAACACGTTCCCAAACTCACCCTCTGCCTTCCCAACTTATTAGTCTGTATTAGTTAAAGTGGGCTGCTTATTAAGGCTTTTTTTATATCTTCAGAATAATTTGGAAAGACACCAAGCTCTTAATGTACCAGATTCTCATAATGCAATGTGATATTAACAAACATCAAACTCCATCAATGATCTGTGCAGCAGGCACCCTTAAAGCATGTAATTAAGATAACAGGAGATAACATCAGCCACGGAAAAAAGAGAGCGGAGGAGGGAACACAAATGGAGTTTTTCTGAGGAGGCTGCATTGAGCCCGACCCTTTGAGGTCAGGACACAGCAGCAGCATGGGAACAATGCAAATGGTGTGGTGATAGTGCACCAAGCTGAGCTGGGCACTGTGAGCATCCTCAGAACCACAGCAAGAAGCCCAGCCAGGGTAGAAAATGAATATTCACATGCACACGTGTCCTCTTGGAAATGGCTGTGCAGGCTCTTGAGGAAAAGACCTCAAGTATTATAACCTTTCCTTGATTTTTAAATTGGTGATGAGTATAACAATGACAACAGGAGCCACCTGTTAGTGCTTTTATCAGCAGGCCTTACAGGCTGTGCAGAGAGGGTCAGTATTTTGAATTCCACACAAATTATCTCCACTTTATTTCCTCTGCCACCCTGCTGGCCACTCCCAAAGGTGGATGTGCCCAAGGAAGGGGTTGAGCTGCAGGGCAAGGCGGTGCTGGCAAAACACAGTGAAACCAAATTCAATGCTATTATCACTTTGTGCTGCCAAGAATCACCCAGAATCCCCCATCTGCTGGGCTATTTCTGCTCACTCTAGAAGGGGAGAAGTGGGAACAGTACTTTCTTTCCAAAATGTTCCCCTAGGCTTGGAGAAATGTTTGTGGCTGTGCACACCTCCTAATCTCTTTTCTCTGGTAAATGGCTGGATATTTTTGTGCTGGAAAGTGTGGATGGATGTATGTGCTGTGCTTTCCCTAACATAACATCCATACACAACTGAACATTTATATTTAGCTGTTAAAAAAAAAAAAAAAAAAGAAAAAATCCCAGCATATCATGATAACAAGTTTATTTCCAAGCAGAAGTTTCCATCCATTTGGGCACAACTCACTGCATGTCAAGGCTGCAAGAGACAAGGCCAAATACATATTTTAAATAACATCAGAGGAGAGAGTTTACACAGCA
>NW_005054358.1:4494872-4509395 GCF_000277835.1 Geospiza fortis | reverse complement strand
CAGTGGCAGGGAGAAAAGCAAACCATTTGTCACTGCTGCTGCCTGGTGCCAGGATAAAAGTGTGTGCTATTCCCATCCCTTTGCCAGAGGTCACTGGATGCAGTGCCTTGAAGCCTGCCTGACGGAAAACAAACGAGTGCAAATGTTCTAAATGGAACAGAAGGAGCTCTGTCGTGACTGGGGGAAAGGCAGGGGGATGAGATCTTTGGGGGGAGCAGGAGGAAAAGAGCTGTGCATGGTTCATGTGGCACAGGAGTGCTGTAATCCCTGCTTCCAAGGACAAATGGATAATACGTGTTCAGCTGGGGTGATGGTGAGATAGTGAGGAGCTCTGAATGCACTGATACAGCAATTAAGTGAACTCCTGTCCTTGGGCAGATGCTGAGGTTTCTTAAAAGTGCAGCTTTAGACAGCTCTTCTAAGGCTTTCCTCAGCAGCTGCACAGAAAATGTGCTCCTGGGTGTGCTGGCAGGAGCAGGACATCTGTCCAGGGGCACCATTCCCTCCTCCAGGGATACAGTCAGGGACCACAGAGCCCTGACCTGACACATTCCCTATTCTAACCTGACCCTTCGGAGGGTTAGATTGGACAATAAGAAGGAATTCTGCCCTGTGAGGGCAGTGTGGTCCCAGAACAGATCTCCCAGAGAAGCTGTGGCTGCCCCATCCCTAGAAGTGTCCAAGGCCAGGTTGGATGGGGCTTGGAGCAACCTGGGCTAGTGGGAGGGGTCCCTGCCCATGGCAGGGGCTGGGAATGAAATGATCTCCAAGGTTTCTTCCAACCCAAACCATTGTGTGATTCTGGGATTCAGAGTGGAAGGTGGAAGGACATCTTGATGCTGATCCCGTGTCAAATACAAAAGTGCTTTTCAGTGTTACGGGTAGCAAGAAAAAACATGAATGTTTCTGTTGCCTGTAGGATAAATTAATCACAAAAATGTACAACTGGGCTTGTTTTCCTGTGCAGCTTGGACAAATTTGTTTTATGCTCTTATTCAACTAGATCCTTCTTTTTATATCCTGAAATGCCCAGGGATGAGTCCAGCACTGCCTGTGTCAACCAGCAGTGCACGCACAGCAGATCTCTGACAGTCTGCAGAGGAGCAGCAGCACAACAGATGCCATTTTGGCTGACCACAGAAACTGGGAAAAGAGCCCCACAAAGCTGGAAGTCCTACAAAGCTTAACAGCACGTTCTACAAAGGCAGTGTTGTTCTCTGACCAGAAATGGATGGGTACACATGGGCACAGCTGTGGGCTGGTGAGCTGTGGGCTGGGAGAGCGTTTTTTTATCCAGGCTGATGCATCCCCACTGAATCACTGTCCGTGCTCAGCATCGTCCCCAGGGAAGTGACACTGAACCTGGGCACTGCCCTGATTGACTTCTAGCCACAGGTTTGTCAGGCTAATTTTGCTTTGTAAATTCTTTCTAATTTACTCAATGTATTTTGCCTTTCTGTGAGTTATCATCCTCCAAGGAAATAAGTATTTGCGTTTATTTGCCCAACATTTTTTTGTGGAATTACTTTTTTCTGTGCCATGACTTGGTTGAATTGTAAGGTTCTGTGGTTGCCTTTTTTGTTCTGTTTGTAGTCCATCCAGCACTTTGACTGGGGGCACACTGTCCCTCTGGGAGATATATCTATATATAGAGAGAGATATAGATATATAAAATAGGAATTACATTGTCAGTACTCTGCATCCCACGTTCATGTTGTGCTGGTTGGTTCTGACACAACCCAGAGTCCCCATGCTGAGTATCAGCCACCTGATTTCATACACATTTCTCCATCAAAGCAGGTTGTTAGGGCTAAAGCTGAGAAACAAAGTCAAGTTCCTTCTAATTCCCCAGCAGTCATTTCCAAGCACAGGAAAAGGAGGTTCAGCCAGTGACCAAACAATAGCTGCATTAATTAGCCTGCTATATCTGGAAAGTATTTTGAGGTATTTTCTCATTGTTATTTTGTTCCCTTTTGTGGCATGCCTGTGCCTCGTGACCCCACCTGACACTCTCACCACCATCCTTGCTCTTTCAAGGTATCTTTTATTGCCAGACAAAGGGAGAAATATCTATTTGAATGTGGCACCAGATAGGCCATTGCTAACATCTCTACAATAGAAAAAGGCCCTGCAGAATAAAGCCATTGTTGGTATTATCAGGAAGCCAGGTGGGGGCTGAGAGGACTGAGGTGTTGTCACACGTGTCAAGGATTAAAGGTTCCCAGCCTTGGCTTTGGCCACACTAGGGCAATTCTCAGCTGGTGTAAACTAAAGCACCTTCCATGAAACAGAAAAATACTGAACTACGCCTGTTGTAGCCCACGATTTCATTGGAATTTCAGGGAACATGTGATGGAAAGGGCCCTCAAAGGTCACAGCATCCAGTCCCTGCTATCTTGGGCAACTGCTCCACGCAAACCCACTCGAAAGCTGATCAAGCTTCATCATAAAACCCATCAGGCTGCTGCCTGCCACCCACTCCTCTTGCTGAAGGCTGTCCCAGAGCTTCCCTCCTCTGCTAGCTGCAAACCTTCCAGCTTTCAAACAGAATTTATTACATGCAATCCATCCCGGCTCGCTTTCTGAATGCACAATTTTAATCCAGCTGGGGGAGGAAGCAGAGGATGGTGGGGCTTCTTTGCATTCCTTTTGTTGCACAAATCTGGGAGAACATCCCCCTGGTGTGGGGAGCCCACTGCATGGATGCAAGGTGGGGCTCAGCTTTCAGTGCCTGCATTTCCTCCTCTATTTGCAGGTCACTCACTGCACTGTTGAGCTCTCTGCTGTTTCATTGCAGCCTTTCCCTCACAAATCACCTATTTCTTTTGTAGGCAGAGCTATTTCCTCATAGCAAGATTTGTCCCAGGACAATTAGCTGCAAGGAGACAATATCTATGCCAGTTTGTCCAAAATCCCAGACTGACCCCAGGCAGTTCATTCATCAGGGGGGCACAGGGCCACCTGGCCAAATTTGAACAATGTTAAATGCTGTGAGCTCCAAAGTGAGGAGAAAGGTGGGTTCCTTCTGCCTCATGTCCCCTGAGTGTGATATGACCCTTTAACATGCAGAATAAACCACACTTTATTAATTCAGATTCATTTAACTATGATATTTCATATTGGCTGCGCCATAATTTTGACCAGGTGGGAACATGGGACAACTTTAACACCATCAGGACCACATAAGTCCTCTCAGTCTTAAAAGCCTGATCCACCAGGACAACCTGAGCTCAGCTCCTCCTGAGAACGCTGTACTTATGTTTAGTCAAGAAGACTTCAAAGCTTGGACACACACTGCTTTTCTCCCTGCATAGAAAGAAACCATCTTTGACCAGCATTTTCACCTTGCTGAGTGTTGAAAATATCAAAGAAAATGTGCTTTATACATGTAAAAAATCAGCTCATCAAGAAAGATTTCTCCAGAGGGATGTGATCGAAAGGGGAAATTCACTGCTGGACTTCCATTTGTCTGCAGAAATTATACCTTTGTTTTTGCTAGGTTTTTTAGGACTAAAATGACAGTGATTAAGAGATTCATTTAGTAAGCTTATGCTTCTTCCTTCCAGGCACACTCTCCCTGGAGGAGCTAAATTGGAAATCCAAGGAGGCTTCTGAGGGTGGGGAGCTCAGGGAAGGTGTGGAAAAGATATTTCAGCAGCTCCTGAGGTGGCAGGTAGCGATTTCAAGTGAGGAAGCAGGAGAAGGTTGGAGTCTCTGATCAACCCTGGCTGGCTTCCAGCTCTTGGGGTCCAGGAATGGATGTGACCATGGACCCAACTCTGCTAAAAGAAGAAATTCCTCCCTGTGAGGGTGGGCAGGCCCTGGCACAGGGTGCCCAGAGAAGCTGTGGCTGCCCCAGGACCCCTGGAAGTGTCCAAGGCCAGGCTGGATAGAGCTTGGAGCAGCCTGGGATAGTGGGAGGTAAACAAAAAAAGCCTCTAAATCATGAATGTTAAGTCACCAACTGGACCCGGCAGCTGCAGGAGGAAGAAGTACAAACTCTTTTTCTATACTTTTTCTCATTTCTTTATCTTCCTCAGATGAATTCTTCATTTATTTATTTCTTTTTGCCTTCTCTCTTTTCTCCTTCCCATAAACATTTCTTCTTCCAACTCTATCTCCCGCAGCACAATTTTATATTAACACCATCTTATCCTCCTATTCTGCTGCGTCACCTTTTTCTGTCCTGGTCTGACATGGCAAATCCCATTCTCCATCTTTCACTCTTTATTCTTATCCAGTTCCAGTCCTTACTCTTCCTGCTTTACCTCTCAAGCTTTTCTGTGCCTGTCTTCAAGGCTGTCCCACCCCTGGGCTCCAGGGACAGGGGATGCAGCAGCTGACAACAGGAGTTTGAGCCTGGACTCAGGTGATGCTGCCTTGGGAGCCCTGCAAAGTGAGGCCACTTAACCAGGACAGCAGAGCACACCTGCCCCTAACAGGCTTTGAAAATTGACTGCAGATGCGTGAAATGGGTCAATAAAAACAAGAAATTAAACTGATGTCAGAGGTTGTCTTTATTTGACAATAAATTGCTTCCACGGCTCTTGGCCTGCAGCAGAGAGAAATGAGTACACAGAACAGGGGACATGAGCCAACAGGGCCACCAGCTGCCTCTACCTTGCAGCTGACCCTGCCCAAGGTGTCCATCATTAAGCCAGTCAAAGATGTAATAATATATTTGTATTTAATTATTTCATTACTGCATGGCAGTATTTCAGATTATAAAATAATATCAGAGCAGGGGGTGTACATAATAACTCACAACAAAAAGCAACACTGCTGGAAGATTTCCCCTTATAGGTTTATTTTGTCAAGTATTGTTCCACATTTACATTTTCCCCTCTCAAACTAAGAAATAGATCCTCCCTCTGCATTGTGAGCAGCGCCTTTTGAAGACAAGAAAGAAAGAGTGGGAATAAAATAGCAAAACATGAAATAAACCCTGGAGCCCATGCCTCTGCTGCCTTGTAGGAGGGGGTTTCAAAGGGAAGCATTTGTGATTTAGATTTCTGGGCAGCAATGCAGAGCAGCCCCACCACTGGCTCCTTCCTGCTGGAGAGGTTGAGGCTGTTCCTGATGCTGGTGCTGACAAGATTTGGGAATAAGCCTGAGAACAGCAACCCAAACCCTTCAGCTACTGAGTCACAGGAATTCTGCAAGTCACTCCATGACTCAGATCAGGGCTGTCTCAGCCTGGCTCCCCTCCACATCCCCTGGAGGTGCCAAATCCTGCTCCACTGAGAGAACAGCCTCAAGCTGCCACTGTCACCGCCAAGAAGGACCTGTAGCAGTGGCAGATGGATGGATGTTAACAACAACAGCTAGATGTTGTTAATGCTTTCCTACAGGTTAGGAGCGTTGGGGGTAGGACGGTTGGGACGGAGGGAGATGAGAGATCTCTGGAGCCAGGTCATGGAACTTGGGGTTTATTGCAAAGGGCCTGAGTGCAGGGCCCTGCTGGGAGCTGCCAGCCACAGCTCAGAGCAGGCTGAGAGAAGAGAGGGGGAGAGAGGATGAGAGGGTGAGAGAGTAAGAGGGGTAAGAGAGCGAGGTTCCCGTTACAATACAATAAATCATCATCTGTGTTGAATATTCTGATTCTCACTAACCAGTCTAGTACAAGATACAAATCCTATGGCATTTCCATACAGCCTATAAGAATCATTACATTATCATACTGTGTTACATTTTAAACCCTACAAACTCCTCTTTGGGCCCCTTCTGCCAAGCTGTAGGGTCTGCTCTGACCCTTGGGCCTGTCTGCAAGCAGAGGGTATTGTTTCATCAAAAGGAGATTACCTTCAGCTGGCCACACCATTGTTTTCCAGTTGTTCAGTAACTGAGGTATCTCAAAGCTTGCTTTCATTTCAATCTCACTTATAGTTTCCATATTCTCAAAATCTTTTGCCAGGCAATCATATTTATAAGACTTTCCTGTTTGATCTTCCCCAACACTACAGCACACTGCAGAGGGGCACAGCAGGGCCTGGGGGGACACCTGGGGCAGCCCCAGGGCCCCCAGGATGGGTTTTGCCAGGAGAAAAGGGATGTGACCCTGGGCACTGTACCCATGGCAGGTGACATGGCACTGGGATTTTGTTCTGCTGCAGCCTTCTACAGCTGCAGATGGCCCTTGCCGTGTCACTGCCTCTCTAGGCTGTGGTCTGAAGGCATTTCTGCTGCTTCCAAGCTTGACTGTGGGCTTCAGTGGGGGAATTAGGGCAAGCTTATTTTGCTGTAGCTCAGTGGTCCTTTGTCTTCTCAGACAGTGACACAGTGAATTTCCACCTCCCAGCTTTGTCACTGCCAAGGACCACTGGCCTTATTCTGCTCCATGGAAAGCACTCTGCCAGCACAGCAAGGTGAGCCCAACTCTCTGGTTTTAATTTGGATGAGAAGTTAATTGCAATAAGATCCCTATCACCACAAGCAACCCCCTACAGCTCAGGGATATTTGAGTGAGAGAGGCACTGAACAAGGGGAAATATAATAACAGGGGCCTGGCTGGATGCTCTCCACCAGCTCACCCAAAAATTGTTTATTAAAGGTGAATCCCTGAGGGTGTTTGGAATCCACCTCTGACTCCCAGAGAAAATAACACTGAAAGCTTTGATGAGAGCAGCCTGAGCTTCCAAGTTTCTGAATCTACATGAGTCTTTGAACTCCTGAGGAGTTAATATATCCAGGAGAGAGAGGGGACAGCTTAACTATGTACATCAACCACCCACACTGCCACAGCTGGAGCTTCAGGAGATGATGTGGATCACAGCGATCATAGTGGATCACAGGGCACCCCTTTCACAGTTTTTGGGCTCCTTCAAACCCTTCTGCATCTGCGCTTTCAAGGTGGAAACAGCAGCAGCAGATGTGGGATGGATGTGCCCTCCACCATCTCCTCCGGCCTTTGGGGGAGCAGGGCTGCTCCCTCTCACCCTGTCCTTGTGCAGCACAGTGCCCAGCACTCAGTATTTTGGGAAACAGTTGATTTCTGCAATACCAGGACAGGGGTTTGGCCAACACCATCAGTGCCAAGGTTAAAGACACATCATTTGAAACTGGGCACCCTTGAAAGTGGCTTTGTCTCACAAAAGGACCCTCCTGTAGCTGCCTCCTTCTCAATTAGTGAATCACCTTAATCCAAGTCTCTTCCTAATGCAGGATATCAGCATATCCATTTTTCCTGGACTTTTGCAGTCCTATTTCTTGAACTCCTGGTTGGCAGGACCTCTCCTAACTCATGAAGGTGTGTGCTGTCACAAGGTTTGTCATTTTTCCTTGTGCACCTTTGCTCTTATACAATGAGATCCAGGCTGTATTTGAAGTCTTCACCAAACTTTATATAAATATCAAAAAACCCAGGGAGTTATATCTGAAATAATCTGTGTAAACATCTTCTGAAAGTGTGCTCTCCAGTCACAAATATAGCACAGCCTAACAAATATGATCTCCCCTGGGTTTGAGGAAGTGACAAAAGTTCTGTGTCTTAAATTTCAGAAGCTTTTTCCATTCTGACTCAAGTAATTTCAAAAGTGTAAAGGGTAAAAATGTTCATCTACGGACAATGTGGAGAATGAAGGTTTGGAGCACAGGGATCAAAAATTAACAGGCTGAAGAACACAGGGGTCCAGAAAACATCCAAGCTGAAGAGATGCTTTACCCCCCTCTTCATTATTTTGTCATCCTTTATGGTCTGAGATGAAAAAAAATTGCAAAATTGTTTCATAGTTTAATTTAAAATTGGGAAGTTACATAACTAGAGCCATAATGAGAGCGGTGCCTGGACACACAAGGACAGGAACCTCCTGGGTCTGCCATGCTGAGAACACAAGCAGGCCAGCTCATGCAGAAGCAGGACAGAGGGAGGGACCTCACCAGCTGTTCCCCACACAAACCTTGTGTGGTTAACAGGTGCTGTAAATGAAGCAAAGCCAACATGACAGTCACAGCTGCATTGGCTTCCTTGCTGAGCAGTCTCCTGACCAAGCACACACATCAGCATCCCTCCCCTTGCTGGGGCATCTCTGAAAGCCCCTCAGCAGCCCAGCTCAAGCCTGGCCTCTTTTTACTTTCCAGCCTCTTGCAAAACTCCCGGCTCTGCCCATTTGGGGTGACCTTTGCTGAGCCTCGCTGGCAGCAGCAGCCAACAGCTTCTGCTGATCCTGGGACATGGATTCTCCTTTCCAGTCCTGTTCTTGTTCTCTGCTGCTGCACAGCTTTTTTAACGTCAAGCAGGAAATAATGGATCAGGTGGAAATGCAGGGAAATGGACTCACAGGTCATTATGATGGAAATAGTTTAATTTCATTCAACTTTATCATCGAGCCCCTTTCAGCATGTGTGCTGTCTGGGGCTCCTCCTCACAGAGAGCTGGTAACTCTGCACATCCCTTGGCTCTGGGTGGTGCAGGGAGCTTCTCACACATCTCTCAGTTGCCTGGTTACCAGGTTAAGGCTGGTGACAAATGCTGGGTGACAGTTTGCTTAACACTGCTTCCTCCATGACCTGGGATCCAGCCCTCTCCCTTCCCAGCCTCCTGGGGTATCAAGCCTTCAGATGCTCTTCTTCACACTCTCTTTTTGGTAACTTAACTCCTGCATCCTCTGTTCAGTCTGGTTTCTCCTGTAATCTCCAATGTCCTGCAACTGAATTATCTCCTCCCAGACCAATGTCCCCAGGATCTCACAAAAAAAAATATTTCTGATTTAACGCCTCCATTCTCAAGTAGGCTGTTGCAGGAAAGATCAATTTTTTTTTCTCTCTTCCTGTATTAGAAAGGAGATAAATCCATATATCATTGATCCCTTACCTTATAAACCCCCAGCCTCGAGATGTCTATCTTGGCACGTTCACTTGTGACCTCATACAATAGGACAAAGTCTCACTGTTGCAACTGTGTGATAAAGGAATAATGTCAATAACAATGCACAGAACCACCAACATCTCCTTCCATCACTCATATGCAGATGATGCCATTTAAAGCAAGGCCACCTCTCCTTCCTTTATTTATAGAGTTGGGTACAACGTGGATCTCACATGTTCCTGTAACACAAATAGGACATGGAGGAGTGACAGGACAAGGAGGGATGGCGTTAAACTGACAGGGACAAGGTTTAAATTCAATATTAGGGAGAAATTCTTCCCTGTGAGGGTGCTGAGGCCCTGGCACAGGGTGTCCAAAGAAGCTGTGGCTGCCCCTGGATCCCTGGATGTGTCCAAGGCCAGGTTGGATGGGGCTTGGAGCAACTTGGGATAGCAGAAGGTGTCCCTGCCCATAGGACTTTAAGATCCATTTCAACTAAAATTGTTCCAGGATTCTATGAAATAAAAGATGTTTTGAAACCCAGATTTCCTTTATCTCTAAAATTTGAAAGGGTTTTCAAATTCCTTAATTTCTTTCTGTGTTTTTATCTTTTGCAACACCATTGCAGATGCTGAGTGAA
This sequence comes from Geospiza fortis, assembly GCF_000277835.1. Lineage (NCBI taxonomy): Eukaryota > Metazoa > Chordata > Aves > Passeriformes > Thraupidae > Geospiza > Geospiza fortis. Next base: position 4,499,952 of record NW_005054358.1, on the reverse strand, counting down.
TGCACCTGCTTTTCCAGCTCCAGAACTCCTTCTCAGAGAAGACAACTCCAGCCATTAAATTCTCCCCTCTCCTGGCCCAGTGAGATCCTACCTCCAACACTTCAGAGCATCTTCCTCCTCTAAAATGGGACATCCATTACCTCAGAGCCAAAATCACTCTACAAATGAGTGGGCTGTTGCAGACAGGTGTCTCAGGCACTGTGAAAGAGGAATTTGTCCAGCTGCAGCCAGAGTGACCAAAACACATTCTATTCTTCCCCTGCTGAAGCCCAGAGCTTTTGGATGAATCTGAGCTTAACTATTTATAATTGACCTTTGCACAAAAGAACATGAAATTTTTATAGCCTAAATCCTCATTTATTAACTTTACTGGAGTGTAAAATATTGCTGTTTGCTATAAATTTGTACCAGGACAAACAATATATATGCTAATTAGTGGCTGTGCAGCCTTTTGGGGGCGTCTGTGCTCACCAGTCCTTTCCACCAGAGAAGAATGGAGCAGACAAACCACAATTGAGAGGTTTGATGCTGTCTGTTCAAACAGTGGAGTCTGAAGAGGTGAATTAATGGTGTTCATTATAATGAGTCCATTTCCTTTTCATTTCCTTTATAAATTAGCCCAGGTGCCACGCTGTGTCCCTGAGAGAGCCCATCAGAGGCAACCTGCTGGGATGCACCTGCAAGCCCATCACTCTGGAGTTCTTTCATCACTCCTTACTCAGCTTTCCCCTTCCTTTGCCTTCCTTCAGCTCACCCATTCATCTTCTTCATTCTGTCTCCTCCACCTTCACTTTGCCCTTTCAGACTTTTCCCTATTTTCATTTTTGCATTACTCTATTTTTTTTGCCCGTCCCTCTTTTCCTATTTCCCCTTTTTTTCCCCACTTTCCTTTATATTGTCTCCTACTTGGTTTTCCTCACATTATCCTCAACATTATTTTCCTCACATTTTCCTAAACATTATCCTAGTACTGCTTTGAGGATCTCATTGTTATTTTATAAACTTTGGATCATCCAAGGGCACGTATCCATAAGCCTCATCAAAACTCAACGTGAAGTAGAACCACAGAGGGAGGGAAATAGAGTGAGATGTGTTCAGTTTCCCATGGCTGAAGCAGCTATTTCATGGTTAGTTGGCTCTTGGTGCCAAAAAATAAGGTGGTGGGGATAATAAAAGGATCCTGTTGGAAACATAGATTTTCCAGGATCTGCAGTCTCAGGTATCTGTGGTTGAAATGGTTCCTGAGGTATTAGAAAGTCTTTTTTTTTCCCCAGTCCTGCAACCAAAGAAGAAGTCGAGATGTGTCGGTTCTGCTTTTCAAGGTTGTTTATTTTCTCTTATCTATTCCATTCTTTCTCTGACCTGCTGAGATCTGTCCAGAAGGTCTGGTTGTGGCACAGTCCCTGCCCTTAGGGTGGTGTTAACTTTTTATACTAAGAACTACGTGTACTTTATTTACAATAATTTTCCAATACCTATCACCTATGTTAGACAGTCTGTCTCTAAACCAATCCAGAAGTGTCACCGTCACAGCAGAAGATGGAGGACAAGAAGAAGAAGAAGGACAGGACACACCCAGATTCCTCCATCTTGCCTCTTGAACCCCCATTCTAAAACCCCAAAATTCTACTTTTTCACCCTGTGACAAATTCACTGTCATTCTACTCAAACTCTTGTGGCTTGTAACTCTTCACACAAAGTTGGTAATTTTTTCCATGGACTAAAATCAAAGGCACAGGTGTTTTTGACTCCATGCCAAGGTCTCTGAGACCCTGCCAGGGTCTCAAATCCCCCAGGGCAGCCTGAGGAATGTCCTGGGTCCTGACACTGCAGTTGCATCTGATTTTCTGTTTCTGTGTTTGCCACAGGAATATCAGCAAATACAGGCTGGAGAAAGGACTGGCAACCTGCTAGGAATGAACACGGATGCTCACAACAGTGGCCCAGGGATGGGGGAATGGGAGACAAAAGCCTTTTTGGGGCTGAATGGTCACAGGATTCTGACATGGATCTGAAATGATGCTCCTCAAAATCCATCCTTCCCCTTCTCCTGTCCCCCTGCACCTCTCCAGATCATCGTCTGCAGGATGCAACAGGACACCAAAGGAGGAGCATCCAAAATTGTAAAAAAGCTCAATCATCTGTGGGAACAGCACAAATCAGAGGGGCCGTGACCAAGGAAGATCTGGATGTAATAAACCCAATAAAAATGTGTGCATATTTCCCCTGGAGACAGATTCTGGATGCTGGTTTTCATGGAATTTAGACCGTGCAAGGAATCTAATTGAGTTCATTGAATTGTGGGAAATTGCTAGGGATTTTCCATCAAAATATTTGCAAAGTGGTAGTTGGTTTCTATCAAAATAATGAAAAAAAAATCAGCCTAAAAATACCAGCATCACAGAAATTGCTTCAACATTTCCTTTGAAGTAGGCAGGTACAAGCCCTACTCTGAAGACCGTGGGAGAGAATAATGTGTCCCAAAATATCATTATCATGAGCCAAAATGACATACCTGGAAGATTTTAACTTAAAATAATTTTTTTTTTTTTATTTTCAAACTATCCTTTTTTTTTCTTCTTGCAGCAAAATTGCATTTCTGCTCAACTTTTTCTGCTATCAATCTTATGTGTACATTGAAATATCTTAGTGGGGCAAAATTTGGCATGTGAATCAGGTCTGTGGTCTGGTATAAATGTTAAATAAAAATATTTCCCTAGACCCACAAGCTTTCTGCTTCCTAGGGAGTAATATAAACCCTGCTGTGAAGCTGTCCTTGGGTATTTGTTAAGGCAAATAAACATCAAAATACTTCATTAACAGAAAGTTTGTGTAGAAAAAAAATAAAATCAGTTCATCAATCTCTTTGAGTTTATACATACTGGAGTAAAAATCTTCCTGGGTTTTTTTTCTTATTTCTTTTCTTTTTTTCTTTTTTTTTCTTATTTCTCCCCATTAATTTAAACAAAGATTAAATGAACACAACAATGTACCAGAAGCTGCAGAGTTCATAATTCTAGCAGAAAGGCTGCTGAAACCACAGCTTTTCCTTCCTCCTCTTTTAAAGACAGGCTTCCACCCAAAGCAGAAAATTGATTTTAAGGAGAAAATTGTTTCAATGAGTAGGATATGGGGTTTGGGGTTGAAATCTGTGTGGCTATTATTGATATTTTTAAGTGCAGGCGTCCCCTCCATAGCTCAGTTCACCCATAGAAGAGGGAGGACGTGACACACCTGAAGCAGAGACAACTTTGGGTGGATTTTCTTTCAGTGTCAGTGGTTTGGGAAGTGTGCTCTGGGTGGTTTGACAGGCAGGAGGGACAATTCATCTCCAGGGGCTCTATTGCCCAGGCTCCAAGCAGCCCACAGGGAGGGAACAGTGGCCAAACACCCACTGCCTTCAGAGATTGTATTTTAAATTGCTGGTCATGAGAAAAATTATGGGCCAAATTATCCACTGATGTAGCTCATCTCAACTCCAGCAGAGTTATAGCAGGAGAGATGGCAGCTGTAGCCAGTGTGCCCAGCTTTCCGTGTTCAAACAGCATGAGAATGGCTAAAAAATGCATTAGGTTTTCACAAGCGTGTTTTGAATTCTCATTTATGTGTCTTGTCTATTTTAAATCTTTAGGATATGCTGGGATCATGGTGGTGGGGAGCTGTGACTTTGGTTTTTTTCCCAGCTGCATATACAGAAAAAAATAAAAGTAGTCCATGCTTTGCTGACCAAAAAGAGGAAAAAAAAGTATTCCTTAATATAGATCGTTAAGAACAGGGGATTTATTTGAAAAATCAAAGCAAGCTGGGACCATTGGGCAGTGGAATGAAGGAGGAGAAGTCTGGGATTGTGTGTGCAGGGCAGTGGTGTGGAAGCACATTCCTGATAATCTCAGTGTCATGGATACTCTCTCCAGTTTCCTCTCACTGGAACTCTGATTTACCAAAGAAACCTGGAGATCTCAGTGATCACAGAGCAGTTTGGGCTTGAAGGGACTTTAAAGATCATCTAATTCCAACCTTTTTGCCATGGATGATCTTATTGGCACTTCTTTTCACAGCCTCAGCAGGGAGATGAATTGTTAATGATCCAAATTATCACCCTCAAGAGTTGCGCTGGCCCAAATCACACATGTGGCCCTGGCAACTTCAGTCCCTTCATTGTGTCATTGACTTGGTGTTAGCTGCTACATTAAATTCATCAATAAAGAATTTAAAAGATCTTCCACACTTTTTATTGTCATATAGGAACTGCATTATTCACATGTCTGGACGCTTGAGCATAACTTGAGTTTTATGATCACTTTCATTCAATTTTTTTAAGGCAAACAATATATCATTGAAGGCATCATCATAAAAATATTGACCCTGTTCATACCTGGCATAAAATGCCATTGATTTCAGAGGGGTTGTGGGACTTGGCTCACTTCTATAAACACTTCCCATGAAGTCCTACTCAGCAAAGTACCTGCAAACCCTCCTTACTGGTGCTTACATAACCATGGTGCAGCTGCAGAGCAGGACACCTTCCTGTGCTGGGGAAAATGCTGATTCAAACTCTTCCCCAGCTTTATGCCACTCTCCTGCTTATCCTCGTGCTGGGGTGACATGCTGGAGCCAGGGGAGGTGGGGATGCAGTAAATGTGTGGACATGGGAAGGCTCCTCCAGCCCTGCATGCACACAGCTCTGCCTCACTCCCTACACCTGAGGCAGATAAATGCCATGCCAAATGCTTCCTCACTTGCTTTCAGCATCAGAAAGTGGCCTTTAAATGTAGTTTTATCCCCGGTCAAATTAATAAATTGAGATTGGAGCAGCTCAGAGCTGGACAGCATTTCTGGATCACATTCAGCACCTGACAGGCCTGGCAGCAGTGCCCAGCTCTGAGTGCTGGGAGTGAAGGCACTGCTCGCCTTGACTTGTCCCACACCGTGGCTCTGCTGCCACTGCTAATATTTGAACAATGTGTTTGCCAATTACCTTAATAGGAACAAGAGCCCTGGAGCCCCAGGAAAAGACTGAGCGAGCCCAAAGCAAAAGAGATGCTGCTGCTCTGGCTGGTCTGCCACCATTCCCGCCGGC
>NW_005054358.1:4474333-4494862 GCF_000277835.1 Geospiza fortis | reverse complement strand
CAGGAATGCTGCTCCTCTTCTCAAAGGACATCGTTTTTCCTGCTCCTTTTCACTGCAGATCAGATCTGGAATTTCCACTGGTTGCTGTTGTATTGAGTATGGCTAAATGGAGGCACACAGACTCCAAGGTCTTCAGAAGGCAAAAGCACAGACCTTCTCACTGCTGTTCTTGTGCCACAGAATACTGCACAGCTGGTTTCATGGCACTTAAAACTCCCATTTGGTGCCACCCAGGAGCTCAGCCTCACAATTCCAGATGCGCTCATAAAGCTGTCATCACTAATTGCCACACGCTGCCACCACGGTGCCCAGGTCTCATCTCCAGGAAGGGCAAGGCCACTTTCACCTGAGCTCCATTGCACACCTGGAGATGTTGTTAGCATCCTTTTTAATCCCTGAGCCAGCACTCCTGGCTTCTTCAAAGCAGCAGAAAATCCTCCTGCTATACCAAAGTTCATGGTCTCCCTGCTCTTGTTTCAGGTCCAAACACCCATCCATCTCCAGCCATTTCCTAAATTATAACTGAGCAGCTTCCATTTGTTTCCTTGTGAAGCTGCTCAAAAATTGTGGGTTTAAAAGTTCACTCCAACCTGGCCATCGTTGGCTTTGCTTCCGTTTAGGAGAAACTGTGAGCAACAAGAGCAGAGAGGGGCAAGTGAGAGTCCAGAGAAGGAGCAAATTAAATGCCAGCAGAGCTCTGAAAGGTTACTTCAAGCCCAAATAAAAAACACATCTTGCCCTTTCAGTTTAGATGAAAAATAGGTGGTTATTGGTTTTTTGGTTTTCTGTCCTTTTTTTCCACTTTTTTCCTTCCCTTTTAATGAGCCATCCTTAAGGAGCTCAGTAAGGTGGTTGTGGAGATGGAGGTGAAATTGCAGAAAAGTGACAAACTAAAATGAAGAGAGTACCAAGATCTGGCAGGCTGTCCCTGTCCATGGCATTACTTCTCCCTCAAATGAATTCTTGCCAGTGTTTCCCCTTGGCTGTCCTCCTCTTGCAGGCTCTCCTCTCTCCATAAATCAATCTTGCATCTCTGTGCTTTGGTCCTACATCCTTTATCCTTCTCCTCTGCCTCAGGCCAATGCTTCTGGTTTGCACAACCATCTCTGTGCAGATGTTTTTTCCTTCAAAATCCTCTGTTCCAGCCCCTCTCTCAGTTCCTGAGATGCCCCTCCCTATTCTCCTTCCCTGCCTTATTCATGTTTACCAGCAACACGATGGATTTGGCAGCTTTGCCTTTGCATTAAGGCCTTTCAGAGATTCCTTCCAACTGCTCATTTCATCCCATAATTCTATTTTCTGTCATTTTATCTTTTCTTCCATGTTGTCATCTCACACAGGCTGCCCTTCACCTCCAGCCCACGCTCCTCCCTCCATGAGCAGCCCCTCACAGCTCTTTCCCCTTTTAGCCATTCAGACTCATTCTTTTCTATATTCCACAGTAACACCAGCTTGCAGACACTCTTCTGCTTCGGGGTTCACTGGTTTTTTGGTATTACATGCACCATCACACCATGCTTTTCTCTCTGGAGCTCACTAAAGGCATCTCCTGGGTGACCTCAGGCTCAGCTCTGCTCTCCAGTGCCGTGCTTTGAAATCCCAGCACATCCATAAGGGAATTTCTTCCTTCACACGATCTCTCTCCCAGTGGCCAGCTCCTGAAGCATGAGATTAGGGGAAATGGGAGGTGTAAAACCTCACTTGGAGGGAGATGTAAACAAACCCCTGCCCCAGGGAGGACATGACTGGAATTCCCTGGGGAGCACCAGGATGGGTGAACATTTCACCACTTCCAAAGGGCAGGAGTCAGGCAAGAGTCCAGAGGAGGACTGCAGGGAAACACATGGTTAGATATCTGGGCAGGTATATACAGATATGTAGATGTGTTGATAGATACAGAGCTAGGAAAAAAATACTTATAGATTCAAAAAAAATATTTATAGATTCTCTCCCTTTCTCCCAGTGGACTGCACCAGTACCAGTTTTAGCTGGGCTCCAAGAGCAGCAGCACATCTGCAGCCAGAGCTGTAGCCAGATCTCAGCAGCTCAGTGGGCTTGGGGACTTAAAAGTTTACACATGCCTCGGGAGACCTTGTTTCCAGCTTTATTTATTTATTTAAACTCCTGAGTGCAAAGGGCTGCTGTGCAGAGGGTGTTTCTATAGATCCCATTTTAAATGCCAATAAAAGACCCCTGTGAAAATCTGCAGTGAGAGCAATTCAGACCAGTGTCAAGCTTGTTTGAGAGCAGGAGAAATGGAAGGACATGAGCCTTTTCCAAAGGTTTAATTTGGAAATATTCTGAATAAACCATGATTTATGCTGCTTCATCAGGGCATTTCATCCAGGGGTAAATAACTTGTCACAACTTCCTTACTTTGAGTTTACCCACAGCCATTTGCAATCAGGGAAGGAAGGGTTATATCCCCTCTCCCTGCTCGTGACAGAAATTAAACAATGAAATTAGCTTTGCAGCCGAAGGAAATTTGGCATTCTCTTGCTGCTGTGAGTGAGTGGGCTCATCACTGCATCCCTCAGAGCCTTGCAGATGTCTGAGAACCTCCTCAAGAGCCACATCTAAAAGTGAAGCTGCAGCATTTTCCTTTGGAGCTGCTGTTCTGCCTGCAGCCACTTGTGGGAGGGAGAAACCCCCTGTGGCTGTGCTTCCCTGGGCTGCAGTCCTCAGGAGCCCCCATGAGCAGCACCCACAGGACACAGCATTGCAGGCACGGGGCAGGAGGGTCCTGCACAGCCAGGACACAGCCCAGTGTCCCCCCAGCAGTGTCCAAGGGATGGTCACTCCACCCCTGCCCCTGTGGGGGTTTTCTGGATGGGACACCAGCATTCTCTTCCCACAGAGCATCCCGTTAGTGAGCTGAGCAGAGGCACTTTGGGGATGTTTTTCATTCAAGATGCAGCTGAAGGAACTTCCCTGCCCAGTGCTGTTATTTGTTGGATTAAGCTCTTTTCTGACCCAGAGGTGGGGCAACTGAGAGGTGTTTTTAAAACTTTAATTCTATTTTTACTCTTATGTGAAGGGTGAGATAACACAGATGTTTTAATTCACACCATTACGATCAGAAGCCAACTATTTCTTAATTACAATATGTCACAGACATCTTTTATGAAAAATCCTTTCCTTAGGATTTTTCCTCCTGAGAAGCTGAGAGGCCTCAGGAACAAAATGTAAACAATGGTTATCTGCTGCTGTGGAATGCAACAGGTGCATCTGTGATTGGTCTCATGTGGTTGTTTCTAATTAATGGCCAATCACAGCCAGCTGGCTCGGACTCTCTGTCCGAGACAGAAGCTTTGTTATCATTCTTTCAGATTCTATTCTTAGCTAGCCTTCTGATGAAATCCTTTCTTCTATTCTTTTAGTATAGTTTTAATATAATATATATCATAAAATAATAAATCAAACCTTCTGAAACATGGAGTCAGATCCTCATCTCTTCCCTCATCCTGGGACCCCTGTGAACACCACCACAACAATACACTGTAAGCGTTTCTTGGTCTATCAGCTTTAGAAAATCCATTTCCCACAGCTGCTCAGTTTGGTGCCATCTCAAGAGGCTCTCACTGTGGCCTCTCAGCTTTTCATTCAGTGCCCACCCCAGACCCCCTGCCCACCTCCTCTCAGCAGTGACTCTGCCAGGTCTCAGGGCCAGGGAGCTCTGTAAAACCAGACTGGGCGTCTCACCAGACATTTGAGATGCCTGCCATTAAAAACACCCACTAATTAAATTTCCCTCTGGATTTATTATCTACTTCTGCATGACAGGCATTTTCAAGAGCCTCTTCCTGACCTCCTCCCAGCCACCAAGCAGAACAGATGTCTTCCTTACACTGACTGGAATCTTGGGTTTCCCCTTGCAAAGGGACAGAAGAGGAGGGGGGGGAAATAAAGTTTAAATTAAAAGAAATATAAATCCTGAAGCCTTGCACACCACTAACCATAGCAACAGCACCTCAACACTGCAATCTCCATCCTCCCTGGGCTTCTCCCCAGGGAACAGATCCCTCATTGTGCTGTGTGTCAGCTCAGAGACCATGGATGTGCTTCTTCATTATTGTGGCTGCTTCTAACTTTGGAGGGAATTCCATGACATTCCTTGTTATTCTGAAAAATCCCAGTCCTTGGAGTCATGCTATTTTGTATTAATCAAATCAAGCTTTCCCATCTTGTCTTTTAAATACATTAATATTTAATTGCTTTTGAAGATGATTCTTACAGGCCTGCAATTTTGAAAGATAAGGAAGGCAATTTAAACAGAGTATAAATTTATGGAAACCCTCCTTATTTACTCATTTGTTGCATAAAATATAATTTTCCTCATAATGAACTCTCAATTTTTTGTGAATTTGCCTTTTTTGGGGTGTCTGGAAGTGCTACTACCGATTGTGACCAGTTCAATTTACCACAGTAAATACTAGCTGTAGTAATAAAGATTAATTAGTAAGATGGGATCATAGCCCATAAATGGGCTCATTCAAGAGGAGGAGGAAACCCCTTCAGGAGCCTCATCTGCAGACAGGACAGGTGGGATTGAGGCTGGCAATTCCAGCACTCCTGGAGAGAGCAGTGGAGATTCCCTGACACCCAGCCACCTTTCACTCTCTGGCAATGATTAATTATCCCCTTAAAAGTAGGTTTCACCTGCTGGCTTTGTGTCCCCAGGAAGCTGCTGTGTGAGCCCTGCTCCTGTGCATGCTGTCATGCTCTAATCCTAAACAAACCCTCAGGTCAATGATAACATCCATCAAATGACCACACAACGTGAAAATCCATTGCAGGGCGGATGTTTTTTTAGCACTGCTATTGAATAAATTAACCAGGTAGCACAGCAGTAACCTTGGGATAAATTATTAGGTGGTTTTATTTTTTTTTTTTTTTTTATTTGGGAAAAAAAAATGACACTGTTTTATCATATTTATAATAAAAGTCATTGACATAATAAAACACTGCCATCACATCAGTATTCATTTCTGCAAATAGAGCTCTGACGTTTTATAATATTAACATGTGCTATAAATGTCACTGATATATTAAGATTTTCAGTCTATCTAACCAAAAATATAGAGAGATGACTGAGGAAGAGATGACTAATTCTAAAAGATTAAAGAGAACATTTTCCCATGCAATTAAATAATCTGCTGGTGATTGTGAGCTGAGGGTAACACACAAAAATCCCATTCTGTGCTTGTAATTTTTACCAGCAGCACAGAATGGCCTGGAGCCCCAGGCAAGTGGGATATTGGGAAAACTTGTTGGGAAGGATGTGAGTGGATGAGCTGGGCAGGCTGTGCATGGCACCAGAGGGTGGCCACACCTGCCAGGGCAGTTTGGACAGCTCAGGACCCTGAGAAGGCTCTTTGGGCACCTCCTTGCACTGGGGTATGTCACCATAAGAGTCAAGACTGGACAATAAGTGACGCAGACTCCCAAGGCATTCACAGAAGGCTAGTTCACTTTATTAAGAAACCATTGGTTTTTGTACCCTAGCTCATTACAGGTGGACCTGATAGGTCCTTTAATTAAAGTACCATCATTGGCTAATTAAGAAACCACCCTTTTGGTAAAGGTAAAACAAATCTCCAAGGTAAACAAAAGGTAAACAGATCTCCATAGCACATTCCACATGTTCACAGCACCAGGTGCAGCAAGTGAAGGTAATAATTGTTTATAATTCTTCTCTCTGATCTTCTCACAGCCTTTCCCAGGATGATGCTGGGAAAGTTGTGCCTGTTTCTCTCTGTGACCACAGAGCTGCAGCCACAGGGATACACTGGATGAGGGCTGGAGATCTTCCTCCCATCCCCTGGGATGTCATCCAGGAAAAAATCCCTGGGCTTTGTCCTTCACAGGAGCAGCTGCACGGAGGTGAGTCCTGAATGGCACATTTGCAGGTCCTGGGAATGCCAGCCTGTGGCACGAGCTGCTCCTCTGGCATGGGGAGAGTCCAATGCCCAACAGGAGCACAACTGGAACGTGACAGGGACACAGCAAAACCCAGGGATGGGCTGGAACGTGACAAGGACACAGCAAAACACAGGGATGAGCTGTCAGCAGGGCTCTCCAGGAGCAGGAGCCCTGGATGGTGACTGAGAGATGACAGTGGGTAAGGAACAGCAGTCCCTTGACACCATGACTGATTTTTCCTAAGAAAATCTTCCTCAAGTTCCTGAGTCCCACCAAGCTGTCGTGGAACTTACAGATTCTCCCAGGCCTTGGGTTTACAAAAAAGCTCTGTGTTAACTAATTAAGTTTATGTTTCAAACCCAGAACATTCTGGGAGGAAATCCAGAATAAATTAATATCTAATGATAATAATAATTTAATCAATAATTATGAACTCGTTTATTCTTCGAGTTTGAAGTTCCTACATCATCCAGTCTGAGAATTTCATCCCATGATTTTTGCATTACATCTGGAATTTTATTTTTATCAGAAGGAGCTATTTGTGTTTTGAACTAGGTCAATACAGAATTTTTACACCAGCACAGTTTGTGGCTCAGTTATGGGGACTTTTCCTCTTTTAACCAACAGTTAAAGCAGTGCCGTACCTGAAATACATTCCCTGGCAGCTGACACATCAGTATTAATTATTTTTCCTCCTCCATGGAAATTACAGCTATTTATACAATACGTAGTTTCCCTAAAAAGCTTACTGCAAAAGGGTGGGAGAAAAGAAGCAAACTGTAAATCATTTTTATACATCTATATCTATGGATATATCTGCATATCCACATCTATCTGCCTATCAATCTTTCTTAACCTCCTCTTTTCCACTGAGATGCTGACATCTTCAAAATGTTTTTATCAGCTCCCCAAATGAATATCACAGACATTGCCAAATTTCAATTCACAGGAGAGAAAACGTGTGTACTTTATTTTATTCATTTATATTCAGGGAAACAACGCTGGTGTAATTATGCCTGCATAGCTAGAGGGGTAGGGAAGGCCTAAATAAATGTATTCCTAGACAATTGGAGTAACGAGTTTTAATTAGTTTTGCAGCTTCTTCTGGTTCTGTTTTGCCAGTGTTGCAGCTGCTGGTCTTTGACTGGGAGCAGGCAATGGGAACCAAACCCAATAATCAAGTTACACACACACACACACACACCTTGTTGACCTTCAGCAGTGACATCCTTAGTTACTGGAGACTGCAGCATTTGTTTAAGGGTAATTTGATCATGGAAGTCCTCCTGGGGTTCCTGCTGCTACAGGACCTGAGAAGGGTCTGGCAGGGGTTATTTGTGTCACTTGTCAGGGTTTCCTCTCCTGGGAATCCCAATTACAGCCCTGGCAGGGAGGTATAAATTTAAATCTCCAGGCTCCATGTTCTCTGCAGATGAACTCATTGGTACCCACAAGAACTGTTCCCATTATAAAATGTCACGTAAAACGACAGAGACCTTGGATGGCTGAGAGCAGGAAAAAACAATAAACATCCAACAGAGAGGAAATTAATTTCTTCTCCCCCTCCTGCCTTTCCTTTTTGCTCCAGAATATAATAATGGGGAGTGTTTGGATTGCAGGGGCTGCTGGGGCCACGGGCAAGAGGAGGAGGGAAGGAGAAGCAAAAGCAGCAGAAACGGAGATTTTGTACTTACTAAAGCAAGTTATTTTTCAACCCGCACACAGCTCCAAAGTTCACCACTGAATTATTAAGTGTGGCAGGCTTAGAATCTGCTTCAGCAAATAACACCTATATTTCTCTGGGAAAGCAGGGGAGCCCAAAACTTGGGACTGTGGGAAAGCAGAGCAACTCCAGTGCATGGAGCAGAGCCAGAAGCTTGACATCATCCCCAGGAGGAGGCTCATGGCCCAGAGTACTTCACTTTGTCACTGTCCTTCCCCCTCTGTGGGCTGCTTGTCTCCTGCCTCAGGCTGCGGGGAAGAAGGGATCATGGAGCTGGCAGCAGGAGAAGCAGATGGAATAGATCAGAGGAACTGGACTCATGTGAAGAGTACTCCTCTAGAGAAAAGATCAGGATTAATGGACTGATAGGGGTAGAAAAACAAGGTGATGTAGCTAATCTTGCACTTACCTAGGTGTTGCCAAAAAAATCCCATTTTGCAAACAGTCAGAAAACACACAAACATGCACATTCCTGTCCAAATGGCGTGAGGGGCAGAAATGCCACCTCCTCGCCCTTATCCACACACTGCACCTGGTTAAACCAGCCACTGCATAATAACAGAGCCTGCTGATCCCCACAAACATCCCTCTGTTTATTCTTTGACTGCAGCTGCAATTCTTCCCATGGCTGACCAGGCAGCACAGCATCTCAAGGTTTCAGAGTGCTTACACCACTGGAATGAGAAGAAAGCTCGGAGCTGCTCTCACAGCTGAGCTGCAGGCTCAGGCCAGCATCGCTGAGAAGATGCTGTTTGATTCACACTGTGAAGATTCCTCTTGCCACTGAAGTGCTGAAGACTTAATTATGTTTTTAGATGATAGCTCAGATCCAGGAGAGCACAAGCTGCATTGTACAAACAAGGGAGCTGACTCAAGCAGACACCCGAGGCAGCCCAGCCCAGCCCCCTGGCAGCGAGGATTGATTCCCCTGCGAGATTAAAAAGTGAAGCAACATGAAGGGTTAGCGTGTTTCACAATGAATCCTGATTTATCAAACATGATTAGTGCATTATGAATATGGATGTGATTTCTGAAACCAAAAGAAAGTTTGTGCGGTTCATCCCTCTTTAAAAAGATTAATTTAAACTCAAGGGGCTGGAACAGCCGTACAAGCGGATTGTGTGAATGTCAGGAAATACAGGAAAGGAGTGAGGGAGGAGAAGATATGGAAAAATCAGGTGAGCTCTAGCAGGTCAACAGTGTCCATGGATTTACTGGAGTCTTGTCTTGGGATCTCTGCTGCTCAGAGTGACCCTGAGATGTGTTAGAAAGTCTCTTTTCCCAGCCCAGCAATCGAAGAAGGAGTCAGAGCTCTTCATTTCTCGGTCTCAAGGTTGTTTATTGTATCTTATCTATAAAATTCTTCCTCTGGCCTGCCAAGGTCCCCTCAGCAAGACAGACAAGAGGCACTCTGCCTTCCCTGGGGTGGTGTTATCTTTTTATACTAAAAACTACATGTACAATATTTACAATTACTTCCCAATACCTATCACCTATGTTAGACAGTGAGCTTCTACTCTAAACCAATCCAAAAGTGCCACCAGCACAGCAGAAGATGGAGGCCAAGAAGAAGAAGGAGAAAGGCTGGACACACCCAGATTCCTCCATATTGCCCTCTGAACCCCCATGCTAAAAACTTCAAAAATCTATTTTTTCACCCTGTGATAAATTCACTATCATTCTACTTAAACTTTCGTGGCTTGTAATTCTTCATCTAAGGTTGGTAATTGTTTTTTCCAAGGGCTAAATCAAAGGCACAGGGGTTTGGGCTCTGTGCCAAGGTCTCTGAGCCCCCTGGGCAGGGTCTCAAACCCTCCAGGGCAGCCAGAGGAATTTCCTGGGTTCTGACAGTCTTGTACAATTAAAAACAGTTTAAGAGGAGAACAGATTTGTCTAAAATCTGTTTTGACATTTGTTATTAACCCTTGTGCTTTAATTTACTCCCAGATACCAGAAACTCAGATTTGATGGAGGGAGTTCTACCTCAGCCATGCTATTTGTCTTTTTTCCCTTTTTCCCCAGACACAGCCCTCAAGGTGAGGCATCGGCTCCCATCTGCAGGACCCACAGTGAAGGTTCTTTATCACAGACTTCCCAGAGGCCAGCAATCTCCCTCCAGCTGCTTCAACTGCCCTCAGAGCTGTGCTAGAGCAGAAGAAGGGCCAAGAAGAGGTCCAGGGTGGTTCTAGCAGGGCTGCCTGCAGATGAAAAGATGCTGTTCTCCAAGCATGGTGCTTAGTGTGAAGGATAAAGTGTCTCACTGAAGGCTGATGATAACAACAAAAGTAACTGAGTGCTGGTTGTGAACCCACCACCTCCTGGACACTTTGACCATAGCTAAATCCAAAATTCCAGGTTTTCTGCCCAAAAGGAGAGTGAGTCTTGTCCTCAGAGCAGCACAATCACAGCAGTGCCCACGTTTCTGTGCTGTGGACAGGAATGAAGAGCTGATCTCCGTGTGAGGATCTCATCCCTCCAGCAGCAAGATCCCGTTTTCCAGGATGGGCTCTGGAAAGCAGACAAGGTCTCTGCTCATCCCCATGGCATCCGTGTCTCCTTTATTATAGAAACAAACAACTCATTTCAGAGACAAGTTAAGGTTGCTAAGTGACAACAATGTACTTACTTATCACATAATTTGCAAAGCCCTCACACTTAAAAACAGGGAAATGAATGATTAAGGACTACTGAAACCCTATATTGCCCACATAATAAATATATGTTTTTAAGCGGAGTACAAAGAAGTGCACTTTTTATTTTGACAAAACAACCTCATGCTTAACCTGTGAATTGTTTTCTTTTTATTTTTCCTCTTTTATGTGGTATTTTTATTCCATTTAATTTGGTGTACAAATATTTTCTTTTAAAGAATATTCTTGGGTGGCAAATACCATTAGTTAGTTGAAGTATTTCTAAGTACCATTACTGTTAAGTGATACTGAATTTTCAATAAGTGAGTATGTGCCAAATTTTTAATAATAAAATATTTCCGTAATATTGTTTGTCTTCAAATCAACATTCATTTGGTAGGTGTGTTTCATATTTTTTAAAAAGGGTTTGTTTTCTGTTTAAATTCAAGAAGTGATGATAGAAAATTATCTCTCTTGGGTCAGAATTAAGATTGTGGAGGAATCTTTCAGCACCTTTCACCGTGTTTGACAAAACAATTTAGGTGAAACAAGTTCATCCAAAGTCAAGAACTTTGGTGTTGCCTTTGGATGGGTCAGGATTTCACCCTTTATATACTTTATGTAGGGAATAAAAGATGTATGATGCTGTTAATTATTTATCCCCTGGCTTTTAAGCACTTGAGTTTTGTACCTAATGCAATGGGGCTGAGGGAGCAAGGCTGGTACTTCATTGTAACTTGTTGGAGGAACAAAACTGCTGTTTGTTTCATGACTCTCAGGATCACTCAGGTGTTTATTTCTGCCTGTCTGGTTTTTATTTTTGTGTGGATAAATTGAAATCCAGGGTTTTCCTTCATTTGTAGCTTAGAAAGGTGTGGACCTATACCACTGGAGGAAGCTCCCATGTGCTGGGAGCTTGGGCCTGAATGGGTTAAACTCAAGTTTTGGTCAACCCTTTTTGAGCTGATAATCACAGGAGCCCAAAATCTTCTCCTTGCACTGCCTTTGAAAGTGCTGAGGATGAGATTTCCATCAGGGACCTGGATATATCGAGACTTTTGGGCAGTGACATTTTTCATGCCTCTCTCCGAGCTCTGTGGTGGAGATTTCCAAGCAGCCAGGGTGTAAAGGAGAGGGCAGATTTTCAAAATCACTGCCCTTCCCTCATCCCTGCAATTACTGCACTGGCAAGGAGAGTTGTGAAAGGATTCAGTGCTCATTGAGCTGTGCTCTCTTGAAAAATGTGACCACTTGCTTGGAGGTCTAAATGGGAGCTGGGTAATGTCACTTTGGTTGCTGGAAGAATTAGTCAATGACAAGAGGGCAATCACAGCAGCTCTTCTCCATTAGCTTCATCTTTCCTCCAACAATATCAATTATGGAAGCCCTAGCCCAAGGTTTCAAACAACAGCTATTTCTCTACAATGTTATTATTTTTTGCACATAAAAATGCCTTTTGCATGAACTACTGTCAAGGTCTAATCTGATCTATTTATCTGTATTTACAAGGCACTTATCTTCTGCAGCACCTAAGAGCTCCACATGAATTAATAGACAACACTCATCCCAATACCACTGAAAAATCTCCTGGACTAAAATCTTCCCCCGTGGATCCCAGGAAAATAAAAAGTGCTATTAACAGCACAGCCACGAAGGGATCAAGACAAACACAAAGTGCCAAAAGCTGCTGCCAAAACTCTTGTAGGTTCCAGTGGATCTGGCACCAGCAGGGGTTTGCTCCCAGCCCAGCACTGCTGTTTGCATCACCTGTGCCAAGGTAGGACCTGACCTCCCCTTGGTGTCACCTTCTCAGCATGGGTGGTGTCCCTCCATGCCAAGAGTTTCTTGGCAGAGATGCTGGGCTCCCTCCAGATGTGGGGAATTGGTGCTGGGAAGAATGATGCACAGAACTCCATGATATCAGAAGGCTAATTAATTACTTTATTATTTATTACTGTATTATGCTATATTATAAAGAATACTAAAGAATACTAAAAGATACTAAAGAGAACTCATGACTGTCTCCTGACAGCGTTGTGTGATTGGCCAAGGAAACAGAGCAATCCTCTGCAGAATCCAGTCAAGAATACTCTTCAGGTAAACAATCTTCCAACACACTCCACATGGGCACAAACACAGGAGCAGCAAATGAGATAAGAATTGTTTTGATCATTCTTTTCTCTGTTTCTCTCACAGCTTCTCTCTGTTCAGAGGGCATGTGAGTACCACAGTGGGGGTTTCTACAGCAGAGGAAGGAATTCTGATTTCAGACCTGCCCTACAGCTCTGAGGTGCCCAGAGTGCAAAGGTGGGATGGGTGTGGGGCAGCCAAGTGATGCCTCCCCCTGTAAGAGAAAACACCTGGAAATCCTCCCTGAGGAAACCACAAACTTTTCACTGCATTTGGGACTGGGAGACAGAAAAGGGAGACCAGGAAAAGCCAAGTCCCTGTGCTTGGGGAGGGCAGAGAGCAGCCCTGGAGGAGCTCCCCAGGACTCTGCGCCACTGAAGGGTCGCTCTGGGTTTGCTCAGCCCTGCTGTGGTTCAAGAGGCTCAGTCTCCAAACAAACAAGGGTTTAACTGAATCATAACTAAAGCCAGCACCCACACATTCCCCTTCCTCCTTCCAAAGGATTTGTCTGGTTTGTATTTTTAGGATTAGATTTGCCTCTGATGAGTAGTAATGGCACAGAATGGAGAGAGATGTGTCTTGTTCAACAGTGCCTTATCCTTTTCATTGCCTACCACAGGCAGAATTTTCCAGCCAGCAAGGGGCCCAATGCCCCTTCCTCCTGAATTCTGCCTCTGGACTGTGTGATAGGGTCGAGCAAGAGTGAAAGAAAAGTGGAAAGAAAGTATCAGCCTTTAACACAGCAGTATATAGATATATTTTTAACACCAGACCAGAATAAATTTCCAGCTCTCCCTTTCCTTCATCCTTAATTTCCCTAAATGAGGCACTTTCTGTGATGAATTCTCCCCAGGCAAAATAAAACCAGGTTTTCTTCTGATTTTGGCTGCCTGGGTCAGGCCCAAACTGCCTGACAAGGCCCATACATCTCAGGGCAGGCAGAAGTAATGGGGGAGCTGGGAAGAGGGGGAGCTGGACAGCACAGCAGAAAAATTAAATTCTGCATATAGAAAGGAGAAAATGGATGGATTTTGGTGAGGGAGAGAGAAGGACGTTTCAACTGCCAAATTCCTCATGAGAAGTGGTGTTGTGTGGGAGAGAGGAATGGCTTAACAAGAGGTGGAAGAAAAAGATGTTCTAATAAAGCCCAGGCTGAGCTCTCCATGCTGGAAATGAAGGGATCCAACCCCAGCTGAATGTGCAGCGGGTTCTCAGCTGCCAGAGACGGCCCTGTTCAGAGCAGCTGTCACTGCAGTCTCCTAATTGGAGATGATTTGGATTCTGTCTCAAACCACAGAGCCCTGAATGAGGCAGTGCAGCCTCCACCAGGAAGCATCTGCTGCCATCTCCAATGGCAACAGTTCAGCCCCCACCACTCCCTCCAGATGCCAACTGGCAGGAGGTGCCCCCTCCATGCCCAGCACCCTGGGCACCTGAGGGTGCAGAGGGAGCCCAGGAAGAAGGAAACAACTCTGGATGCCAGGGAGAGCTGTGGAACGAGGGTGGCCAGGGTTTGGAGGAGGATGGAAGGAGGGAGAGATGCAGAAGCAGCCCCATCCTTGTTTGACAGTGGCTGTTCCAACATCACATGCCATGAAAGGCCCTGGGAAAGACTGCTGCAATTAGAGATTTTTGCTGATTGTGTTCATGGCTTCTTTGTGCTGCACATATGTGCACGTGAAATTAAGTTGGGGTTCATTTATTTATTTCTGGTTTGGGGTGATGAGGAGCAGTGGGAAAAGGAGTGACAACAGTAAAGAAAAAGAGAAGTTGAGCCTTTTGACGTATTTTTGGTGGGGTGGGGAAGCAGGAACAATTGAACAATTGTTGATATTTGACAACTGAAGATATTTGTAGCAGGAAGGGGTGAGTGCCCACTGAGCCTTGGTGGGTGAGAGACAGCGAAATATTTGTTTGTGGAAGCACAGGAGTCCTGAGAGAGCTGGGCCAGCAGATCACCCTGGGATCCTGGGTTTGCTTCCTCACATCTCCCTGTGGGCTGCACGTGCCATCCATCCCTCAAGGGTTGCAGCTCCACATCAGCAGCAACATCCCACTGCCCTCCATGCCACTCTGTGCCACTCAGATGGAAAGCTGCTGTTTGCTGGGCTCCCCTGATCCCTCCCACCACAAAACAGGCAGAGCCAGCTGCAAAACTAAAGGAGGGATGGAAATCCACCAGGAAATGAGAGTTTCAAAGCCTTTTGTGGTCAGTGCAGCAGGAGCAAATCCTTCCAGGCTGTGTTTTGTGAACAAGCAGGGGGTGAGGGATGCTTTGGAAACCTCAGGCTCCTGCACAGGCATCACTCCATGGGGAGGAGGATGAGAAAAATTCAAGTGATTACTACAAAATGTGCTCTGCAGTACCTTCCCCTCTGCATGCTCCAGGCTTCCTCCTTTCCATCCATCCACCAAAGTACTGAAGTTCTATAAATGGGGATTGCAGACAGCATATCAAGTAATTTTTACAGCTGAAAAGAAGTACAGAGTTAACAGATGCTTTTAAAGCACATTCATCTAACCTGGGTGCCTTGGAGCCATTTTTGCTCCAGAATTGCACTCAGAGGTTTTTCGTCCTGGAGCTTGGAAGACTAAAGACTCCATGGAGAAGTCTGCTATCTCTTGCTAACAAATTGGATCAAATTGCCTGGGTGCTCTGTGCCTGGGGCAGATGCTGCAGTGAAGATGTAAAACACTTGGGAAAACCTGATTCCCGTCTCTGTGATATCTGCATGGTGCTGGGCTCTGAGATGGAGGAAAAGGGGACTTTGCTGGCATTTCTTTGGCTTAACAGAGTTTAATAATTAGTGAGTTATTCCAGCCTTCCTGGGGAAGTTTCACCCATTTTGCTTCCTACCCTGGGTCTTAATTAGCAGAGCAGGCTGCCTGCCTGTCTTGTAGTGTGGGAAGTTCAGCACTTAACAAACACCAAAGTGATTTGTTTTCTGAGCCTCTTGAGGACACCAGCTTACTCCTCTCTCAGCTTCAGACAGAAGGAATGGGGATGAAGAGCCTCTGCTTTCATCACAGGTGTTATCCCAGCACTCTATACCTCTGGTGAGGCCAAGGCTGCTTTGTCCTGTGACCTAAGAGATCGTCCCTGTCCTAAAATGGTTACTCAGCATGAGATGGGAAAAGGAAAGCCAGGATCAGCAGAGGCTGCCATCACAATGGGAGGCTGGAAATGTGTCTCCTGAGGCACAGGCTGGTTTTTAACCCCTCAGGGACCACTGTCTGTCAAGATCTACTCACAGCAACACCGCAGGATTCCCCTGCCCAGGGTTGGTGCTGGCTGTCAGACGGTGGGAGAAGGGAAGAGAATCTGGAAATCAATTTACTGTCTTGTGGATACTTATATACAAAACTCACTCTTTTTTTTTCCCACTGATATGTAGTCATTTTAAAATGTTCTCATCAGCTCCCCAAGTAAGTATCAAACCAGTTGTGAAATTTGGGTTCACAGGGGAAGGGAAAAAATTAGTGACTATCCCAAGTGCAAAATGGCAACAGGGCACCTTTGGGGGAAAGCTGTTGTAGTGGATGTTTTAGAGGAGAGAAACAGGAATGCTGGGGATATTTGGGGCTAATTTGGGGGAAGCAATTTACAGCTCTGTACCTGAACCCTCTCCTGATCCACCCCATTGCAAACTGGCAGCCTGAGGTTGTGTATTTATGCTCATGACAATCCATCTTTTCCTCACAACAGCAGAATTCAGGCCAATGTACATAAGGTACCTATATTTCCTTTTCTTTTCTTCCTCTGAATCCTAATCCAATCTCCAGTTCATGCAGTTCAGGGTGCTGCTTTCCATTCCAGACCTCTGTTCTATAGATCACTCTAATCCTACCCATAAATTAGTTCATTTAATGAACATCAAGCACAAAACAAAGAGCATGATGGTGTCTTTACCTGGCCATAATCCTGAATCAATACCATTTCATTCTTCTGCCTAAATCAGCCCTGATGATCTGCACCACATTTAAAGTGCTAATGGTCCATGGTTAAGTGCTTTAGAGATGGGATCTTGATGGGGGATTGGGGCATTTTCTGCCTGTATATGTGAGATTACCAGCATTCCACCAGCTCTGCCACACTACAGACCATGTGTTGCCTGAAAGCCCAGATAATTTGGAAGCTGAGCTTTTCTGTCCTTGCTAATAAAAGCTGAAGAGGGAAACGTGCTTAGGAAAAGCCTGAAATAAATCTTTGTAACTATAGCTGGGTATAATGTTAGAGGTCAATTTTTTTGTTTGCTGTAAAGGTAATTTCAGGGTGCAGGAAGATTTTCACAAATTTGTTTTGACTCCCTCAAATAGCTAATCTGGAAACAAGAGCAAATAAGACAGATAATATCCCATTTTGGCATTTTAGAAATGAAGAGTGTCTTCAAAAGAAAACAGGGTTTTTGTGTTATCCAAATTGTATTTGTCTTGAGCTTAAGGATTCCCAAGGATGAAACGAACTTTATGCTTAATGGAAAACAAAAATTTTCAACTGAGCCAAAGAGAAATTCTGCTTCCCTTCTGTTTGCAGAAGGAATGACTAGGGAGGCAAGGAAATGAATAATCTCTATTGGTTTGGGTGAATACTCAGCATTTGTTTTACCCAGGAAAGCACAAGAGCAGCTTTGCAGAGACACTGCTCCTACAGGACACCTGTTGAAGATTGCATGCAAGATGTTTTCCATTTCCATCTGTATGGCAGATTACCTTTGTCAAGGGGGCAGTTTGCCTTATCTCTCTCTCTGAGTGACCACAATCACACCTCCCTCGGGAGGGGACATTGCTGATAACAGACTATTGAATGTCACTGCATGGCTGATAAGAACGATAACATCCCATTGGGAGATGCTCCGCCCAGAGGGAGGAGCAAGGCATTCCTACCTGGATATAATCCAGAGGTTTTGAGACACCAGCCCGGCTTTCTCCATGGGATTCCCCAGAGGAACAGCAGCTGCCTCTTCCACTGGATCTTCAGAGGAAGAATACATCCTTCTCTACAGATTCCCCTTGCTCCAACAGAACCACCCCTGACACTGCAGGAGGGCTGCAGCCACATTTCCAATGGGACTGCCACCAACACCCTGACCCACAGGGTGTCAGGTTGGGTTCTGACTCTGTCAGTGTTGTTCTAGTGGACTGCATTGTTTATTTTATCCTTTTTTTTTCCCTTTCCCTGTTAAAGAACTGTTATTTCCTGCTCCCATATTTTTGCCTGAGAGCCCTTTAATTTAAAATTTATAGCAATTTGGAGGGGTGGGGAGGGTTCACATTCTCCATTTCAGGGGAGGCTCCTGCCTTCCTTAGCAGACTCCTGTCTTTCCAAACCAAGACAACGCCCCACTGCAAGGAATCAAGGAGTTCTGAGGCATGAGGCTCTGCTGTTTTCTCCCTTATCCATTCCCAAACACTCTGAAAACAAGCTTCATAAATCAATTAGAAACCAGGACAGAATTTTTTGCCCAGACACACGTGCCTGATGCCTCATTCTTGGGGACAAGGCCTCAGTGTTCACAATTCTGTCTGGGTGTGACTCGTCCCCAGCAGGGATGTGGCAGGGAAATCACTTTCCATGGAAATCACTTTGCATCTGGGAATGCACTCCCTTAACCACACTCGACAGGAGTGTGAGGACAGAGCTGCCAGCCCTGAGACACTTGTCAGGCAAAGAACGTTCCAGAATGCCTCAGTTTTGTTCTGAGCATCAGCAGAGCCAACAAAGGACTGGCAAGTCCTGGGGGCAGAGCAGAGCTCATGAAGTCATTCCCAGGAATCTTTGTAATTTCCCCCCTCAGACACTTTCTGAGGAGGGAAATTACAAAGTGGGAAGATGTATTTTTGTGCAGGCAAAATATTTCCTTCCCCCCATGCTGTCTAGTCTTGTTCACTAGGAAAATCAAATGTAACATGAGGAGTTAAATTTTAATGAGGTCTGGTGATCAGTTATGGAAAATTTTAAGCAAATTTGTGGTCACTTGCATTGTCCATAATTATTTTTCTTTGCTACTAATCAAACTGTAAAGACAGCTACTATGCTCCCCCTCCTAACAGTAATGATAATAATGATAATAATGATGATGATGATGATGATGATGATGATGACAATAATAATAATAATAATAATAATAATAATAATAATAATAATAATAATAATAATAATAATAATAATAATAGCAACAGAAAATAAATAAAGAATATCAGTGTTTTTCACCACAACTTTCTACCAACACTTCCCTGTTAATTTTAGGAAGTCTCAGAGCAGGAAAAAGGGATGTGAGACTGACACATGTACAGATTCTTGTGCTCAGGAGACAGGAACAACACCAGATTTCATTATTCTTAGTGTCTCTTAGACCACTGTACCCATCCCAAGATTTCTGCAAAGCGTCCAACACCCTCAGCACAACCTGATGCAACATTCCCCACCTGCATGAAGTTATGGATGGGCTCCAGCTGCCAGAAGAAAAGCCCAGGCTCCATAGCCAGGGAATGAACTGGTAAAAAGATGAAAAAAAAATCAAAATAAGCTGACATGCAAATCTGTGCTGAGCATTGGTTATTTGGACTCCTTGTGGCTCTCAACCCACTTGGGAAAAGGTGATATTGTAGGAAATTGCGGTAGACACCTCGAGCAGAGTTTTCCTAAGCAAAAATAAATGCACAGTGGCGAAGGAATCCAAGGCTGAGCCACGAGGGGTTGTAGCAAACTGAGCTGGCAGCAATCCTGCACAATAAATATACAGGGCAATGCACGGGAGCAAAAGCACCTTGGTTTGATGTGGAGGCAGGTGGAAGGAAAACCTCAGCCTTCCATCATCATTTCAGATTGCTCAGCTGGAGCTCCTCACCCATCTGACCAAGGTGGATCAAGGTTGATTCTGGTTTCTCATCCTTTCCTTCAGGCTCAGGGACACCCTTGACTCCTTTGCTCCCTAGGAATGGGTCTCTTGGATATTTGGGGATGGTTTTTAGATACCCCTTCTTGAGAAAAAGCTCTCAAGTTGGAGGCAGAGATGTGGGAAGGAACATAAAGGGCTCTGACTCTATTCAGCTGCTGCCCACCCTGATTAATTCTCCAGCTAATGACTCTCCAGACATGTTGATGTATGAAGCTCTGTCGGTGACAAAAAAAATTGAACTTTTACTAATTAAGTAGAACATCTTCATAGGGTGAAAGGTTTTGCTAACGAAAGTAACTCACAAAGAATTATGTTGGCTGGAGACTGCTGCTGAGATCCACCAGGGCAGGGAGGGAGGGAAGGAGAGCAGTATAAACGATTCACTGCAGCTACCAGGCCAAGATTTCAGTCCCAGGTTGTGTCTGCACTGAAACCACTCAGAGCCACATTTCCTGGGCTCCAGCCCTGTCCCAGAAGCACCAGGCTGACACTCTGTGCTGCAGCCCTGACTGAATGATGGATTTTCACCCTGATGTGACAATTTAAGATTTTCTAAGCCTTCTGATGTTTACATTCTTGTAACGAACTTTCTCACGCACTTTCTGTAAATAACTTATTGTTTTGCATTCTTTTATGGAGGAGGAGAAATTTGATGGACTGTTGGTTTGTCCAGTGTCATTGGAGAGGTGGCACTGTCACCCTCCAATCCACTGTCACTTCTAGAATCTATAAATGTTGGAGTCAGCAAAATAAAGGTCCCTTTTTTACCTTGGAAAGAGCAGCAGGGAACTCTGCTCTGCTCTTACAGAAAGGTGAAGGGTAAAACACCAAACTGACCTGATTTTTCCTTCCCTGCAAGCTCTGGAAAGGTGTTCCTGAAATGAGTCAGTGGTGATTTCCACCTGAAGATACTCCATGAGTTCTGCAGCTTTGCCTTTTTCCACTTCCTTCTCCTTTCCCACCAACTTCTCACTTGCTGCAACACGTTCCTTTGTAATTCTATTCCCCTTTCACAGAAAGATTTGTGGTGTTTTAACCAAGAGCCTGCATTAAAATATCAAAACCTGTCATTAAATATTTCTCTTCCTCAGCTCCTTGTAAAGACAGGACGAAACTGGGGGGAAAACTGTCAGAAAGGAGCACAGTATTCACATTTTTTGAAGAGACTGTTTATGGTTATGTTGCTTGAGGGACTTGCAAAGACAGAATCAAAGAGGCCGAGGTG
>NW_005054358.1:4470584-4474286 GCF_000277835.1 Geospiza fortis | reverse complement strand
TTCTAGGATTCAGCTTGATGTGCTCAATTCTACCCCTTCTGTCTCCTGGGTGAATCAAGATTAACTCCATTCCAGTCAATGATGCAGCCAGAGATTCTCAGCTGGATGGAAATATGGGAATGACCCCCCAGATTTGTGCCCCTGGACAGCTCCCCTGGAACAGTCCCTTCTTCTCTTCTTCTGTGATGGAAACCAAGAGCAGCTCTGCTACAGGTATGAAA
The DNA here is from genome assembly GCF_000277835.1 of Geospiza fortis. NCBI lineage: Eukaryota > Metazoa > Chordata > Aves > Passeriformes > Thraupidae > Geospiza > Geospiza fortis. Next base: position 4,474,065 of record NW_005054358.1, on the reverse strand, counting down.
TAAAATGATGTAAATGACATTAATAAAAATGACATAAAAAGTGTGACACCTGTGTCAAGCCCAAGGTCTGCACTGTCTGCACAACCTGCTGCAGCTGCACATGAAGGAAACCTGGATCTGGGGAATGAGGGCAGGAATTATCTTCAGAGATAGCAGGCAGCAAATCATCATTAGACAACACTTCCTAGGAGGAAACTACCATGGAATCTCTGATCATACCAGGAACCATCCAAGAGGCTGCTGTGACTGTAGCTGGGAATATTTTCATAAATTCACCCCTCACCATGGCTGTAAGGGCTTTCCCTGTAAATCTGATTTCTTCTATCCACAAAAACAACTTCTCTTCTCTTCTCTTCTCTTCTCTTCTCTTCTCTTCTCTTCTCTTCTCTTCTCTTCTCTTCTCTTCTCTTCCCTTCCCTTCCCTTCCCTTCCCTTCCCTTCCCTTCCCTTCCCTTCCCTTCCCCTCCCCTCCCCTTCTTCTCTTCTCTTCTCTCCTCTCCTCTCCTCTCCTCTCCTCTCCTCTCCTCTCCTCTCCTTTTTCTTTTCTTTCTTCAGTTTTTTCACAATACAAATGAGCACAGAAACAATGCCCAGCAGGCACTCTCTAAGACATTTCATAATTATTAATTAAATGAATTGTTTTGAGCTGCTTTTCAGCTCTTTGATGGGTTTCAGGTGGTTTTCTTCCCCTTGTCTGTCTGGGAAATGAGGAAGACTCTGCCAGGTGCTGGCCCAGGTACAGGGGAATAGAAAAAGGAATATTTCTTTGGGACATATGTAAGATCCACATTGTGTGTGACTCAGCAGCTCGTGTCAAAATTTGGCCCATATCAAGAGGAACACAAAAGGCTGATCACAATGAGCAATAATCCAAAAATACACTGGCTAGAGGTGCATACTGTGGGTTTCTGAGCAGGGTATGACAATTAGAGCTGTGCAAGACAGTCCCAGGGACAAAAATAGAGCCCATTCTAAGTGGAAGGTGCCTTTGAAATGTGGGATTTGCATTTTTTGGTGCGCATGCTTTCAACTCAAAAATCGCACCTTGGTTCAATAGAATGGGCAAAGTGTGAGGATAAACCCAAATATTATTTATTTCAATAATAATAAAAATCTGGAAGAAACCCAGGGGTATCATTTGTGCAAGATTTAACACAAAGGATTCTACTTTGCTTTGTTTTCCTTTAACAAATCTGTTGCTAATTCTAATCGCTCTAAGAGAACTACTCCCATCCTTTCAGCACTCCTTGCCTGGCTCCCTCTTTCAACCCTCCAGCACTTTCCAGGTTCTGCCTCAAATAAAAATATCTTCATGCTCCTGTGTTTATTCTGTTACCTGCCTCTAACAACATTTTCCAAGGTCTTTTAGGTGGCTGATGCACCATTAGGATACACAGCTGATGCCTGAAATTCTACCATTTTCCACATTTTGTGAAACAGCTCATTACCAAAGGGTGCTCCTATGGTGACATTTCTCTTGTGAGTTCTTCTCCCACTTTCTCCCAGACCTTCAGAAAAATCTTGATTCCTTTTTGGTGCTTTAATACCTCTCACTCCTGGGCTCTTTTCTGCATGGAGGGGGTGAAACAGAATTTGCTCATAACTAAAAAAAGGAATCTGTTCCCATTGCTCTTGAGACCATTTCACTCATGTTACACCTTTTTACTGGACTCTGTCAGCCCAGTGACCTCTCCAGTCTTGGGTACAAATTAGACACAAAAATTCTTAAAACAAATCCCAGGAGAGCAGTGAGGAAGGATACACAGACAAATCCTAAAGGTGACAACATCCATCACTTGTGCAGCTTTCTGGGGCCCACATATTCCCTCACCTCTCATTAAAAATGAAATCCCTTCCAGAGTTTGGATTTGATTCCCCCCATGGGAATGTGTGGGGAGGCTGGGGCTGGGTCTGATCAGGATGAACAGCTCTGCTCTCTCCCCACTCCCCTCTGGCTCTCCCATGCTCTGACATTTCTTTGCAGAAATTGGGTCATTCTGGAGTATTTTGGAAAAAAGCAGCTGCCACATTTCAGAGCTGAAAGGAAGCTCTGGCCAGGGCGATTTTCAGTGGTGATTGATTTTTGAAGAGACACGAGGTCATGACTGAAAGTTTGGCCAATGTGTAAAGCTCAGCCCATGAAGGCTCAGTGTGCTGGACAAACCTGACCTGGCTGTTAATTGATGAGGCCTGCAAACCCATCCCCTTCTAAAATAAGAGATTTCAGGCCAATCAAAGGGCACTGGTGCCAATTCCAAAGCTTGTCCAGCTCGCTGCAGCCATGCCTTGCCAGCTCTAAAACATCCTCAGGGCTCTGGACAGGGATGAGAGAGGAGAGAAAGGGTTGAACAGAGCCCAGGGCTGCCTTTTGCCCACACCTCCTTCCCATTTTCTCCTCCTCATGTTCCTGTGGGTATGGAAAATGCTCAAAAACACTATGCTGACCACCCCATAGATGAAGGAGAGCATTCCCAAACTGCCACCTGCAAGGGTCCTTGCATTCCATTTAATAAGATTAGATCTCATCCATTGCTGCAGAAATGCTGCAGACAAGCTCAGTCCCATCCCATCCACAACGGAAAAGGCAGCCCAGAGAGCTGCTTTGGGAAGTATTTGTCCCATGCATGCTCTGAGAGCATCTCCAATGACAATTTTTATAAAGAACCTCTGACCTGAATAGTCCCTGAGCACCACTCAACAGAAACTTTCTCTCCATAGCCCATCAACAGAAAGATACATATTTTAACACCTTTTAAAATATTTTTTGGGTGACAAATTCAATGAGACAAACAGAGGGAGGGTGTGGTGGTTGGGGCTCAAATATGAGCTAAGAGAAATGTCAGTGCCTATTTTTTACCTCTGCCTCAGACAAAGCACATGCCTCAGAGCGGCCATTCACACTTGTTATTTTTTTCCTTCAGCTGTTTTTGTAGCACTTAGGGAATGCATAGGTGAAAAGGTGAATTGTCATCACTTCCTACATTCCAACCTCATCAATGAACCACTTGGACCTCAGGAAGTTCAGCTTTTCAATTTCCACTTCTATGCAACCCTTGAGCAGTTCTGAGGATCAGGAAGCTCAGATGACCCAGCAGACCTCTCTTTGTGACTCCATCTCTGATTTAATTGTCCATTCTGAGAAACTCTGTCCCAAAGGATCTCCAATATTGAAGTCACCAGACTCCATAGGCCAAGGAGCAATACTTAAATTCTAGAAGTGTGATAGGAATTATGGACTGTTTTTTGAAGTAATGAAAGATGTCCATAAAGTGAAAGGTAGAATTGGAGTTCACCTTGAGTTGAGTTATCCAGAATAAACCCAAAGATAAAACCACACTTACCTCTGAGCCACCACAATTTTTCTCCCTCTTCCCTTCTCTCTTCCAATTTGACAGAATGGCAGAAAACCAAGATCAAGGAGAAACAAGCCACCACTACCAAACCTCACTTCAGCAAAGCCAGCCTTGGAAGTTTGTTGCAC
>NW_005054358.1:4459801-4470574 GCF_000277835.1 Geospiza fortis | reverse complement strand
ATTTCAAGCTTTGAAAAATTAATATGATGCTCACTTGCTGTCTAGTTCCTCCTCTGCTTGTCAATAATTCTGTTCATTCCACGAATATTAAACCTGTTTGCCAGAGCCCTTAATGTGACAAGAAGCTGATGCCTGAAAGAACGATTACTTTCAACTATACATCATATTTAATTTATTACATAACCTGATGTTATTGCTTTTATTGATGAACTGTACAGTGTAAAATGATTATTTGTTAAAGATTTCTCTGTAGTAAAGGAAAAAGGGAAAAAAAAAAGAAAGAAGAAAAAGGGAAAAATCTTTACTGCTCCAGAAAGCTGCTTGTAAATGCTTTTCTGAAAAGATTCAAGACTAGGAGTTACTGTTATTACCTGAATTTTGGCTCTTTGCACTGCAGAGCAGACGCACCTTCCTCCATCACTTAATTCAATCCCTCTCTGACACAGGGACAAGCAGCAGAGGAGCAGAGTGAAGCTTTTCCTGGTGGGATGATGCATGTTGAACTCCTCCCTGCTCTGTGCCATTAAATCCAGGTACTTTGTTTGGGCAGGAAAACCTAAGTCCCACATCTAAGCTCGAGCAGGGTTTTCTCCTTTGTTTTCCTGTAATGTGATGGGAGCTCATTGGTCTCTGTCATTGACACCCAGGGACTGCCACAAATGTTCTTCTGATGCTGCACATGGGCAAAATGAGAGATGAGATTCCTGCCTTGAGGAAGCATCTACCCTGATTTGGGAAGGTATGGAATAATGGAGTTTGGTTTGTGCATATCAGCAACAAAGGAGCAGAGATACATTAGAATTAGGGCTCGTATGGCAACTTAATTTCAATAAAGAGACCATTTCTTTGGCTTCCAAGCTGTCCCAAGGAGTGGTTGGTATTTTTATGGATGCTAAAGGAAGCAGCTATCTTGGGTGACTACTGTGGATGCTGATAGTTGAATCACTGGATCATCCCCACTGCCTATTTGTTATTTTAGGATTCCAGTTCAGAGGCAAAAATGACAATGTGAGAAATTTCTCATTTGGACAAGTCAGCACTCAGAGGTTGTGGTCCTTCTCCAGTACTTCAGCTTCAATACTATTCTCCAATACTTCAGCCCCTGAAGACAGGACACTGAATAACCTTCTAGAACTTCCACTGAACCCCTCTGCATCTTGGTTTCCTAATCCTAGACCCCCAGACTGAGAATAACCTAAACAAAACTGATCATGGCAAGAGACTGCAGAGGAACCAAGAGGGCCCCAGCAGAGTATTTTAGTCCTGACACCCTCCTCTTCCAAAAATATATGGCTTTAATTTGTTACAGGGGTTTGGGTGTGAAGTTCACTCCATAAGGAAACTGATTTAAAAAATCAAACCTCAAAGGAAATGCACTATTCAGTGTCAAGTTTTAGAAATTAATTATCTGCCAATTCCCGAAGTCATGATATTAGCTGGAGTTTTATCTCTGGTTTCACTCAGGTAGCAACACAGCATTTTGAACAGAAGGCATTTTGAAGTCTGCAAACTAAACAGAGATGTCCCGCCTGATTAAAAGGGGCTCTGCATTTCCATAATGCAGTGGGAGAAATGCAGTCTCACAAGGGTTCTTGGGATGGTTTGATACTGAAAAAGATGTAATAAAGAATTCAACCTTTTGCTGAGAGACATTTCTCTGGCAAATCGGTTATAAAAAATAACTAGTGATGGCACTGATATGAGAAGGAAGAATTAAGGGTGCCTGGCTTTGGATGCATTTCTACTCCAGTGGAGGATCTCATTGCTTGGGCTTTTCTAAAATACCTTTTTCCCTGTTGAGTTTTTATTTTCAAGTCTTGGATCTCATGCTGCAGCTTCTCCGCTGGCCAGGAACTTCTTAGAGGCTCTGATTCCATCCAGCTGAGTCTGAGTCCAAAAACCAGAAGCAAAAAATGAGATCACTTTCTTTGCAGTGTTTTGAGCCAAACTCTATTTCCCTGGGTGAAAGCAAATTTCAGGGGTAAAAAACATCCAGAAATACAAACCCCAATGGCCTGCATTTCCCAGAAAGACTCAAATAATAGGAATGATTCAACTTTGCTGTTTCATTGCCTTCCTGACCTCTGCCATTCTCTGCCTTCCAGACGCCAACAAGATCTTAACCAGGATTCTGGGAAACACAGGAGACCTGCAGCCTCTGATCACATAAAAGGAATAGAACAGGGAAAAGAAAAGAGGAGAAAAGCAAGCTAAAATAAAGCAGATAAGCAAGAAAAAAAAAAGGAAGGAAAAAAAAGGTGAGCTACAGATTTTTAGGTGGCCCAGGGAATTTTGCTCATTGCCAAGACATTGGTGTTTATTTGAATAAGGATCTTCCTGCTCTGTCATGTGAGCACAATTTTGCTTCCTTCCCTTTCCCTGGCTCCATTTTCTCTTTCTCTTTTCCCTTCCATTGCTCTTTACTAACAAAAATGAGGCCTCCTGCTTTGCACAGACCTACTGAGCCATGCAGGCCACCACAGTGGATGCTCCCCAGGCAGCTTTGCCAAGCAGGCTTTGGACTGTGACTGGTTTTTCCCCAAATCACTGCTCTTCCTGGCAGTCCCTCCCACACTCCTGCCTGTACACAAATGCAGGTCCCTGCCTGGCACACCCATCCATCTTCTGAAGGACATGAGACATGCCTCACTGACATCTGTTTTTCTTTTGTCACCTCCCCATCTCTCATTCCAGCCATCCAAACTGAGCTCTCAGCTAATTAAAAAGGAAGCAGATATGGGAGGTGCAGGATTTTTTTGGTTTTGCTTTCAAAACTGTCCCTTATCTCAGAGGAATTTACACAGGAGTTGGTTTCTCAATCTCTTTTTTATTCTTTCTCTGGTGACCTGCTCTGTGCTGGGGATGTGACATTGACCTCCAGCAGCAGAACTTTCAACTTTGCCTTTGCTCCCAGTGCTGTCCCTAAGTGCCTTGCAGCTCATGGAAAACCCATTAATTCTGCCTGTGCCCTATCAGATGAAAACCTCCATTCAAGTAACATTTCAAATATCAGCTGCTTCGCCTTAATATCTTTCTCAATAACATTTCTCCCAGCTCCACACTCGCACTCTGCTCCCCTGGGTGCTTCCCTTTTCTGTGAGTATTGTTGATTCTTTAAGAGCACACACTCTCTACTCCCTCTTTCTGCTGATGTTCTCCACTGCAGCCTGTTCTTTTCTATTCCATCTCCTCTTTCTCTTGCCTTTATTTTATTCCTCTTCTATGAGGAGAAGCAGCAGCTCTTTTCTGCATTTCCCAGTCTGAAATTTCAGTCCCAGTAGAGACTTGCTGTTACCAGAGACTTCCCACTTGGGAAAGGACTCGCCCAGCTGCTTGTTCATTGAAACAGAAGCCACAGAATTTGCTGGGCCATGGATGTAGAAGCACAAAAATCTTTCTGAGTAACCCTGAAGACCCATCCCAGTGATTCAACCAAGACATCCCTGTTTCCACTGGACTGAGTTCCAATCTCTTAGGGCCAGATTTTAGCTCCAGAGAATAGGGAGGCTGTGAGGTGTTTCACACCCCACCAGCCTCCCTGACAGGCCTGAGCTATGACTCCACAGCCTCTGTCACAAGGCTTTTGTGGGTGGAAGTTTGTTTCTGTATCCAGTGAGCCCCAGAAGTTATGGATGCAGCATGGAGACCATGACTCAGTATATCCTCCCCTTCCTCAGCCAACACCTTCCAGATTTGGAACAGCAGAGCTTGGATGTAGGTTCAGTGTCAGTGGGCACAGGCTTGTGTAGGAGACAGAAAGGGCTGACAAACACCTGATGCCATCAAAAATTCTCTTCTGACATCATTGAGGACCTTCCAGCCTCTGCCCAGAGGCAGAAATGATCCTGGACTTTGTCATAGGTTCTCCTTTCTGTGTTAACACTTTTTGAAGTGCTCATCTTAACTTGTCCACTCCCTTAATCCTTCTCCCCTTTCGTGGTGCTTGTCTGGCAGAGCTCTGTGTCCCTGGGGTGCAGGAAGCTGGGGCAGTGCTGATGGACAGCCAGGGACACAGGGCAGAAGTCAGTGAGAGGCAGCAGTGTGGGCAGGAAGACATGGTGATAACCCATAATAACCATCTCTCACACAGGAAAACTGTGTGTTTATCCAGGGAAAAACAGTGGGAAATGGGCTGGGAGAAACCAAATACTCCAGGGATGGAAGGACCAGATCTGGGTGAGATCCTGCCCTTCCTGCAGGTCCCTACCAGCAGGGCATGGGGAGCACCCTTGGCCTCGTGGCAGTGTCTGGGGGGACAGGGACACCTGGAGCCACTCTGGGGAGCTGGTCTGGGGGACCTGAGTGGTGACAAACAGTGTGCCAGCAGCTCTCTGGCCACAGAGAGAGCAGGCACAACTTTCCCAGGCATTGTCCTAGGCAAGGCAGTGAGAAGATCAGAGAAAAGAATGAGAAACAATTCTTATCTTCACTTGCTGCACCTGGTGGTTGTGAACATGTGGAATGTGCTATGGAGATTTGTTTACCAAAGGGTGGTTTCTTAATGGTGGTGGGGTTTTAATTAAAGGACCAACTAGGAAAAACTGTATTGGACTGTCTGTAAGGGTGATGGGTTTCTTAATAAGTATAGTATAATAAAGTGATGGATCAGCCTTCTGGAATAATGGAGTCAGCGCTAATTATTACCTGGCTGAGGACACATGCTATGACAAAACAGGGGAACTCCAAAGCTGCTGCTGAAGAGATCACTCAGCTCTCATTCAGATCCAGCAATAGCCATGACCCCACAGCCAGACACCACACCAGACCTTTGCCTTCATTCACGTGCTCAGGTTGCTCTTACCCCACATGGGCTCAGAGCTCACCCCACACTGATTCCCAGCTGATGCTCCTCCAGTCCAACCAGCGCAGCTTCCAATCCCCACTGATTGCATGTGGCATTCACATTCTCTGGAAAAATCCCTTTGCCCAGGGTTTTTCTCCTGGGAAGATGAGGAGCCCCAGAGAAAAAGGAAAACAATTCTTATCTCATTTGCTTCTCCTGTGTTGTGCTCATGTGGAATGTGTTTGGAGATTGCTTACCCACAGGTGATTGTTCTGTTGGATTCTACTGGGAGTTGTTTTCACTCTTTGGCCAATCAGGGCCAAGCTGTGTCAGGACTCTGGAGTCACGAGTTTTCATTATTATCTTTTTAGGATTGAGTAAGTATCCCTTCTGTATTCTTGAGTTTAGTATAGCATAGTATTCTTTAATATAATACAGTATTATAAAGTCCTAAATTAGCCTTCTGATAAGATAGAGTCCTCCTCATCATTTCTGCCTTCGTCGGGGCACCCTGCATTTACAATAATTCCACACATTTTAGGATTTGGTGTAGCCAAGCATTAACACACAGCTAATTTTATTTTTTTTTTCTAGTGACTGAGGCAAGGGAGTTTGGTGGGGCAGAATTGTCTTAATGTGGTCTGAAATATTCAAGAGGAACAGACACAAATCTCTGCATATATTTCCTTCAGCGCATTTGGGGAGAGGCTGCCCACAGAGAGAAGTAATGCTCCATATGGATTTCAACCTGTGCAAGGTGGAATGGACTCAGCTGAGTAGTTTGCAATACATAATTTATCAGAGGAGTTTATATTCTATTTTTTGCTCATGGTTTCCTCAGATTATTGTGGGGTTTTGTGTTTTTTTCCCACAGCCCTTCATTATTCAAGCATAGTTGGAGATTTTACATATATATATAAATATATGTATAGATAAAATCTCTAAAGATTCCTCTGAAGAGGTTTTAGTTGTTTCAGTAGTAATGGTGAGTTGAATTGTGTGTCCCTGGTCTTATTATTCACAATAGGAGGAAGTTGCAATAACCACTGAATAGCCATGCACATTAATTTTGGAATTCATGTTCATCTGGAAGAATTCTGTGGGATGAATGTTTATTGCTTTTGTTGTTATTACTGTTTATTTTATAATAGCAGGAGGAGCTCCATTGTCCTTGGTCTCCTGGTGGACACCAAGGGGTGCAAGACAACTGAAGGAATTTCATTATGTATTTGGAGGATGCATTTATACCAACGTTACCATTATATTCGTTCTGTCTAATATTTTTTCCTGAACTGAATACTTAATTCTTCTTCAAGGACCAGCTTTAGCATATGCAGGGCCCTGTGTGAAATCAACATAGCATAATCAGAGAGGAAAATTATATGGAGGGGAGTAATGGAGGCTGGAATTATGAAAACGATATATAAAAAAAATCCAGGCCCATGCTGACTCCTTTCTACTTCCAGCCATCTATCTAGACCTGGGCGAGCAGTACAAATAAAGAGCAAATTGGTTGGATTTGCACCATTACAAAGTAGTCTTAAAAAAATTTATTTTACAATTTCCTAATCATTCCATCATTAGTTTCTCAGTCCACAGCCAGATTGTACAATGTGCTTTCACATGGGTTTGAAATTTAAAACAGGTAGAAGGATGTTTCACACTAAAACTGCTTCCAGAGGCTGGTGATGGCCTAAAGTGAGGTGTTTTAGGGGGAAGGATAGCACCCTTAAACCTATTTTACCTTGTCCATCACTTCTCAGTGAATCAGGACACAGGAGAATCTTTCTCTGTGTTTCTCCTAAAACCAAATCCTCTGATTTAGACCATTTTTGGACCAGGCACTAAAATGCTGTCATAGTTCAAAGCAATGGCAAAACTCAGAAAAGTCAATCTCCTAATGATGTCTACATTTTTGAAAGGGGAAAAAAAAAAGAAAAACAGGAAGGGAAGGCAGAAGGAGTACCTGTGATGTCCAAGAATAAAGAACCTGCAGACTGGAAATGAAGCCCCCTTTAAATGAAAGCTGGAGTCCCCAAAATCTAAAGTCATCCTGCTTAATTAGGCTCTCCTGCAAAACACAAGCAACAAATGCTATTGTGAGGCAGCTCCTGGGGTTTATTTCCTTGTTTATTTGTCTGTTTGTTTCTGAGCAGCCAAAGAAAACTTCTCCAGGGACCTGTTTGATTCCTCTCTGCAGTCTGGGCTGGAATATTGATCCCAGAGAAGAGATGGGTGTTTTGTTCTGTGTGTTGGAGAAGAGATGTGAGTTTTGTGTATGAGAGCTTTGTGTGCATGAGGATGTGCAAGCTTGTAGGAATGCAGAACTCGTGAGAAAGGCTTGGAATTCACCTGACAGCCCTAGAATTCACCTGACAGCCCCATCCCCTCCCACAGCAGCTCTTCTCCTCCTTTCTCCAAGCCCAAGCTCAGAGGAAGTCATGTATTGCCATTGCTTCAAAACCCAGCTCTAATTTTCTGGCTAATGAAAGACGTATTGACAAAAGTTGACATTAAGCGGAACTAATTACACTGTAACTGCTGAATAACTAAGAAATAACTACCCTGTAATTTATGGTGCAGCATGGCCTCGGTGCAGCAGCTCTCAGAGCTGCTCTCTCTGTGCTGAGCTCACTGGTGCATGAGCTGCAGAACTTTTCCCCTGCCAGGAGGATCCTCTGGATGTGAAGCTGCAAACACTTGGCCATGATTAGAGCACAAACCCTGCCAGGCTTCCCACAGCCCTCCTGAGCAATGGCATATGTGACTGCCCCCAACTTTTTCCATTCCCCACTTGTTTTCACTTCTATATTAGAATCTTAATATTATTCTCTCAACTATCCATATCCCATCCAGTATGGCAGCGCTAAACTGTGTTTCAGTAATATCAAAATGAAGCACTTCAGTATTGTATTTACTGGGAAATGCCCTGATGAAGGCAGGAATGATGAATCTGACTCCATGTTCTCAGAAGGCTCATTTATTACTTTATAATGCTATATTATATTAAAGAATACTATACTAACTATACTAAAGCATACAGAAAGGATACTTACTAAATGTTGAAAAGATAAAATAAAAACTCCTGACTCTTTCCAGAGTCCTGACACATCTTGGCCCTGATTGGCCAAAGAGTGAAAACAACTCCCAGCAGAATCCAACGGAACAATCACCTGTGGGTAAACAATCTCCAAACACATTCCACATGAGCACAACACAGGAGAAGCAACTGAGATAACAATTGTTTTCCTTTTCTCTGAAACCTCTCAGCTTCCCAGGAGAAAAATCCTGAGGGAGGGAATTTTTTCAGAGAATGTGAATGCCACACTTCCGGAGGTGGTGGCATAACTTCTTGTCTTGGTTTAGAGACAAATTTTAGGAGAAATCGCCCTGAATTAAGTGTTTCCTCTAAAGAGAAGGGCTTTGATAAACCTATTTGCCAATGAGAGAAATGAATAACAATGGGTGATGGTGAAATAAAACAAAAACAAAAAACTCTTTGTTAAGCCAAAAAAAAAAAGGTGCCCACAAGGCATAGATAAGGATTGAATAAATGCTAGATATTGAAATTTCAAAACCTTAACCCCCATTCCCCCAGGGGGCAGAGATGGCAGATTTTGTCCCTTCTGTCTCAGAGAAGGAGAGGCACAAGAGTTCACCTGCCTGGTTTTCATTCAAAGCCCTAATCCCATCTGGGATGCCCTCTCTCTCACAAGGAGTCCACACCACCTCCTGCACCAGCCCCCCATTGTGGATACCAAGGGCTGGGATATATAAAAGGGCTGGTGTGGAGTCTGGCTCTCTGCCCATTGTAATTGTGGCACCAAACTCGTTCCTCTACTCAAATAATTTGTTGAAAGAGGCATTAACCATAAGCTGGGAGCAGGGGAAGGCACGATTCCTTGTTTTCACAACGAGGATGGGGTGCTCCAAGGGACAACTAGAATCTCTCCCATACATCACTGTCACACAGCAATATCAGCATCCCGCTCAGAAGATAAGTTTAAATGGGCCCTGTTCCATCTGATCAAACCCAGAATTTCTTAGACTTCATCATTAAAGTTGATGAGAAAACAGGCATTTGGTCTCCAGAGAAATCTGGCAGCTGAACTTTCGTTTATGTCTCAGATAGGACCAAATCAGGAAATACGAGTTTGAAATATTTCTGCTTAGAAGTGTCTTGGGGTGATTTTAGGATGATACTTTATTCCCTACTCATCTGCTTTATGCCCAGAAATGTGTGCTATGGTTTTAAGATAGACTCAGGGGTGAGACCTGAAGGTTTGAGCTCCTTCACAGCTTGGTTCAAATCCTTTCTCACCTCAGTGCACTCTGGGCAAGGTGGATCAGGATGTTACATTATTCCTTTTGTTGGATTAGTTTTTCTTCCTTGCTTAGGGAAGAAGCTTTTGTTTTTTTTTTCTTTCCCCACCTTTTTCCCTGGACTCCAGCAGAGATCCTTCAGTTGTTTCTTGGGGTTTTTTCCCTTGAACTGTTTCTGCTTGGGTTTTGGGGTTATTTTTCCTTCTACACCGGATGATCTGAGCCCTGGGGGAGACAGAGCCAGCCCAAGAGAGGACACCAAAACCCACCAGCTTCACCTGCTGTGAGGAGGGGACAAATGCCAGAAAGGTTCCCATCTATTCTACCTGGCAGGTGAATTCCTGTGCCTCCCCTTCCCTGAGACAAAAGGGACAAAATCTGCCATCTCTGCCCCCCTGGGGGAATGGGGGTTAAGGTTTTGAAATTTCAATATCTAGCATTTATTCAATCCTTATCTATGCCTTGTGGGCACCTTTTTTTTTTTTTTTTTTTTGGTTTAACAAAGGTTTTTTTTTTTTTTTTTTTTTTCACCATCCCCCTTTTATCACCCATTGTTATTCATTTCTCTCATTGGCAAAAAGGTTTATCAAAGCCCTTCTCTTTAGAGGGAACGCTCATTCCAGGGCATTTTCTCCTAAAATTTGTCTCTAAACCAAGACAAGAAGTTATGCCACCACCTCCTGAAGTGCTTCATTTTGATATTACTGAAACACAGTTTAGCACTGCAATACTGGATGGGATATGGATATGTGAGAGAATAACATTAAGATTCTAATATAGAAGTGAAAACAAGTGGGAAATGGAGCAGGAAAAAGTTGAAATAATAAAAAATTTAAAATCCATTCTGATTTCAAATTGATTCAATATTTTGCCTTTGAAATGTCATTGGAATTAGAGTGCTCTAATGAAGCATTCACAATTTTACCTATTACCTAAAGAAGAACAGCTTTTTCCCAGGGGAGAAATGTTCCATAGACCAATTTACAACTGAGTGCAAACCACGAAATTTTTGGCTTGGAAACTCTTCAGTGCAGAAGGCAGAACTTTGTGCTTTGGTGGTACAGCTCCAAGCACAGCAGGACAGATCTCCAGGCACCCCCTCTGCTGAAAGCACAAATAATAGAGCTGTTGGTCAGGAGATTTTCTGATGAGCCCCAGAGGAAGTTATAGTGTGCATAAGAAAACCAGAGAATTTGGAGGTAATGAGAGAAGGGAGAGAGAAAAATCACTCTGTGTCGGAGACAGGAAGACAGGCAGAGAAAAGAGAGTGAGATTGCAAAGATAGACAGGTGGGGAGAAAGGGAGAGAGGGGCAATTCAGCTCCTGCTCCTGCCTGATTTGTTCCACCTCCATTATCATGCACCAGAACAACTCATTCTTCTTTTTCTACCAGAAAGCGTAATAATGTTCCACAGGTGAAGGAGTTATCTCAGCTTTTCTCTTTTCCAGCAAAGCTAACACTCAGTACATGAAATAAAGGTTATCTTGAAAAATAGACGCTGCAACTGGCATACAAAGGAACCCTTTCCTATGACAAGGGAGTCTTTTCTGAAGGGGTCTGTTAGGTTTTGTGCTCAGAAGAAAAAGGGGAAGAAAATGGATTTGACTGCCTAGTCCCCCTGCCAGGTTGCCAAATTGACTTTTGAGCAGGAGCTGGGAGACTCTTT
>NW_005054358.1:4441913-4459788 GCF_000277835.1 Geospiza fortis | reverse complement strand
ACCCCCAGGGGGACAGCAAGGATGGGGATGAAGAGGAAGGCAAGGCTGCTGGCCATGCAGGGGATTAGGGCAAAACTCACCTTTCACATCTCTTCCAAACCCATGAGGTCAGGGATGTGTGAAAGGCAAAGCCCATGTGTGCAGAGTCTCCAGTGCACAATAAGGAGAAGGAACAGACAAATCTCCCATGGGTTGTGTGTCAGCATCCCTGTGTGCCCAGCTGTGTGCTCAGCACCTCTGTGTGCCCAGCCTGTGTGTGCCCAGCATCCCTGTGTGCCCAGCATCCCTGTGCCATTGCCTCCACACAGCTCCTGCTCCTCCCTGCCCCTGGCACCCAGCCTGGCATGGCCAAACCTGCAGAGGTGGGACTCTGCTCACTGCCATTACTGAAGCAACCACACAATGCGTGTTTTCACACATTCCCTGTTAGGATAAGATCCCTGATCTGTTAAAACAAACCCTAACAGGGTCTGCAAAGAGAGATCATTTAAATCCTCACTTAAATGACTGAATAAAAGATCTGGCTTTGACACTAAACTTTTCCTTTATTATTTCTATCATTTTTCAAAGGGTACCCAGCTCATGCCAAGGCCTTCCATGGCAGAGAATCAGCTGCCTCTGCTCGATTCTGACTCTGCTCTTCAAAATTCAGCTACCTTCCCCCAACATGTTTTCCTCTTTGCCTCACTTTGGATTTACATGCCATTGATTCAGTAATTTTGCCACTTAGAGGGTCTCAAGTCTTCTGTCCTCACACCTCTCCTTTCTTTTCTCCACAGTGCCTGGATCATCTCTTTATAGCACCAGAACTGAGTCCATAAATCCAAATTTAAGGGTTTTAACCACAGATGGTGGCTGTGCTGATGGACTTTGCTGTCTCCAAAGATTCCTTCCAGCTTTGCCTCCTGGAATGGCTGAGGTTTCCATTCTAGGAGCTGACTCCCCCTGCACTCACACACCTTTCCTTTCCTCTACAGACAACAAGACAACTGCTGAAAAGAAGATTTTAGAGATATTTCGTTTTCCAGGAAAGGCCAGTGTGAACTCCTACACTTTGCTTCATGCCCTGACAATCAGTAAATAACACACTATGCCATGCAGAGGGTTCCACAGGACACAGCTCCGTGGTGGCTCCTTGAAATGTCATTGTGATGATGAGGATGAACAGGGACAGCTTCTGGGCATCCTCACCAGGGATCTCAGGTGTGTATTTAGTATTCAGCAAGAATAGATCTGGATGTTCATCCCTAATTTCCTTGCAACAGCCGCCTGTCACTTTTATGTTCTTGGGTACCTACAAAAGCCCTTACAGGTAGGATGTATTTATTTTACTAGCAGCTCCTGTCATTGTGATCAGCACTGGGGTGAAATGTGGCTTTTTATACTCGTTGAATTTTGTTTTCTTTTTAAATAATTGACAATAATTTTGTGAAGCTCCAGAAGTTTGTCTTTCCTTACATCAAATGGTTGGAAGTGTCTGGGTAGCTCTAATGTTCACTGAAACCCTTGAAGTGCTGACATAACTCAGAGTGATGTCACACGCCTTGGGCTCAGCTGTGCAACTTAGTCAGTCAAATATTCCCTTGTTTTGAAGGCACTGGACACCAGTGTGGATGCTGGTGACACACTGCCATTCTGGGATTAGGAAATGAGGCTCTTTTTAAATCCTTCTTCCACCCCTCTGAGGATCCCTTCCCATTGTCTGCAGTGAGCCACGGTTCAAAGACTGTCAGAGCACATAAACATGACACAGTAACTGAGAACATCAAAGGGTATTATGTTTTCCATACATAAAGAGTGACAAGCTGCCTAACACTTTATATTAAAAATTCAGACAAAAAACAATTCAAGAAAAATCAAAGCCAAGTCTCCAAGAGAGAGTCAGACACCACACGTTTGTTACACGCTCTTATCTTTTTTGCCTTGCAAAGTGTCCTTTAAACTCTGCTCCTAAAAATATATATCTAAAATCTTCTTTTCAGCAGTTATCTTGTTGTCTGTAGAGGAAAGGAAAGGTGTGTGAGTGCAGGGGGAGTCAGCTCCTAGAATGGAAACCTCAGCCATTCCAGGAGGCAAAGCTGGAAGGAATCTTTGGAGACAGCAAAGTCCATCAGCACAGCCACCATCTGTGGTTAAAACCCTTAAATTTGGATTTATGGACTCAGTTCTGGTGCTATAAAGAGATGATCCAGGCACTGTGGAGAAAAGAAAGGAGAGGTGTGAGGACAGAAGACTTGAGACCCTCTAAGTGGCAAAATTACATGTAAATCCAAAGTGAGGCAAAGAGGAAAACATGTTGGGGGAAGGTAGCTGAATTTTGAAGAGCAGAGTCAGAATCGAGCAGAGGCAGCTGATTCTCTGCCATGGAAGGCCTTGGCATGAGCTGGGTACCCTTTGAAAAATGATAGAAATAATAAAGGAAATGTTTTGTGTCAAAGAACTGAAAATCACAGTGAACTGGGATCAAATTCAGTGAGGAGGTTTGGACCAAAAAAAAAGGAATAGAAAGAATTTTGAAAATCTTTAAACATTTCAGAACTTTCTCAAAAGATTTCTAAGTATTTTATACTAAGCTTTCTTTGTTTCGCATCAGCATTTTCATTTTAAAATCAGCTTAAAGTAAAACTAGGTGAAGAAGTTTTATAACTTTGAGAAGAGACCTTCAGATCTGAAGCAAATGCAGTGCTCCAGATTAAACATGGGCTAACGCTTTTCTTTAAATTCTTTCTTTTCCTTTCATTCCCCTTTCAAATATATTTTGAAACTCTAAATGATTTGAAGTGCATTTTGTCCTTTGACACTTTTCTTTAGCTTCTTTTGCAAATATGTATTTAAAAAAATGTTCTTAACTTAGCTCTTATCGCTGATAACTGCTGGAAAAACAGAGAATACCAGCTGTTGTTTGTACAGTGCTTGAAAGGGCTTCAATAACACTGTTAACAAAATGGCCAAAGGGACTGGGGAACACTCAAGGACAAATTCCTACACGAGCTTCCACTGGAGTATTGAAAGTGGCTCATCACACTCCTCAATTCCCTCCCTCCTCCGCACATCCTCCTTCCCAATCCCTTAAATGCCAACACATTTTAATAGC
Source organism: Geospiza fortis (assembly GCF_000277835.1). Classification (NCBI taxonomy): domain Eukaryota; kingdom Metazoa; phylum Chordata; class Aves; order Passeriformes; family Thraupidae; genus Geospiza; species Geospiza fortis. The sequence continues at coordinate 4,456,694 of NW_005054358.1, read as the reverse complement.
TCCTGCCGCCTCTCTAGGAGAGAAATTCAGCCTCAGGTAACAGAAACCCAGGTAATTCTGTGCTCAAAATGACCACCTGATGATGGCCTCCAGCTTCCTCCTTGTGCAGCTTCTCCTGCCTCTGAATCCAGGGATTATTGGGTTTGCTCATCCTTTGTGCCCTCTGAGCTGTGCCTGGAAAATCGGGGCCTTTTGGGGAGCAACCAAAGCCTGTGCACAGAATATCCCCAGCTAATCCAAACCAGAGGCAACTGAACTGTGATTGGAACTGATTTGAGGTTTTTTTGGTTTTTTTTTTCTTTCTTCTGGGGATGGTGTTCTCTCTGTTCCTATTTACAAGCCAGGGGTTATTTGAAGTGGGTTATTTATTTATTTATGCACTTCTATTATCACAAGAACCAAATTGCAACCTTCGAGAGGAAAAAAAAAAATGTGTTTGTGAAGGGCGGTGGTGGAGGGGGGGAGCCAACAAATTAAAGTCAGAGAAAGGGGGCTACATCTTTATCAAAAGACAACATCAAATTAATTTCTGTCTGGTCTCAGGAACTCATGTAAAATTTATAGGCTGTTTGTTAATTTTGCTGTAGTGCCAGCAGCGCGGGGTGTTTGTGACTCAGGGGAAGGGCTGGGCTGGGCAGGGGGAGGCAGAGCAGGGGCAGCAGCCTTGGCCGGGCTGGCAGGGATCCGTGCAGGGAATGACCTCGCTCACGTGCCCAGCTCAGCTGGGATGAGAGCGGCAAGGCAGCAGGATGGATGCCTTTGGATGGGCCCTGCTCCCTCCCTCAGCCTGCCTGCTTAAAATTCCAGTGCTGTGCTCAGCTCTGGGAGCAAGGCTGCCCTTTCAACACCGGCACAATGACTCCTCTTACATAACCCAACAGCCAATTCAGCAGGCTCACAACTCAAAAGAATTAGTTTTGTATGAACACACCTTCTTTGCCCTTTCCCCACCTTCCTCTCCCATCTTCTTTGCTTTTTGTTGGTTCTGGAGCACGTCCATGGAAGTGTCTGAGGCGTTTGTGCCTTTTCCATTATCTCAGCAGGACAAGGGGCCACAGTCAAGGCAGCTGGAAAAAAACAGGGAGGTCTCCCCAGTGACTTAAGTGAGGTGAGGGAGCACACTCCCCACCAATGCTTTACAATGGCAAGGTCATTTTTGTTTTGTTCTCCAAAATCTCTGCTGGAATTGGAGATTTGCAGCTTTCAGGGGCTCTTCTGGCTTTGCTAAACCCCATGTTTCTGCTGGAACCAGGCTGTGCCACAGGGAGAATCACTGGGGGCATCACCAGTGGCATATTGTAATATCTGACCAGGGCAGAAATGCTTTCAGAAACACAGAGACATTCAAGGGTCCCACTATAATATGTGGCTGGTAACTTAGCAAAGGTCAGAAGTTCCCCAGCAATGTTTGCAAACAGGAGCCTAACACCATATTAGCAGCAAAAAACACAACTGCTGGAATCAGGTGAATTTCATTTTCATTTCAAACTTTCCAGCTCTCAAAGAAACCTCAGGCATCTGGGTGTTCATTTTGAAGACATAAGCTGGCACTTCTGCAAAACTTCCCAGCTGAATGAGAATGCATCACTTTAAAACAGACCTCTAGCACTGATTTAAAGATTCCCACTTCCCCTGTCAGCTGTCCTGACATTTTAAAAGCCTTGCTAAGGAGGTATGAGATTTGCTTTTTTTTTTTCCTTTTCTCCCTCCCTTTTTCACTTTCAGAGTGTGTAACCTCAGCTACCAGCCCAGGATGCTGACCTGGAGATGGATGTTCCCAGTCCCATAATCTGATTCCCATTTTCCCATTTATTTCCCAGCTAGAAAATAAGTGAGCAAGTCCTTTCCTACAGTACTGGAAAAGATCAAACCAACTGAAGATTGACATTAGATTCATATGGAGAAGAATATTCTAGAGAATATTAAGAACTCACCCATTGCTCCCCATTAGACCAGAGATTTTACATCAACTTCTAACAAGGTATTTCATTGTTAGACAGAGAGAAGGAAAATGCCAGTGCGGGATTCAGTGTGGTTCTTTTCCACTCCATCCTGCCAGGAGTGGTGCATCCTCATCCTCACAGAGCCTGGGGAAGGGAGGAAGAGCATTCTGGCCAGCCAGGGGTGATTTTTTCCCTCCACAGCCACGGAGAGGAACACTGTGCTTCATAAACACACTTCAAAGATGCCACACCATTAAAAATACATGGACATCATGTGGATCTAAGCTAAATACATATGGCCTTTGATTGCTTGGCATTTCCAATTCATACAGGAACATTACTGCCTTGCATTATTGATGACCACAAGCATTTCACTGCCTCGGACTAAGGACACCTCTTCCCCTTCTCCCTTCCTCGCATGCAGCACCCTTTGCTGGAGAGGGAGCAGTTTAATTAAGCCGTGATTAACGGCTCACACACGCCTGACTGTCGCTGATTGAGCTCTGGGAATGCCACCGCTGTGAGCTGAGCGCGTGCTGGAGGAGGCAATGTCCCCTCCGGGTGTCTCAGCTGCTCCCCAGCAGTGCCAGCACATCTGGCCAGCTGTGTGTGCCCGGAGGGTGCCCTGGCACAGCTGAGCTGCTCCCCAGCTCCAGCCAGGTAAGTGGGATCCCTCGGGGACAGCAGGGATGGGGAGTGTTGTAGATACATATTGTAATATTGGCTTTTTGCAAATATTAAAATGGATTTTATATGTGTGATGCTAAAGTATAAAGATATAGTTTTTATTTCTGTTAATTAGGCTTAGTGAAATAGCTGCTTGTGTTAAAATGCCTGCTTGGATGGGATAACATCCAATGAACACAGGATGAGGACACCTGTACAGATCTGCCAACCATCAGCACTCACTGTCTGAAGGCAGAGTGGAGCAAAGCCCAGATTGAAGATGATGATAAAAATGGACTAAAACCACAACTAAGGAGTACACATACTCTAAAAAGGCAGACCCAGTGAGGGACCATGTAAAAATATGTTAACTAGTTTGGGGGAAAGTTTACTATGCATACGGATCTATGAATATGCAACAGGCTGATGTAATTAAAAGGTATTTAAGGGGTAATCCCGAAGGTCACAGGGTGCTCTTGGTTCAGTGCCAAGATGCACCCGCCCATAACAACCCTTGCTCTATGCTCCTTGTCTGCTCCTGTCCTTTATTAACCTTTTTACATTTTCACAGGAGAGTGAACGTGTTTTTCACAGGAGTGGGCCATTGGTTCAGCTTGGAAGGGTTTGAGGCTGCAGGGATGGGCTGGGCACAGGCTGCTGGCTCACCCTGGGAGGGAGCAATGACAAAACACTCCCTGCACAGCCCCGTGCTGGGGTTGGAACCTCTGTCCCTGTGGGACATCGTCTGCTGGGCTCTCCCACACCCCACACCTGGGCTAAATCCCTTCCCTCCTTTCTATTCACTCTAGGAAGTTCAGACAACTTCCCTGCTCTCTCCCTGGGTTCTCTGTCCACTCGCTGCTCTCCTCCTTGCCGACCCAAAGCACAGCTGGACTCTGAGCGTGGGATGTCCCCTCCACACTGGACATGTCACCCTGATGCTCTGCTGTCACCACGTGCAGCCCTGGCTGCTTTAAGGAAATTCTAAACAAATGCTGCTGTCTCTCTGGCTGTTGTTTTAGTAGCAGCTCCTCACTGACTCAGTTATACTCCCCCTTTTATTCTTTGAAAAAGGAATTATCCAGAAGCAAGAATTTGGGAAGAGGAGGAGAATATTCAGAAGAAAAAAAAAAAAAAAACAAGGAAAATCATTACAGCTGAGAAACAGCTCTTGAAACTTATTAGCTCATGACTCATCTCTCTGAAAGGAGCTAATACCTTAATTTCATATTTCTCTGCTCAAATGGAGACCAAAGCATAAACTGAAATGAAACTTTACACTAATGGCTTCTTAATTACACCCATCTAAAAGCAATTACCTGAGGTTTAACAGATACAAAGTTAGGGTTGACACGGTCAGTAGAAGGGAATGGTGCAGCAGCGTCTGGAAGAGATGGGCTGTGGGAAAGTGCGGCTGGAAGATGCCATGGCCAGGCTGCCTCTGCTTCCTCCTCTCTTGCCCTGATGCTGCAGCCCAGCCCTGCTGCTGTGCAATCTCCCTCTGAGAATGTGTGAGCACCAGGCAGGTACCACAGCGAGGGATATTCCTCAGGAATGCGCTTGCAGGGCTTTTGCAGTGCTGGATAAAAATTCCGATCATAAAACTCCAGCGCGGAGGACTTGGCAAATGTGGTACCAATAATATTTCCCTCCAGGAAGCCACATCTGCATCCCAGCTCCTGCCTGGTAATGCTTCTTCCTTCCACCTCTCCACCTGCAAGAGGAGAACCATTCCTACCCGTCCCAGGGTGCATTTTAAGAATTTCTTAATACTTATTGAAGGTTTTGAAATTATCCACACTAAGTTACCACAGGAGACCAAGGTGATGCCACTGCTATTATTATAAGCTCTATTATTACTACTACTGTGAGTAGATTTCAGGGATGTTTTGCTCACGGTTTAATGATTTAGCACTAATAAAGGGACTTCAGCAAAGCAGTGGAGTCCAGGCCAGTCCAGCAGTGTAGGTTTCCTGTACAATACCTGGGAGGAATTAGCTTCCAGGAGTGGGGTTGAGTACATGGTGCTGGGAGCCATTTGAGCTGGCAAAGTCATGGAGGTGAATTTGAATCCAAATTCTCTCTAGAGCTTTACTCTGAGCTGCAGGGAAACAGCTCCCTCCAGTCTCAAAAAGTTCTTGCACCGGTTGGTGGCTTTATGAGGAAATGAAATTTTGGGAGGAATAGCCACTGCTTGAAGGACTCCCCAAGCCTGGCCAGCCCCACCTCATTTTGTGGAGCCTTGCGCCATATCTGCACCACTGAACGAGATAACACAATTATTGGCTAATTAGAGTCATCAGAAAGCGTTCTGCAATGGCAGGCTTTTAATTGACTTCCCCATTAACAGATAATGATCAGGCTCTGCCTCCTGCCAGGACGACCCCCACTCCTCTTCCCCCCTGAGACAAGTGGTTGACCTGAAAATGAAACAGCACAGCTGTCCTGAGTTCATTCATGGCTAACACATCCCCCTGGCTTGGTGGGGAAGCAACAAACTGAGACTGAGAGAAGGAAAAGAGAAGGAAAAGAGAAGGTTCCTCTTTGCCTGCCCAGGCCAGTGAGAGGAATAGTTGATTTGTCTTTCCAAACAAACTGTGGGTCTGCTGGGAGATAAAACTAGCACTGGGAGATAAAAGAAGCAATGGGAAGGATTCCACTGATTGATGAATGGAAAAAAATATATTTGCTTTTATAAATAAATTTTAAGTTTGCTGATAAACGAACTTAGACATTGAGAGATGAAAGAAACAATGGGGAAGAAAAACCCCTAAATTCCATAAGAATTAAAAATTAAAAGGGAGGGTTATACCTTAGAGGGAAATCTTTGGTATCAGGCATTTTGGGAAGTCTGAACTTCTCAAGTACCTCAGCCAATGGGGAAGAAAAACCCCTAAATTCCATAAGAATTAAAAATGAAAAGGGAGGGTTATACCTTCGAGGGAAATCTTTGGTATCAGGTGTATTGGGAAGTCTGAACCTCTCAGGTACCTCAGCCAATGGGGAAAGAGAGAAGGGAAATGCGGCCAGGAAATTGGGATAAAAAGGAGGCTGTGTCCTCCAAAAATGTGAGAGATCCCAGGGGAATTTCCCATGGCCCCTCCCTTTATTGGAATAAAGTAAAAGGACTCCTCTGTCTCCTTTTTGGACATAAACCTCCGATGTTTGTGGGTTAATTTTCCTAACACCAGGCTCTGACAGAGCAGGGCTGGCACAGAGGTAGTGAAGCTGCACAGCCCCATCCTTCCCCTGCCAGCTCAAAGCTCTCCCCAGTGCCAGCCCAGGATCCTGCTTGCTTTCCTCCCCTCCAGTCTGTTGAGTAAAGTAGTTTAGAGAACACAAATTCAATTTCACAGCTTCTTTCAGGGTGCCAAACACCTGGTGTTTCCTTGCCCTGGAACTAAAGCTGAACATTTCCATCATATTTCACAAGACACAACTGGGCTGAACACTCTTGTTTTGGAAGAAAAGGGCTGAATTCTCTTTTTGAGCTTGTTTCTCTGCAGTCAGGTGTGATTTGCTGGCCTCAAAAAGTCCATTGGACACCCTTCTGTTGGAAACTTGAAACAGCACACAGCATGGTGCCTTGGTGTAATGGGATCTTCTCCTGAGAACCATTTAACCCGCATGCTGAGCTCTCATTTGGTTACTGAGCATTTGGGGAAAAGGCAGAAGCTCCTGCATCTAGCCATAAATCCTAGTGAGGGTTTTATCTGTCATTGTGATCCATCAAATAAATAAGTTTTTTTTCCAGAGGCAGCAGGAAGAAAGCCAAAATTCCTTTTTGTCCTGTAGCCTGGTGACCTGGATTTCCCAGCAGTGACTCAAGGACCCCAATTCCTCTTGGCCTTGACCTGGGGATTGCTGAACTCCTGCACAAGTCAAGAATAGCACCAGTTTCAGATTCTTTTCTCTGCCAGCTTCACCAGTTGAGCTGGAGTTTCATTACTCCTTCCTACTGCATAAAATGTGCTTGAAACTCTAATTTATTAAAAAGTTCTTCGGGAAGGACTGACTGAGAAGAAGAAATTTGCTTTCCTTAGGAAGCAATTTGAAAATAAACCAAATTTCTGCTGGCTGTGTGGTGCCATTTCAAGGCTCCCGGGGTCTCTACATCTGGAATTTTCCTTTGCTGTGGGCAAGATGTGTTCTCCTCACTCACTGGGTTTAAAACCAGTAACAACCTGAAGGTGAGGATTTACTGAGATGCAACAGTTGAGATATTTGTGCGTGGGGTGAAGGGATAGAAATCAGGGCTGAAACCTGCAGAGCCTGGTCTGTGCCCTCTGGAGCCCTGGCCATTATTCTGTAAAAAGAGCAAGCAGCCAACCTTCTTCTGGTGCAGTGACTCCCCTTCCTTTCAGAAATTTAGCTGGACTCCATCTAGAGGGCTGTAAATGCAGATTTGAACACTGGAGAAGAAAAAAAAAACACAAAAAACCAAAAAATAAACAAACAAACAAAAAAACCCACCCTTGCTCTCAATGATATGAAAATTGTCCTACTGTAGATATTTCAGTGTTTACACAAAAGTGATCTTCGCTCTTTTTCCCAAGGCTAGTGGTATCCAGAACCATCTTGTTTGAAATTGCTTTGAAAGCGTCATGATTCTTCTCTGTTGTTTTTAAGAACAAGAAATTCTTTTAATTTCTTTCTTTTTGGTGGGAATTAAACTGAATTTGGAACACTTGAGCTAGAAGGCTTGGAGGGAAGGTGCTGGTTATTGTGAATTCCAGGAGTGAGAAGGAACAGGAGGCAGGCGAGCCAAGAGTGCAGCCAGAGCTCCGAACCAGTACCAACAGAGACCTCCAGCCATGCTCAGACTGCACAACCAATCCCACTGAAAATCAGCTGTACTGATGCTGTGCTGACCACAGGGCGTCACAGCAACACAAAAACACAATGCTGGCAAAGAAACCCAGAGATCTGTCGTGAAAAAAAACCATGCAGAAGTCTACATTTCTACTGTGTTCACTGTTAGGGTCTTTTTTATTGTTGAGAGCTCAGCCACAACCCATCCAACACATCCTGGCTGTTCCCTAAGAGCCCTGCACAAACACCCAGTGCTGGGAAGGGAGAGAACAAGAAGCATTGCCATGATCTGGTTTTTAATTCCTTTTTCCAGGAAAGTGGATAAAGATTGAAATCACCTCAAACTCTGTCTCTCCTAAATGCAGGTCAGCAGATATGTGACCAATGAAAGCAAAAAAGGCCCAGTTAAGCACTAAAGAGAAAGGGAGGCACTGACCAAACTGCATTTCTCTGGCAAATTATTTTCCTGTCTAGACTGGTTGTCAGATGTTGTTTTGTTGTTCTGTATGCCCAGAGGCCAGACCAAAGCTGGGATCCCCACGTACAGGCAGCTTTGTTTAATGAGAGACAATCCTTGCCCCCAGGGAGCTGTAATCAGAATAGGCAGGACAAACAAATGAAATAAAGTCGCCGTCCTCATCCTGTGAGTGCCGATGGAAACAGGACCCCAAAGAGATTAAGTGGCTTGCCTGAGGCCACCCAGAAAACCTGTGGCAATGCCAAGCTAAAAACAAAACAAAACAAAACAAAAAGGAACCCACACAGCCTCAGAATCCCAATATCAGTCTTTGACACAAATCTGGCTATGTCTCCCTATTTCCACGAGAATCCTAGGGAGATCCTATTTAAGGCGCTGCTGTTATTCTACAGCTGCATTTCTTCCTGGAAAAAGGAAGAAATCCTTCCTTGCAGGACCCAAAGATGCTTTATTACCTCCCTGGAGTGGGCGGGAGCTCCATCCCTGGAGGAGACGATGGATAGGGGTGGAGGGAGGAAGACTCGCCAGCCTTTTCTGACGCTGGAATGTAAATAGTGTTTTGCAAAAGAGCCATTTATCAGTGAAATTACAGAATCCGTTTGAAGATTCCCCAGGAGGACACGCTGAGAAGATGGCTTGTATGGAACTTAACGAGAGGTTTCCTGCAACACGCCCGGGCTTCGTGTAGGCAGGAGCACTTTGCTGGGGAATTAAATCCGCGCTGGAAATGTTAATAAATGCAGACACATGTTCTTGTTTGTAGGACGCGCTGTGCCTCCTTTATTTATTTCTTTCATTTTATTCTCTGGGATGTAGCTGCAGTGCCAGCCCCTTTGGCTGACACCTCCCTGGGGGGAAAGTTGCCTCTCTCTTCTTGCCATCCCTTTAGCCCATGGTGCTGCTGCCCAGCCTCCAGCCAGTCTTGGGATTTCTGCCGTTCACAGTGACCCCAAGATGTGTTAGAAAGTCTCTTTTCCCAGCCCAGCAGTCAAAGCAGTCAGAACTCTTCAGTTCTTGGTCTCAAGGTTGTTTATTGCTTTCGTTAGGAAAATTAATCCACAAACACCAGAGGTTTATGTCCAAAAAGGAGACAGAGGAGTCCTTTCTGGCTTTATTCTATTTCTATTTAAGATCCCAAATCAAGCATTCATTTTCCTTGGTAGGAAAATTTAAGTACAACTGAATCAAAGATGCCTTTAAGAGAAATAACATGTAAAAGTTATGCCTTCATTTCTCCCCAGCAGCCTGCCAGGTGTCCCTTGTCCCCTCCCCACACAGCACAAAAGGCTGCACAAGCCTCACCCTGGCCCTTCCCTATACTGGGTTTAGTACCTGCCTGTTCAACTGCCCCCTCCTCTGTACCTGCAGCTGCTTCATCTTCCTCCACAGACTGCTCATTTGCTCAGCCCCTTCCCTTCCAATTCCCTATTAATTACCTTGTCTAGATAATTAATACTCTCTTTCTCCCTTTCCTCCCACTTAGCCCAGAGGGCTTCAGCATCCCCTTCCCCACAAGGCAGCTTTCCAGGGGTGGCTCCAGGAAAAAACCCCTCACATCCCTCCCATCAATGGTGCCACTGCCCTCCAGCCCTACCAGGCTTCAGTCTGAAGCAGGTTTCTCCTCCTCCTCCTGTTTTTCTTCTCCTCTTTGCCAGTCATATTTATTACAGAAGAAGGAAGAGATGAATTAACCAGACCCTTGTGTCTGTCTGAGGGCAGCTGAGCCAGACTCATGGGCCCAGTAAAATCCAGGAAAGCCAATGATTGAAACTCAGCCTTGGATCTAATCTTTTTTTCAGTTCATATTATTCTCTGTTCCTGTAATTTAATTTACAATATAATTTCATATTCTTCCTCTAAAGCAGAACTTCTCTCTTTATATGTACATATATTTTTTTATCCTGCCAGGTTGGATTTGTGTCTGATTTTATTTTATTTTGTTAAACAAGGAGGCTGAAGTCACTTTATTTCCTTGAATAGAGCAGGAGGATAAATCATTGTTGGAGATGTGCTGAGGCATCTTTCCAAAATGTGGATCTTAAGAGGGGATGGAAGAAAATGCTTTAACCAGGCATTTTGACACCTGAGGGAGGGATTGTGCTTTGAATATTGGGTGTATTATTTCCACTGAGGTATATTACAGCACATTAAGTATTGATTCTTTGCTCCTTCTGGAGCTGGGAGAAATATTTATATGTGTGTGAAACTGCTGAAGAGGTCAGGGACCTTTGTTACTTTATTAACTAGTTCTTTCTGGCTTCTTTCTCAGTTCCCAGCTGGGAATTGGGGTCCTCAAAGTACAAACAAGCAGCACTAACAGTGGCCACAAACCAGTGCAAGCGGGTGCTGAACAAGGGGTCCTGTAGCCCTTCCCAAAAGTTTCTCCTTGCACTTCCTGGTGCTTTCAGAGCCCAAGTAAATTTTGCAAGGAAAAGAGCTGTGAAATCAGTAGGTGTGGGATGGATCATAAGCGGCAGGAATGAGCCACCCTCCTATTCAGCACAGTATCAGAAAAACTAAATAAAATAGATACTTTTTTATATATCACATTCTCTCTTTGCCTAAAGCTTTGCAATATCTTTTTAGTGTTCAAAATTCAGTTCAATTCCCACCAAAAAGAAAGAAATTAAAGGAATTTCTCATTTTTTAAAAAACAACAGAGAAGAATCATGACACTTTCAAAGCAATTTCAAACTATTTCAAACAAGATGGTTCTGGTTACCACTAGCCTTGGGAAAAAGAACCAAGATCACTTTTGTGTAAGCATTGAAATATCTACAGTAGGACAATTTTCATATCATTGAGAGCAATGATATTTTTACTTCTCCAGTGTTCTAGAGATTTCTTTGATGAAACATTCACACTCCAAACTGGGTTGAAAGCTTTAAGCATTAGAAATTTTATCCAACTTTTGTTCGTAGGCAAATTCACTTGCTGCTTGCCAACTTGCATCCCAACTGCTGCAGCCCATCTTGGAATAGAAGGGAAAATGTGTTACTCTGCCTGTCAAAGGAAGGGCAGTTCCATTTGATGTCTGGATCACATTCCAATATCCAGCTGGCCCTTTGGCCATCTTGCCTGGCCACAATAAAGCAGCTCCATTTCTGTGACCATGTCATTTCTTTGTGCAAGAGGTCTACAGGATGTATGTCACAGACATCTTTTCTGAAAAATCCTTTCCTTAGGATTTTTCTTCCTGAGAAGCTGAGAGGCCTCAGGAACAAAATGTAAACAATGGTTATCTGCTGCTGTGGAATGCAACAGGTGGATCTGTGATTGGCCCATGTTGGATGTTTGTAATTAATGGCCAATCACAGCCCAGCTGGCTCAGACAGAGCCAAAGCCACAAACCTTTGTTATCATTCTTTTCTATTCTATTCTTAGCTAGCCTTCTGATGAAATCCTTTCTTCTATTCTTTTAGTGTAGTTTTAATATAATATATATCATACAATAATAAATCAAGCCTTCTGAAACATGGAGTCAGATCCTCGTCTCTTCCCTCAACCTGGGACCCCTGTGAACACGGTCACAGATGCACAAGCTTTCCCACCAGGTTTTATTTGCTGGGCCTTGCTTCAGGTCCTTGCATCAAACCCCAAATGGGAATTATTGTCCTGCCAAGTGGTTTCCATCTCTGCTCCACCATGGAGACAATTGATTCATCTCAGGCCAAGCCAGTGTGACAGGTATATCCATCCATTCAAGGACAATTCCCAGGTAGGATGGGCTGCTAAATGAATGCACCAGATTGCAGCTGACACCCATAATGCTGATTTTCCCCTCTCCTTATAATCATAATGGGATCTCAGCAATAGAGATGGATTTGCTAATTTCCATCTCCTCTCTTCTTTAATCACTGTCAGGCATAAATTAATTTCTCCTTAAAGAGCTTTCAGGTTGAGATGCTGTCATTGCACAGTGTACTTAAAGGTCCTAAATCAGGGATCTAAATCCCAGAACGTTTCCTGCCCAATCTGAGATTCCAGAGCATGTAAATATGTGTCATCCCAGCAACATCACAGGCCTTTTTCTTGGGGTAGGGAAAAGGAGGAGAAAAGCTGAATTCTGAATGTGGGGCATTGAAAACAAGGTGAGAACTGTGCTACAAATCAGCTGAGTGCTGCTGCTTAGATATCCTCCAGGCCTGCACTGATCCCAGCTCTGTTAAACAACAAACCTGAAAGTGCATTGTTGTAAGTGAATCCATTGGAGATGGGGAGAGCAGCCTGTCCAGAGGGAAGTTCAGCCCCTGCAGGGCCTAAATTGCCCCCTAGAAGAGTTTGTCTTTCTTTACTGCTCTAGGATTGGCTTTGCTTCTTCTATCAGGTGCTTTATCAGGTGGATATTTCACTGCAGGCATTTTCAGTGCACCCAAAAACCAACACAGACCGAGGGAAAGCAGGAAGCTTCTAACAAAACCAGAAGGAGTAAAATCATTAAGCAAAGATATCATTTTCCTTAAAAAAAAAAAAGCTAGTGAATAAATTATCATTCCTTTTCATTAAAAATTCAGTGGAGATGAAACTGTGTGTGGTGATAATGAGCAAATGTTTATATTTGCAGAGAAGTGTAGCTGCATGGATGGAAAGTTATTGATTTAGCCCCAGTTTTCACACATTTTGTGGAGCTCTTTGGATGGATGTCTGTCCAGCTGGCTGCACAACTAGCAATGGAAGACTTGTAACATCCTGGAAAAATGGCTACAACACATTAAAAATTATTTCCAGGGAAATTTAACTATTTTTTTACAATGGTATATGGAGCTACTCTTTAAGAGAAATCTAAAGAATCTATGTCATTCTCTCTGACCCCCAAGTTTTCAAACCACTGAAAATATAGGAGGGAAAGAAAAAGCTCACAAACCTCTATTCAGCCTTTCAGTTTGTCTGAAAGTTGCCTTTCCTCAACAGAAATATTGTCAGAGTGAAAATTGCTTTCAGACTTCTTAGTTTATCCCTTTTTTAGCTTCTTGCAACAGATAGGAAGTTTAAGGGACAGTTTAGGAGTAAATAACCTAGCTGGAATTTGTGGGAATGCAGAAATGCCCATGATTATTTTCTTATTCCTTCCCCCATCCCATCCAGTTGGTGCTCCACATGTCTCTTTCAGAAGACCAGCTTTTTCCAGCCCAGACATTCTTGGTTTTCTACCCTCTGAATTCCTAGTCCTTTCCTTTCCCTTTTTGCTTGCCCATCCTTTTCTTCTCCATCAGTGCATCCCCAAGGAGTCTCCCATGGTCCAGCCTGCCCTCACAGAATCATTCAGGTTGGAAAAGGCCTCCAAGATCACTGAGTGCGACCCTTGTCCCCAGCCCAGAGCACTGAGAGCCCCATCCAGGCCTTCCCTGGGCACCTCCAGGGATGGGCACTCCAAACCTCCCTGGGCAGCTCCTGCCAAGGCCTGACGCCCCCTCCAGTGAAGAAATTCCTCCTGATGTCCAACCCAACCCTCCTCTGGCCTAGCCTGAGGCCGTTCCCTCTCATCCTGTCAGATGTGAGGACAGTGACCCCTCCAGTGAAGAAATTCCTTCTGATGTTGAACCTGAACCCCCCTGGCCCAGCCTGAGGCCATTCCCTCTCACCCTGTCAGATGTGAGGACCCTCACACCCCTCCAGTGAAGAAATTCCTCTGGATATCCAACCTAAACCTTCCCTGGCACATCCTGAGGCCATTCCCTCTCACCCTGTCAGATGTGAGGACACTGACCCCTCCAGTGAAGAAATTCCTCTGGATGTCCAACCTGAACTTCCCCTGGCCCAGCCTGAGGCCATTCCCTCTCTTCCTATCAGATGTGAGGAGAGTGACCCCTCCAGTGAAGAAATTCCTCCTGATGTCCAATCCAAACCTCCCCTGGCACATCCTGAGGCCATTCCCTCCCACCCTATCAGATGTGAGCACCCTGACCCAATCTCCCACCCCAACCAATGCCACTTCCCTCTCCTTTTCCCACCAGTGCTGTCTCCAAGTGCTTCCCAGTGCCACCACCATTTCCAGGCCCCCTGGCAGCCAGCTGGCTCTTTTCCAAACGAGCCACTGAATGGCAAACACAGAGATACATGGGGATAAAATGAGCTCCTCTTATTGATTTTTCCAAACCAATATGGCACTGACGCTGCCTCTTTGTGCCATTTCCCTCCTCTGCCAGGAGGCATTCGCACCTCTTCCATCATTTTAATTAGGCATTACACCTGACACAAACGCTGAGTTGATTAACCTAAAAGGAGCTGAATGGGCTGTGGGATCGTTAACACGGGGCCCCTGACACCCCATAACTCACTCCAACGTGGCTGTTGCACAAACTCACAGCTTCTCCAGAAGCCACAACGCGAAGTAATGGCACCTACAGAGAGCTTTTTACGAGGCTGTCTCACATAATAATGCTATAAAAGCCAGATTTAAAAGACAGATTGCCCTGGACTCCACAGACTTCACTTTTTAATGTTTACATAAATGCACCTTTTCCACGCTGTTTTCAGGTAACGGCCCTTCCCAAATCGTGGAAGTCAAGGCAACCATCAGCTTTGCCTTCCCCAAAAAGCTGCTCTCATCAGGAAGCACAGTGCTCTTGTGGGATTCTCCTGCTGCTGGGGCAGGGAGCAACCCACAAATGTCTCTCTCATATTTTCTGAAAAATCCTCTTTGCCCAGGATTTTCTCCTGGGAAGCTGAGAAGCCTCAGCTTCTCCTGTGTTTGCTGCTCTGGAATGTGGTCTGGAGATTGTTCATCCAACATGTGGATTGTTTAACTTAATGGCCAATCACAGCCAGCTGTGTTGAGGCTCTGAGGAGTCACGACTTTTTATTATTCATTATTATTAAGCCTTCTGATGTATCCTTTCTCTTTCTTTAGTATAGTTTTAGTATAGCATTTTGATATAATAT
>NW_005054358.1:4439357-4440884 GCF_000277835.1 Geospiza fortis | reverse complement strand
CTGAAGTCCAACCCTAACATCATCCCCTGCACTCATACAGACACAGCAGTCCCAAGGCAGCCAGGGTTGTGCTGTTCTTCGAGGCACCTCCAGGGATGGGGACTCTTCCTGCATTTGGAAATAGATTCTTATTGCATTTTGGAAGTAGAACAGCTTGGTTCCTGGCTGTCAAAACACTGCTGACATCCAAACTTGGACATCAGCGTGTAAGGTAAGATTAGCTACTGCTGTGAGCCTGGGATGTGCAAGGGTGAGGCATGATCAGGATTCCCCCTTTTAATATAATATTATAATAATATGATATATAATATATATATATTATATATATAATATACACACACATATATACATATGTAATATATATGCATATAATATATATACACATATATATACATATATAAACACATATAAAATATATATATCTATAATATATGTCTCTCTGGTATTAAAGTTCCTTTTTAGGACCATTCTGCACAAGAATCCACACACTAAGCAGTGGAAAGATGGGCAGAAGCACAATCTGCTGCTGCTTTCATATCCCTGGCTTCCCATAGAATATCCTCAGCTGGAAGGGACCCACAAGGACCATCAACTCCAACTGTTGGCTCTGCACAGGACACTCCCAAGAATCACCACAGGCTTTTTTCAAGGTCTGTCCCATTCTTGGCAAGGAAGCAATGAATCACACATTTCCATTTTGAAAAAACCTCCTCCCACATTGCCTGGCAGCCCAGCAGTGTGGGGGGAGAGGGAGAGGGCAGCCACAGCTGGGCTGAGGAGCAGCTTTGCTCTGAATTCCTGCTCTGCAGCACGGAGGCAGCTGTCCTGCCAAGCTGAACGAGCACAAGTGGAAAACAGTGAATGCAAACACATCTGTGCTGGTGTCAGACGCGGGAAGATGTTGGTGGTGTAGCATGGCAGTGTTGTTCAACCCTCTTCCCACTGAGGGTGACAGAGCTGCCTCCTCCAGACATCAGCAAAGGGGAAAGAGAAACTGCTCTGCAGCCTGGGGACAGCTCAGGCTGTGCATTCCAGCAGGGCTCAGCTGTACCCAGCTTCACTCCCTGCATTCCCACCAAACCAGAGCCCTCTGAGCAAATGGAGAAGTTGAGGGATGGGCATGAGCCTGTCAAAATGTTGGGACAGAGACACACCTGTGACATGGGGAGGGATGGGAGGGACTGAGGAATAACCAGACATAAAATTTGCTTGCTTTTGCCCAAGGCTCCTTGTGTCAGTTTGCACGAGTGTGCAACACAGGGCAGCAGCCAAACTGCAACAAGGGATTGCTCGTCCTGAAGGGCTCCTGACTTTGCCTTTTCTGGACAGGAGAAAAGCATGTGAGTGACCACATATTCTCTCTCATGGAGAACAGCTCCATCTTTCTGTTCTCTCCTCCACTGAGCCTGCTGCGAAAAGCCTCCTTCTTCCCCTTATTTGCATAAGTGATGATGCAGCCACCCTAATTATCGAGGGAATCCACTGCTCCCCCCTTCCAGCACCTCCCCCCTTTGCTGCTGCTCTTTT
>NW_005054358.1:4406702-4439265 GCF_000277835.1 Geospiza fortis | reverse complement strand
AGCCGAGCCACGGCAGCGTGACTAATCCGTGTCAGGAGCATCCCAAAGGCCAGGGCCAAGGTTGTGCTCCCACAGCTCGGCTGGGGGAAAGAGGGTGCTGAGCATGGGCTGGAGGGGCTGCACTGTCCCCTCACCAGGGATGCTCCACACTGCTGAGCTCTGCAAGCTGCCTCCAGGCCCTCAAAGGGCTGGGGAAAGGGAGATCTGGAGCATGCAGTTTGGGGGGTAACCAGCAAGGAGATGAGCAAGCTCATGCATATGGAAGGATGACCTTACCAGCTCCACTCAGCGTTCTGCACATCAGATGTGATTTGCAATCAGCCATGGCCGTGCTTGTCTCCATTTCCCCCTCAAGTCCTGTTCTTGCAGCACTGTTTACATATGGTTTTACCCAGGTTTTTTGATTTATCTGTCCTACTTCTCTGCCCCTAACCCATTACCTCAGCAAATTAGCATTACTCATTAAAGTGCTTTCAACCAGACATTTCTGGCTTTGTTTGTGCTAGGATTGGGTTTTCCATGCAGGGGAAGTTCTATTTTTTAGTGTTATTTTTCTGTGACAAAGTAGGTGGCAGAGTCCTGACAGCAAATCTGCAGCCATAGCAAGTCCTGTTTAGCACAGTCCAGCCTGTACATAGCTCATTTTTTATGTACATGGCATCAGATGGGCTACCCATGTGATCCTCTTCTGCTGTGTGCCTGGAAATGCTCCAAAGAGCTGATGAACCAATTGGAATTGCAGACAAGAGTTTAGTTATAGTCCCTGGGGGGAAATAAGGCCTGTGTGGAAGGAAGTAGGACAGGGGAGATGAAAATAGTCTATCAGGAGAGCAAGCCAAAAACCTGCCAAGCTCCTCCACCACGCAAACACACGGCAGCCTTCTCCCGTACTCCAAACCCTGAGCTCCTGCATCCCACAGCCATCAGCTGAGCTGTCAGTACACTCAGCACTTCCAGGACATCCATTTCAGGACCCAGAGCTGCAAATCATGACAGCCAGATTTGGGGGTGTGCAGCAGAACGGGGGAGGACAGCAACCAGGTTCATGTCAGCAAGGATAGACCGAGCACCTCCTCCTCCTCTGAGCTGGGCAGGGCTCTGGGATCCCACAGGGAAATCTGCTGGGAAAGGGCACCAAGAGAGGAGTCCTTCAGCTCTTCTCACAGCAGTTTTCTGTAGATGGACATTGCTGGGCATAATCAGCCCAGCCTGGAGTAGAGGAACCATAAATTGCAGTCCAGGGCTGGCCTGAATCTAGTTAATGCTTTAAGGCTATAGCAGCTCAAACCTCACCTCCTTCAGGGCCCTGGCTCCCAGATCTGTGCTCAGGGATCACCCTCTGTTCTACCTTCTTGTCAGAGATCTGTTCTGTCATGTTCTGTTTGCTCACTTCCTCCTCCCAGCCAGCATCTCAGTTGGATCTGACGCGCTCCATCTGCAAATATCCCGATCCAGCCTCCCCAGAGCGGCCGCATAAACATTCACAGCTCCAGCCAGGGAAAAGGCAAAATCCCTCCTGCAGTTGGATTCCACAGGAGCCTTTCACCAGCCTCTCGTGCCCCAAACTCTGGCCAGATGGCCTCACCACGTGGTGTCCCACCACATTTTGTCCGTAGCAAAGGCGCCAATTATCTCTTCCTTCCCTGCTTTGGAATCATCACTCCCTCCACAACACAAACTCTCTTTCGGTTGTCCTGCTTTCCACATTCCAGGTTGGCAATTAGAATCTGCAACCTCTGAGCTTCTCTGCAAACTGATGAGCTGCTAAAAATACAGCCCCTGCAGGCACCCATTCAACTTCTATTTCTGTATTTTTTATTATTTATTTTTTTACTTTTTTTTTAACCAATTTGAGATGAACAAAGCACTTCAACAAAGGGAAGGAGAAAATGCTGTGATTGTGAAGATGGATTGCTGCCACTTACTTTGTTCATTTTAATTACACAAAGTCATCACTTAGTGGGAAGCCTCGGGATAGGAAAAGGGAGCACAAAGAAGTTACCATATTCATATTTCACTGTGCTTCATTTTAAAGCCTCCCCGACATTCTGGAAACAATACCTGAACTAGCACTCCCACACTTTTAAATCTTTCCATACGTTACTCACCTCCTGTGCCTTCAACCTGGAAAGCCCAACATCCTCCTGGTAAAAATCAGAGTGGACCTGCAGGAACAAACCACCTCACCCCTCCATAGGAGGCTAGAGAGTTTGTTTAAAAACTTCTCTTAACCAATCCTCTCGTGCCACATTTTAAACTGGCTCCAGCTTAGACATGAGGTTGGAAATCAAGATCCTCCAGGACAATTAAGAGGTTAAAGGCAGAAAAGTTTCAGCTGGTGCCCAGGTAGGGGTAAAACCCAGGACTGCCTGCTTTTGCCTTTGCTATTAATTCAGTTTGCCACCTGGGGGCAAATAATATTCCTGTTACTGACTCCCTTAATTCCTCTGAGGTTAATGCTGTGTTACTCAGCCTGGCAGCCCTGCTGGCCAATGCCAGGTGTGTTGCAGGCACTGCTGAGCCCAAAGCTGGAGTGCCCAGGAGGTTTTGCTCTTGGCCAGCGCAGGCAGGAGTGGAGTGTTCCCCTCCCAGCCACTGCAGGGACCCATTTCACTCTGAGCCTGCGGTTTTGCAGTCCCTGCCCTCCCTGTCCTGCAGTGACAGCTGAGAAATGACACTGTGCCATTTTCTGAGCAGAGAGCCAGGCGAACCACTGTCCTGCTGGACACAGAGGACAGACCCTCCCCTGGTGGCACTTCAGCCACTCCTTGGGCCTCTTCTGTTTGTCTGAAGCACTCAGGCTCAGCTCAGAGGATGAGGATGGTCCTTTCCCCATCAGAGCATTTATGCAGAGAGCAGTTTCTGCTTCTAGGATGGTTTCTGATGCCAGAATTCCCAAATCCATCACCTCTCCTTTACCCTGATATGGCTGCAGCAAGCTGTCTGGTTTTGGGGGAGTGGAGAGGATTCTGCTCCTGCTCCTTTTAACCATCAAAGGCCATCATTCCTCAAATAAATTCTCTCACTTGTGTTACCCACATCTGCCCAAAATGTTTGCAACTTCACCATCTTTTCCCAAGCTTTCAGCTCCATTTTTACCTTCCTAAAAGTTTGGGCTTTCCCCAAAGGCCTGATTTGACTGTAACCTTGCAGATCCTGTTAATTTTCAATAAGGGCTGGTTTTTTCCTGTTAATTTTCACTAAGGGTATTTGTAAACACTGGTTATTGCTGCAAGTTTGCAGCTTTAGCATTGTGTGATTCTGGTTCTCACTTCAGGATTTCTCTGCCCATTTTATGGGCTGTGTTTAGTAGTCTCTCCTCACACACCAATTGCCACCTTGTTCTATGTTTGACATGCATTTCTCCCTGTGTGGTTTTATCTCCAGTAAGCTTTTCTTGTTTCACTCAAGGGTTTGCAGGCATTAACTGGGTGTCCTTCCCCTTCCAGGGCCTGGGGGTTGCATTTCCATTTGCTCCACTGCCTCTGGCATCACTGTGAGCTTTCCCACAGCCACTAACTGGTCCTTACATTGTTTTTCCACATTCCTCTTTAATATTTTAGAACATTTTCCTCACAAGTTTGTTCCCACACTCCCTTATTAACCCCTTTTTTTGGATTGTGTTCAATAGATAAGACTCACTTCTGTTGTTGCTATTTGCCTTAAAATATTTATGGAATTTCTTACAAGTTTGTTTTTCCTTTCCTCTTCAATTTTGCCTTGACCTTCATAAGTAAATTTTAAAAAATAATTCCACTCATTTTTCCTTCTTTTTTTTTTTTTTTTCATGCACAGGTAGAATTAGATTTGGACAAGAGTCAGAATTTCTATTTCTAACAGAGCTCTTGTAATTTTGTTTCAAAGAACATCTGATTCCTGAAGATATGCCAAAGTTTTGAAACTCCTTACAAAACAACTTCCCTAGAGCAAGTTTTTAAACAACCCAAGTGGTTTGGTTGGAAAACATTGAAAGTCAATTGACCTTGGAGGCAAACTGAAACATAAAAATTGTCACCATCATGAAAGTTGATCCACTTGGCTGTTAAAAATAATACCAAGAATGATAGAGCTCTAAATTTTAAAATAATTTTAGGAATGAAGGCTGTGGAGAAGAGGTAAATGTGACAGGATCCAGCAGAATAGCTCTGCAGGAAGATGAGAAACACTCAGTGAGGGCAAACAGGATTGTAAGTAAGTAATATTTGCTGTTTCAACAGCAATAATTTTCAAAAGTTGAGAAAAATTACAAGCAAAGTTGATTAGAAAAACAATTGTAGGCAGAGAAAATGCTGATTGCAAATTGGTGATTCTGCAAGAAAAGTTTATTAGAAAGTCAAAACCTAAACACTACAATTTCAGGTGTCCCTGCTTTTCACCTGGATGACTCCTCTGAACCTGTCCTGGTCTAAAATGATCAGTTACTAGAGAGGAGTGGGAAGAAAAATAAGTTGGACTCAATGATCTCAAAGGTCGTTTCCAACCTGGTTTTTGTAGTTAATTCTGTGAAATGTGTTTGTAGCCAGGGAGCAGGCCAGCCCCATGAGAACAAGGTTGTCTCCTTCTGACTTGCTGAAAATTCTCCCTGACTGACACAGACCAGCTGATCCTGGGGATCTTTACCCCAAAACAACCTCCAGACATGGCAATTGTTCCCATCTCACACAGCAGATGTGGGGAAAGCTCTCTTTGTGCCAAGCAACCCCAGAATGAGTGAAAGGAGGAGTTAAGGGTCATCCATTCATCCATTCATTCATTCCCTCTGTGTGATGGAGCTTAGACAAGGGTCTATATCCCAGATCTGCTGAGGGGAGGCTGAGCCAGCTTGGGCAGCTGTGTGCCTCAGTTTCCCTACCTGCACTAAAGAGAATACCACTGACCTCCAATGGAAAATGCTCTTTCCCAGGACTTTCCTGCAGTACTTCTAAGATTATGCACATGCTTGGGTTTTCCCTCCTATTCCTTAGAGCTGGCAGCAGCATTTTGTGTTGTTTCTCATCACTCAGAGCTATTATTAACACTCTTCTGGAGACATGAAATGTGTCTACACACACCTCTGGTAATTAGACTAAAAATCCTACTAGTGCTGATGCAGCTCCTGCAGAATATATTAGGAGCAAAGCCAGCGCCAAAAAGTTTTTTGGAACTCGATAATCACACCTGAGATCAGAATTAGAAGATTTTTTTTGCTGCACAGAAGGTGAGCAGGGAAAGGTGGGAGTGAGGAGCACTGTGTGAGGATCAGCCTGGTTCCCAGGGTGGCTGTGGCACTCACAGATGCCCAATGTCCAGCCCAGCCAGCCTGGCTCTGGCACAGCTGAGCTGCTCTGCAGGACCACGGGCACATCCTCGCTGTGAGCAGCCTGCTGTCACACCTACAGCTGCCTCTGCTGGGAAATAAAGCCTGAAAAGAGCCACATCCCCCTCCACAGCTCCCAAACCTGTGTGTGAGCCATCCTGGCAGGTTAACTTTGCCTTCCCACCTCTGAAATTCGGGGGCAGATGGTCAAACCTTGGACATTTGAGACTCAGAGCTGGCTCTGCACTATATGTTGTGGCACATCCCTCTTGCCTCTCCCCAGGTGTCTCAGACATGGCTGTTCTAAAGCTGTTGGACCTCTGGGCTCAGGGTGGCATTCAGACAGTGCTGGAAGGGACAGCCCATGTCCCTTGCTCACATCTTTGTCCTGCACCCTACCCCCGTGCAGGGCTGGGGGTTAGAGGAGAGGAACAGGTGTGTAGGGAGAAATATCTGGGGAGGAAAGGATGGAAGGTGGCTGTGGTGATCCCCCTTTTGCTGTGGCCACCCATCAGAGCATCGTGGGGTGTTGGAAACCAGGAAATTCCTCTGGCTGCCCTGGAGGGCTCGAGCCCCTGCCCAGGGAGCTCAGAGACCTCGGCACAGAGCCCAAACCCCTGTGCCTTTGGTCTTGACCCATGGAAAAACAATTACCAACCTTTATATGAAGAATTACAAGTCAAAAGAGTTTAAATAGAATCATAGTTAGTTTGTCACGGGATGATAAATAGATTTTTTAGAGTTTTTAGAATGGGGATTCAGGGGACAAGATGGGGGAATCTGGACATATCCAGCCTTTCTCCTTCTTCTTCTTGGCCTCCATCTTCTGCTGTGATGTTGGCACTTTTGGATTGCTTTAGAGTAGAAGCTCACTGTCTAACATAGGTGACAGGTATTGGGAAGTAACTGTAAATATTGTACACGTAGTTTTTAGTATAAAAAGATAACACCACCCTGAGGGCATCAGAGTGCCTCTGACTGTCTTGCTGAGCAGACCTCAGCTGGACAGGAGGAAGAATTTTGTAGATAAGAAACAATAAACAACCTTGAGAATGAGACCAGAAGAGTTCTGACTCCTTATTTGACTGCCAGGCTGGGAAAAGAGACTTTCCAACACATCTTGGGGTCACTGTGAGCAGCAGAGATCCCAAGAGTGGGGGTGCCAGTGAGTGATGCTTTGGGGATCCCTGAGTTCTCCCCCTTCCCCCCCAGCCCCTCTGTGGCACTGCATGTATCGAGCAGCCAGGACCTGGCAGGATCCTTGGGAGGGAGGTTGTGTGGAGGAAAATGACCTCTCTAAGTGAAGAGCAGCACTTCATTGCTTTTCAATCCTTCTGCTGACGCCAGTTCACAGCCTGCAGCAGAGTCCAGAATACACCTAAAAATAACCCAACACCTGGGCCCTGTGCTGCTGCAGAGAGCAGGCAGGTTTGCAGGCAGTGCTGGGGCTGGGAGTGCTCTGAGCACAGGGCAGCAGGCAGAGGGGCAGCCCCAGCCCTCTGCTCCTGGCACCGACTGCAGACATGCCAGGATCTCCTGCAGAGCCCCTTCCCTGCTGCTCCAGCCAGCACATTGTCATTCTGCTGAGGAATGACACACAGGGAAGAGGAAGGTCACGTTGTTCCCGGGAGGAGGATGTTTTTCTCAGTTGCTGGGCTTTTTTGGTGTTTTCTGGGTGCATGTTCTGTGTGAGCAGTGTCCCATGAACAGCTGCACACTCAGACTCCATGCTGGCAGGATGGGATATACCTCCATCCCCCAGGGCAGGGGAGTGACTGGGACATGGGCTCTGACTGACACCTCAGACAAGGGACCCCTAAATTTGAGGTCATGATGCTCAATGGTTTCTCTCATGCTCTGCCATGTCATGGCTCAGAGGCAGGAATCTGGTTGGAAACCACCTTTAGTGAAAACATCAGCATTAGCAAGGTGATTGTGAGGCTGAGTGAGAGAAAGGGGGATCAGAGAGACTTCCTTGTACCAAAAAACCTCTTCATGGCAAGCGCAGTGAGCATAATATTCTCCAAAATGTGGAGAAGAGGAGAAGGAGGAAAGAGGAGAAAGGAAGAAATGGAGAAAGGGAGAAGGGGAGAGGAGGGAAAGGAGAGAAAGGGAGAAGTGGAGAAAGAGAGAAGGGGAGAAAGGGAGATCTGTCCAAAGTCAATAGGAATTTTTTTCCACCTCCAGTGGATTACTGTGTACACCAAAACACACAAATGGTGCCCACAAGATTTATACTGAGGAAATCAATTTCTTGGAAGTCAAGATTGAACTTAAACAATGATGTAGCAGGTTGATCAGCTACACAGACACTACTAGACTGAGAGTCTGTTTGAGGCTATATTTTTGCAAATGCTTGTGAAATCAGATTTCTAAGACCTCTGAGATATCGTTTGCTAAAACACCCATGTGAAAGGGAATAAAATATTTTGTTTCAAAAGATCAGAGAATAATGGGGAGAAGAGAAATGCAAACGTTGTCTGATCTGCTACTGCAATTCTGATAAAAAATTCAGTGCTGGGTGATTCAGGAGAAGGTTTAACATACCTGCTCATCAGCTCAGATCTAACACATCTAATTGTGCATTTCTTCCCATGGGAGGTCATTTTTGCCTAACCCTGTCTGATAATTAGATTATGTTGTACAGATTTAGTCATTATCAATTTCAACCTGCATAATGTTTGGCTGGACAGAGCTCTCAATGAGGTTGCAAACTCTTTGATTCCCCCTAAATTATTCATTTCAGTAATATCCTGTGACAATAAACTCCACAGGGTCAGCTCATCCCATACATGGAAGGTTTTCCCATGCTGTCTGCACACATCCATACCTTGCTACCCTCTTTTTCCTTCTGCTCTGTGAAATCCTGCCAGGTTTTTGGAGCTGGATTTCTCCAAAGGGGAGTGTTTTATAGGCTAAGATGATCATCTTCACAATAGTACCCAGGATTAGGGGCTTCTCTTTCAGAGGGACATCCCAAGAGAAGACTGCAGGGAGCTTGTTCTCTGTGTACACTGAGTAGTCAATGTGTTGTTCATCACAGCTAGGAAGCGGGTGAGAAAACAAAAAGAGATGGAGAAGCTCAAACACAAAGAGAATGTGATGTCACTGTGGAATCCAGTGATGGATGTCACTGTGGAATCCAGTGATGGATGTCACTGTGGAATCCAGCTTCAAGGATGGAGCTCATCTGCGCAGGTCCATAGAGAGCCCTGTCAGTCCCACCAGGGGTGGCAAATCAATGTTTAACCTAATTTCAGCCAATGTGCAGCAATGTTTGTAATAACCAGCTGTCAGGGGGGCAGAGGAACAGGAAAACAAGCAGGAGGGAGACACAGGACCAAGCTGATGGTGAAGTCTGGGTTAATTCACCCTCCCTGAGCTGCCTGCACTCCCATGGGCACAGAAATGCATGAGCACATCCCAAGGCAGGGATTCCAGCCCCTGGAGATCCCTGAGTTAGGTGGCACCCAGGCACACCTCAGAGCAAAGATGGGAGCAGCAGATGGTGCGGCCCTGTGGCTCTGGGCAGGAATGGTGCCACAAAGCATGGGAAAGGCTGAGGAGTTGCAGAAAATCCATGAAGGGAATGGCACAATGAGCACCAGCAGCTGCCTCTGACAGGAGCTGTCCCTTCAGCTGTGCTCAGGCTGGCTCCCTCTCCTCCACACCCCTGGCCTGACCCCTCCAAGGAGCACTGTTTGCCTCTCCCTCAGTCACTTTCAAGCCCTGTGCTTTCGGCTCCAATGCTTCATCTGTGCTTGAGTTTTCCCCACCTTCCCTGGCAAGCACCTCTGGATCTCAGCCATTCCACACCATCCTCTCTGCTTTCCAGAGCTCTCTCTGAGCTCCAGCACTCAGATACAGCTGCCATCCCTGCTGCCTCTGGACTTCCAGAGTGAATCCAGCCTCTGCTGCCTTCCACACCCTGGAACAGGCAGTGGCTGCTTTCCCCATCAGCTGCCTCCCTGCTACACACTTTCCTCTTCTCTTCATTTCCTCCTCCCCTCAGGATATTGCTGCTGGGCGAAGTTTCCCATTAAAGCAGCCACTCTTGTAGAAAGGCAGCCTGACATGATTAATGCCATTCAGTGAGGAAGGCAGAAGTGCAGCCAGGGAACAAGGAGAGACAGGCACATTCCCAGCAGCCACTCATTAGCATTTGCCCCAAAGTGGCACCAGGGCACAGGATGGACACAATTTTTCCAGCTCTGTCTTGTGCTGGATGCAAACTTTTTAGGGCCAAGAAGGAAGAGAAGCCTTCTTCTGTCTGTTTCATTTTTCATTTAATCTGTACCCTGTGATGGTGTTTACAGGGGTTCTTGGATTGGGGAAGAGACGAGGATCTGATTCCATGTTTCAGAAGGCTTGATTTATTATTTTATGATATATATTACATTAAAACTATACTAAAAGAATAGAAGAAAGGATTTCTTCAGAAGGCTAGCTAAGAATAGAATAGCAAAGAATGATAACAAAGGCTTGTGGCTCGGACTCTCTGTCCGAGCCAGCTGACTGTGATTGGCCATTAATTAGAAACAACCACATGGACCAATCAGAGATGCACCTGTTGCATTCCACAGCAGCAGATAATCAATGTTTACATTTTGTTCCTGAGGCCTCTCAGCTTCTCAGGAGGAAAAATCCTAAGGAAAGGATTTTCCATAAAGGATGTCGGCAACAGTACCCAAACAGTGCTGCCTTGGACATAGGTACAAAGGAATAAGTGATCCTCACAAGCCTGTCCTGGTGGCACTGTGGAATCCACAACTCAAGCTTCAGATTGGGCTCAGGGGAGGTCAGATTTATTTCTGGTCTTTTTAGGTTTGAGCAGCTTTATGTTTTCTCGCTCTTCACCCAG
Organism: Geospiza fortis; assembly: GCF_000277835.1. Classification (NCBI taxonomy): domain Eukaryota; kingdom Metazoa; phylum Chordata; class Aves; order Passeriformes; family Thraupidae; genus Geospiza; species Geospiza fortis. The sequence goes on along the minus strand of NW_005054358.1, from coordinate 4,429,108 downwards.
TTCCCTCTTCCCCTCAGCCATTTGCAGCAGGTCCTGTGTGAGCAGCTCTGCTGCCAAACCCATTCCCTGAGATTTTCCTCACTAACCTGGAAAGCCCCAAGAGAGGCCATCCCCTTATCCTGGCTCCAAACTGCCATCAGCTGGGAGAAAGGGCTTGGATGGCAGCCCCAGCTAACACTCAGCTGAGTGAAGCCCTCCATGTAGTCAAAGGAGAAGAAAAAAATCTCTCCACATGATAAAAAGCAGGAATTTGGCTTATGTGAGCTGGAGGAGTCTGTTTCCCTCAGCTGACAGCCAGATGAGGTTATGGTGATTGACTTTTGCCCTTTCCAATCTTCCCCCACCACCAGCACACTGTGATCAAGATCCTACATCTTCCCGTAATAGTTTGCTCTAAGCACCCTGAATATTTAAATAAGCAAATCAATGAATAAGTAACTAAAAAAAAGGAAATCTAATTTTTAAATTGGATTTATTTCCTTCAGCTTCCAGACATTTATACTCCTTATGCCTTTTCTAGACTGAAGAACATTTCAGCACCCAGGATCTTCTCCTTGTTCAAGCGCCTGGAAAGAACTCCAGCAGCTTCCAAGTCATCCTTCCTTCCCCAGCTGCTGTTTTTAAGATACTTCACAAAAAATTAATGAAAAATGTATAAAAAGAGCACTTCTGCTCTCTGTGTAAACCCTAAAAAATACTCTTGTTGGGGTTTCTTTGTTTATTTGTTTTTCCAGGTTACTCAGTGTCCATAAGACCTGCAGTTCTCCAGTTTCAGATGTGTAAATGCTCTTAATCTCAAATGAAATTAGCACCATAAAGAGCCAGGGGCCTGGGAATTGCTTCAGCAAAAGTCAATCCATTATGTTCATCCACACTTTTATCAATCAAAACCTCAGTCTCAAAGAATAAAACTAATTCTCTTTGAAAAGATATTTTTCTACAAAATCATGTTGACAACGCTGGCTTCTCTTTCTAGCCTTTGATTCTTTATCAATTAGCATCAGATTATGTGGCCCCATTATTTGATCTGACTGATAGCACGTTACCTATTACACAGCTACAACCTTCTGGCCTTTTTGAAAAATAATGTTATTATATAAAGTTCACACAATTACCTATCATGCTGTGAGGTTTATTAGAAACTGTAGTTAGCAGACCAAGGGGAAGTTCAGCTAATTCCTCAAAAGGGTCTTGGTGCAAGTTTTCCATTCCCCATCTTGAATTTTCCAGTGTAATCTTTGTGTTTGGATGTAGATTTTCCATCCTCCTTTTGTTTTGTAACAGAGCAAGGCTTGGATTCCAGCCAATGTTGTGTTCTTATTTTAAATAAAACTGTGGTGTTTGGGGTTTTGGCAGTCTAATAAACTCCTCTTACAGAATCACCCATTTGCAATCAACATTTTCTCTGCCTACAATTTCTTTTCTAATCAATTTTGCTTGTAGTTTTTCTCAACTTTTGGAAATTATTGCTTTTGAGACAGCAAACGTACTTATTACTAGTCACAATCCTCTGTTTGCCCATATTGAGAGTTTCTAGACTATGCAAACATCTGATAAGTGAAGAATAGGGAAAATTGTCCAGAAAGTTCTTGCAACTCATTAAGGAAAAAGAAAAAAAGAGGGGAAAAAAAGGGAAAACCAAAAAGAAGGAAAGAAGAGATTTCTTATTAAAAGGATTTTCGAGCTGGAAGAGAGGAAAATTTGAAACACTGATTTTGTGCTTTTGGAAGAAAACAAGGAAAATGCCATGGAAGTGCCATGATATCTGTCATGGAAGTGATGGTGCCAGCTCAGTGTCAGGGTTAATTTCACCTCATACCACGATCATTATCATGGATCTTCCACTGGTGCCAGTGCTTTGTGGTCAGCAGTGAGCGAGTTTGGGCTATCACCTGACAAAAGCTGTAGTCACAGAATCACCCTGGCCCAAAGGAACTCAGGATCTCACTCAATTCTTCCTCCTCAGAGTGATGAGAAGTCTGAATTCTGACCTGCTCCTTTACCCAGTCAGGTAAAAATGCAAGAGGAGAGATCCATGGATGGAAGAATGGATGTGATGGGATAATCCCAGAGCAGAGATCCATGGATGGAAGAATGGATGTGGCAGGATAATCCCAGGGCAGAGATCCATGGATGGAAGAATGGATGTGGCAGGATAATCGCAGGGCAGAGATCCATGGATGGAAGAATGGATGTGATGGGATAATCCCAGAGCAGAGATCCATGGATGGAAGAATGGATGTGATGGGATAATCCCAGGGCAGAGATCCATGGATGGAAGAATGGATGTGGCAGGATAATCCCAGGGCAGAGATCCATGGATGGAAGAATGGATGTGGCAGGATAATCCCAGGGCAGAGGGAAGATGTCCTGCCTTGGCAGTGACAGGTCCTGCCTCGGGGCACAGCCCAGGAGGCCTCTCCATCTCCCTGGAAATCTCTTTTCCTCTGACTCAGTAGGCACTGCTTTAGCTACAATCAGCTTCCAGCACAGAGAATAATTCATCTTTATTCCCCATCATGCTTCCTTTTGCAGAAGAGCTACAAGAAGTGTCACACGTGACAGGAGCTGTTGGGAAATCGCATTTTCAGAAGTTACCCTGGCATTTTCATAGAGGTTTTGGAAGACAGGCTTCACACAGGGGGACCTGTGGTGCCTTTCCCACTCCATATGAGCTCTGTTCAGGCTGCACATGAGCAGGGCTGAGGGAGAAACCCTTGCTGCTCTCTGCACCACCCCTGAGCTTTGCTGAAGGTCACTCCTGTGCTTCAGCTGGGCTCAGTTATTATCTGAGGCACTGGGGATGTTCCTACACCAAAATGTTGCCCTAATTTTGCTCCCTTGGTTAAAAGCTGCTCTGTTCTGGCTCCTTCTGTAGGCAACAGAGAGAATCATGGACTTGCTGCTTCCTGTGCGTGGTTCCAGGGGAGACTAATTGTTTTAATTAGACTTTTTAATAATATCTGAAGTGAGGCAGCTTGAATGTTTCTTATTTTTCTTTCTTGATCTAAGTGCATGCCAGAATCCTGGTTTCTGTGTTATCCATTATACTCAGTTCCATTTCCCTCTCTTTCTCCTGGAGTTTCTCCCTACATGCTATGATTCAGACACTGAATTTCAGGCTTGCCAGTTAAAAAACATTTTCTTTCCATTCTGAACTTCTTGCTTTGTCAGAATGAGGACCTAGATCACTGAGGAGCTAATTTTTGATAGTTACGGAAACATTTTCCCAGTCCCTATGAGCTCTTCCCACTAACTTGAGCTGGAGTCCTGGTCTCCACCTTTTCCTTCCTTTTCAGCTCTTCCACTTTTTCCTTCCTCTCAGCACCTCTGAGTTGACATCCAGCCTACTTTGGTAAGGGGCTGAAGTTCCCTGCCTGTGAAGGTTGAAATTCTGTGACCATCCAGCCTGTTCCTCCTTTCTTTTGCAAATTACCTTTGTCTGGATCAGGAAGTGGCCTGACAGATACACGACTCAGACGGGGAGATGAGAAGAAATCGTTATCAGATCTGTGCTCCTGACTTAGATAAATAAGCATTGGGCATGATTCTCCACTCATTAAAGTGTGTCCCTCAGGAGATGGCTGACAGTTCATTAAGTAAGATGATGTATTATTATTTAAACTCAAGACTGATCAGGCTGGGTGGAAACTCAGTCTACTGTATTCATGATTTTGTGCATTGACAAGCAACTTCTGCAAAGCATTCCTCTGAAGTGGCTGAGCCACGTGGACATCCAGATCCTGCTGTAATTTATCTAACAGGGTAAATTGTGTCATTTCAGTGGCAGAGCTCTGTGCTCAGGCCTTGCATTCCAAATATTCATCCCCCCTCCCAAAGAGGTTTGGTACAGGGTTGGTGCAGTGTGTATTCATCAGTCTAAGCTTGATTCAAGTCTCAAGCTCAAGTTATGTGGTTTTCCAGTTCCTCCATCCCAATAATCCCATTTTCCAGGCCCTTTTGTCCCTGCTCTGGTCAGTATGAGCTGTCCCACAGTCTGTCTGCAAAGCAGGACTCAGTAGTTACTGGCAACAGGATGAAGTGCCAAGGCAAACTGTCTGTCCTTATTTATCTTACTTCATTTCACACCTCAAACTCAGCTTTTCAGGTTCCACTCCTCAGAGGTGCTGTACCTGATCCAGGGTCATTCATCTTCAGGACAAGTGTCTATTGATCAGCTATTATCCAATTTACAGTAGCCATGTAATACAACAGGAGCTGTGGGGGCTCAGGAGGGAATTCAGTGTGGGACCAAGGGAAGGAACTTCTGCAAACCCTGCAGTGCAAGCACAGATGCTGTTGCTTTACAGCACAACCCCCAACCTCAAGCACAGTGAGAGCAACAGGATCACTGCCAGAAAAAAAATTAAAATTAAAACAAAAAACCAGTCCCATGCCCTCCTGCAGGGAGGTGTGAATGTTCCTGGCCACGTTTTGACAGAAAAAAAAAAGAAAAAAAAAAGAAAAAAAAAAAAAAAAAAAAAAAGAATCCATGCCCAAGCAACTCTTACATTAATGCCTCCTAAACCCTCTGTAATATGCAAGGCTTACTTTTTTTTTTTTTTTTTTTTTTTTTTTTTTTTTTTTTTTTTTTTATTATTTTTGTCAAGCCTGAACACAAAGAGCAAATATCTCCTTTCAGGAAGAGTGACCTTTACAGTGTACCAGTAAAGGAGAGAAGGAGGCAGAATAGAGCTCCCCTGTGAGAGGGGAGCCACACAAAGCTGCCCTGGCTCTCAAGGCTGGGCTGGGCTGGGCTACAGACAGCAAAGCTCTTGAAAACAGAGCTGCACCCACACCAGTGACAGCACAAGAGCTGCCTGGGTACCTTCAATAGACCTATTATTCCTTGGAAAAGTCCATTTCTTGGAAATCAGAGCCATTTGCAGAAAATAATCAATTTTAATAAATCCTTTCCTGTTGTTTTGTTGTTGTTTTTTAAAGAGAATTGACATAGTTTTAAAGTCCTCTCTTATTTTTTTGCCAGATTGAAACAAGTTCTCTTATAGCATTGCCAATAATTAAAACTAAACTAAAATACCAAAATGGCCAAAAAGAAGAAAATTCCACAGAAATGTTCCTAAAATGGCCAAAAGGGACAAAAGAAAATTCCACAAAAATGTTCCTAAAAGGGCCAAAAGGGACAAAAGAAAATTCCACAGAAATGTCCCTAAAATGGCCAAAAAGGACAAAAGAAAATTCCACAGAAATGTTCCTAAAATGGCCAAAAAGGACAAAAGAAAATTCCACAGACATGTTCCTATTGTTGCCCTAACCAGAATGTAGCTTTGTAAAAACTCAAGTTTCTGTCTGGATATTTTCCTTGGGACATGCAGACCTTTTTTCAAGCAGCTCCATGTCATGCTGTTTCTTGTAGTAATTTTGTAGGACATGAACACTGATATTAAGGGTAAAGTAACTCTATTTTGCACCTTTCCTCTGATTTCCCTCTTTGATGTTCGCCTCCTACTAGAACATTTTCCCTGATGCCATTCTTGGGTTGAAAGCAACCTGATTCACATCTCATGCCAATTACTGTGACATTGTCAGAAGTAAACCAGTTTACAGCACCTGAGCAATATGATTATTTAGCAGTGGTATCAGTCCTCTGCCTCCTCCTTCAAGATTTCTGCCACGGGCTTTGAAGGAAAGCTGATTCCTTTCCTCCCCATCAGAACAGAAGCATAAGCAACTTCATTACCTCATATATCAGTTAAAAATCAGAAAATAAAATAAAAATATCAAATTGTAGCTGGAAATTTGTGGATTTCCTTTATTTTTTTCATGATTCTAAGGAATTGAACCATATTCCTTCTGGACCCCATTCTCCCACCCCACCACATGGGACATTTCTCAGGGACAAAACCACTTTATCAGAGTTTCCCACCCTGGCTGTGCTTCCCTGCATTGCAGCTCCATTTCCTACTCCAGACCCACAGAGGGAACTGAAATAAAGAAATATTTATAAACTGACTCACTTGAGCCCCTCCCCAGAACTGCAGTGACACATCTGCAGGAGGAGCAGGGTGGAAAAAGGGAATAACTGGCTGGAGAAAGGTGGGATATTCTGAATTTTCCTTTGCTGCCGGGGAAATTGTAATGCAGAGCCATCCTTTCCTTGTCTTTCTTCTTGCTTGCTCACCTCTGGGCAAGGACTGAGTTTGTAAAAACACAAATAATTGGCATATGTTAGAAACATAAACAAAAACAAAAATGACAATTAGGGGGAATGAGAGGGTGGATTAGAATTTTCTGCCTAGGTCTGCTCTCATTCCGGATTCAGCAGCAGGCTCAGGGATCTGGCTTCAGTTTTGTTTGTGCATATGTTTGTTCAGCTTTTTTATGTGTTTTGTTTCATTTCACCTAATAAATACAGACACTGATATGAATGATGCGAATCTCCACAAAATTCAGGATATAACTTTGGTCATTTGATCCAGCACCCATCTGAACTTAAACCCAACTAAAAGGATTTTTTCCCTTGTAATAACTATGTTAAAAATGTAAAAAACACCACCCCAAACTCAAATTCATCGTGCTGCTCTTCTACCTTTTTAAAATACAGGGCTGTAAATTCATCTAATTTGAGGCCTAATGTGTGACAAGATTCACACACAGTGATAATATCTTCTATTAAAGCAACGGATATTGTGAGAGAGAACTTCAGCACTCTTCATTTTCTTCGAGACTCTCACCATTCTGTGCAACATCTTTGGCATATACACAAACCCAGGGTCTCTCAACCCCCAGTGGGTCTTACAGGCACAAATCCATTATCACAATATCCCAAACACAGGGAAAAATTGTCAGGGGTAGCAGAGGAGGAGGTTTTTTATTTGTCTTTCTGTTATGGACTTCAAATTGAATCTGTCAGACAATATCCAGATTATCTGCTCAGCATGAAAACAAAGAATGATTTTTTTTTCTTTTTTTGATGAAAGCTGAGGTGTGTACTAATGTCTTGAGGGCTGAGAGTGTTTCAGACATCTATTACCATAAATTAGCCCTAAAATATTGGAAGCTGGCAGCCCTGCCGTTCTCTGATCTCCCTTGCCCAGTCTGCAGAACAAACACAGATGTGGACACTTCGTGCTCCCCCCTGGCCTGTGTGGGTTTGTGCCAGTGGATTTCTTGATGTGATATCTCAAGAGGAGGCTTCACTTGTTTGTTTGCACATTGATCCGTGCCTGAGTGAGAAATAACTCCAACACCACTTTCTTATCAAGTGGAAATATTGAGGCCTGACTTTCTGATAGAAATATTCCAAGTGGGAGCTTTGGCAGTGTGAGGCATGGTGGGCAGTGGGGAAGATGTGTCCAGTGCTGAGCTTGAGCCCTTCAGTGGAAGGCATCCACTTTTCCTTAGGGTTTTCAGCCTCACATTATTCCACTATCTCAGGTGGCTCCAAGCCCTGTCCAGCCTGGCCTTGGACACTTCCAAGGATCCAGGGGCAGCCACAGCTTCTTTGTGGGCCTCCCTGTCACAGTCACATTTTCTGGAAAATCCTTTTGCCCAGGATTTTGTTCCTAGGAAGCTGAGAAGCTTCAGGCGAAAAGGAAAACAATAATTATCTGATTTGCTTCTCCTGTGTTTTGTTGCTTTGGAATGTGTTTGGAGACTGTTTACCCACAGGTGATTGTTTCATTGGATTCTGCTGGGAGTTGTTTTCACTCTTTGGCCAATCAGGGCCAAGCTGTGTCAGGGCTCTGGAGAGAGTCAGGAGTTTTCATTATTATCTTTTAGCATTCAGTAAGTATCCTTTCTGTATTCTTTAGTATAGTTAGTATAGGATTCTTTTATATAATTTAGTATCATAAAATAACAAATGAGCCTTCTGAGAACATGGAGTCAGATTCATCATTCCTGCCTTCATCTGGGAACCCCACAAATAGAATACCTCCACACCCCCACAGTGAAGTGTTTACAATTTAAATCCAAATTGACAAACGTGGCAGCACTTTGCATCCACATTTTACTCACTTTTTCCTTGTGCAAAGGCCTTCTGAGAGGAGAGGGCAGGCATTGTGTGTGCCTAATGATCCTGAGTGTTTGTGTGCCAGCAGGCAGCCTGATAATCCTCCACCTGAGCAATATGATTATTTAGCAGTGGTATCAGTCCTCTGCCTCCTCCTTCAAGATTTCTGCCACAGGCTTTGAAGGAAAGCTGACTCCTTTGCTCCCCATCAGAACTAAAGCATAAGCAACTTCATTAACTCATATATTGGTTAAAAATTAGAAAAATCCCCACTGGGAACCATGCATTAAAGGTGCATTGCCATCCTCTCCACTGCCTGGGCACTCTGGGAGCTCCTCAGTCCCCGTCACCCATCAGGATGGATTATATCTGTGCTCACTAATTTCACAGCCTGTAAATTACAGGCATACCCTGCCTATCTTCATCTCATTAGAGAAGGTTAATTTAAGCAGACAATCAACAAAAATACAGAAAACTGTTTTGGAAAGAGGATTTTGCTGTGTCTCTGACAGACAATGAATTCACAACCCCAACATCTGCCACCACTAGAGAGAAAATGCTGGAGGAAAAAAAAAAAGGAAAAAAAAATAAAGGAACTCATTGCTGCTTCCTCTGATGAATGGTGAATTTCCAATTAGCATTTTAATTACTCAAGCCAGACTTTCAGCTGGTTTGATGATCACAAGATATTCCATAAGCAACAAGTCATCTTGGTTTGTCAACACGTGCTGGGGTAATGCAGAATGCACTTACAGGGGTTGGCCTGTGAGACTCTTTCTCTTCCAGAAAAATCCTACAGCATTAATTATTCTCAAGTATTTATTTATAGTTTTACATAGTTTTTATATAGTCTATATAGTTTTACACTTTTGTATGGCCCAAGAAAACCCTACAAGACTGTTGTACCTGAGGCCTTTGGTATAAATGGTATAGATTTATGTTCTGGCAGATCCTACAGCAAACCCATCAATAAGGACCCCAAACATCTCAACCTGTATCACTTGCCTGAGCAAATCCTTCAGCAAATCCATCCTGTATCATTTCAGACACCTCTGTGTGTCCTTCACCCGAGCTAATCCTACAGCAAACTTGTCCCTGGGGACTGATGGATGGGCTCCTCCCTGCAGAAGGTCTGGTGGTGATAACTCTGCCACCTTTCTGTTTGTGTAACCAAAAAAACCAAAAAGGAGCAGAGTATAAGTTCCTGTTCAGAGTTTTTGTGTCCTCTGCTGAAGGAGAATGAGCAGGGATTTGTTTATCCTTGCACGCGAGGAGTGCAACTTTGCTGTCCCAAACTTTGCCCTCTGTTTCTGCACCACAGCAACACCAGTGGGCTTGGCATGGGACACACCCTGCTACAAGCTGAGTTTTCCAGAAGGTCAAGGATGTCATTGCTAACAAAGATGCTAACACAGGCTGCTCCTGTAATTCCAGGCCCTGGCTTGGACACCTCGTGCTTTGCCTTGGGTGGAAAAGCCAGCAGGGGGAAAGAAGTGCTCAGCTTTGAACCCTCAGCCTGGTGCTGAAGAGCCACAAACCTGGCAATGAGCTGGCATCAGCAAAGATCAGTCAAATCTTGCAGAAACTCAGAAAGGTCTAAGTCTTAGCTTTAAGACTTAAAATGGTTGATCTGGGGGTTTAGATTATTCCAATCTGTTGATTTGAGCAGATCTGAAACGGATCAAGGTGAGGATGGGTCCTTTGGGCCCTTATAGGCCATTGTTCTTCATTTTTATTGTCTGTCCACTTCAGTCATTTTTTCTCCCATTTTGGTTTGCTGATGTTGGGGTTGTGAAGACTTCCTTTTCCTTCTATTTGTATGTGATTTCTCATCCTCTCTGGATGTCCATCATAGAGCAGCCTTCTTTGGTGTAAAGCTACCAGCACATCATGGCTGTATATCCATCATCTCTGAAAATACCCCCTTCTCTCCCTAGCAGTAATCAGGACCAAATCTGTTTACTTGAGAAAAAAATTACACATGGGGGGCAATCATTTATTCAGAGCAGAGAAAACCAAAACAACCAAGCCAGCAGTGCCCATTTCATTAAGTGGACAAATGAGAGGTTTTTAAGTTCTTGGCAGTCTGATGGATAAAGGTACCTTGTCAGAAGGTCCCTCTAGATTGAGTTGCAAATAAAAGAGAGGGAAAGCTTGGGAGGAAAAGCAGATTTTTGGTGACAAAGCGAGCAGGTCTGACTCACAGCTCTGGTTTCTGTGGTGCAGCTGTCCAAGGTGCTGCCAAGTGTGTGCCCAGACACCAACACTGGATGGACACTGGGCCTCTTTTTCTTTTCCTTTTCAATGTGGTCTTGTCAGGTCAATCCTTCACTGCAGCTTTTCTTCTTCCTTCCCACATCCTACTCCTGCATCCCATCCTTTCATCCTCAGTGAGGCTGACCAGACTCATTCCCTTCTTGCAGTATATTTTATTTATGCATTTATGTTATTTTCCCCTCAAAGGTCCAAAGGTGGACATGACTCTGTCACTTGGAGAAGCTCCTCAAGCACCAGGAGCAGAGCCATGTAAATCCCACAGGGGAACACATCCTGCCCAGTGAAAGGAGAAAAAAAGAAAATAGAAATTTCTCTATACTTCCCCTTTCCCTTTTCTGCCCCTGAGTCTCACATCATCTACATCCTGTTTTTCCCTTTCCTCCTTGCAATTCCAGCCCTTGCCTCATCCCTCTCCAGCTCACAACAGTCTGGTAGAGTTTCACCAATGCAGGCAAGTGGAACACTTCCCTTCCAATCCCTGAACGAGGCCAGGGCACAGAGGAGTTTATTATATCATAAATTAGGACATGAAAAGCTAATACATTTTATACATTTGTCAGAGAGGGAGAGAGAGAGGAGGAAAAACCTTTGCTGCCAGGTTCCTCATAGCAAATCTGTCACGCTGGAGAGAGGCTGCTGGAAGGGAAGTATTTACAGACAGACAGAGAGAGCCCTGGTGCAGAATAGCAAAACTCCTGCTGGATGCTCCAGGGCTGGGGCAGGAACCAGGATGTGTCGCAGACATTCTCTTTGTGAAAAATCCTTTCCTTAGGATTTTTCCTTCTGAGAATCTATGGCCTCAGAACCAGACATAAACAATAGGTTATCTGCTGCTGTGGAATGCAACAGGTCCGTCCGGATTGGCCCAGCTTGGATGTTTGTGGTTGATGGCCAATCCGGGACGGAACTCTCTCAGAGAGAGTCAGAGAGAGCTGCCTTGTTATCATTCTTTATTTTTCTATTCTTAGGGTAGCTAGCTTCTGAAGAAACCTTTCCTTCTTTTTCTTTGTAGTATAGTTATAGTATATGTATATATCTTAAAATAATAAATCAAGACTTCTGATCATGGAGTCAAGGATCTCGTCTCTTCCTTCACCCAAAAACCCTTGTGACCACCGTCACACAGGATGGAGTTCTCAAACCAAACCACCACAAGCACCTCTGCTCTTGTTGTGTGGAGATAAAATTATGTCCCCATGGGGATGCTGTCTGTGGGTGCTGGGAGCTTTGGGTGGCTGAGGAATCAGGGGGTGCTGCTGGTCTTTGTGTTGTGGATCTGAATTTACCTGGTGCTGCTTTACAGAAAAAAAGGGGAGAAAGGATATGCAGAGATGGGCAACGGAGCTGGGGAAGGGTCTGGAGCCCCAGGAGAGGCTGAGGGAGCTGGGAAGGGGCTCAGCCTGGAGCAAAGGAGGCTCAGGGGGGCCCTTGTGGCTCTGCACAGCTCCTGCCAGGAGGGGACAGCGGAGGGGGTCGGGCTGTGCTCCAGGGAACGAGGACAGGAGAAGAGGGAACGGCCTCAGGCTGGGCCAGGGGAGGCTCAGGTTGGACATGAGGAAGCATTTCCTCCATTTCTTCCCTGAAAGGATTTTCAGGCATTGGAACAGGCTGTTCAGGGAGGGAATCACCATCCCTGGAAGAGTTTCAAAGGCATGTGGAGGTGGCACTTTGGGATGTGGTGATATTAACGGTTGGACTCAGTGATCTTACAGGTCTTTTCCAATCTTAATGGTTTTCTGATTCTCAGTCAGATCCAAGCAGATTAATACAGAGGAATTTTCTGGGAAATCTGTTCTACCTGCCAGGCATGCATCCCCATGGCTTTCTTGCTCTGTGTTCATTCCTAGGTGGATTGTCCCATTTTAATTGAGCTTTGGCCCAGTCCCACAGCACCCCCAGTCCCTGTGAAGTTCCATTTCTGCTGCCTGGCAGACCCAGTGACAATGGGCTTTATATCTCTCCTTCCACAACCCAAAACTCAAGGCAGGAAGGCGTTTCCCAGACATCATCTCCCTTGAAACTGTCAGCAAGTCAGACTTAATTAAGACAAAGAACAGCAAAAAGCAATAATAATTAAAACTTAGAGTTGCCTGCACAGATGAGGAAGTAGAAGGAGCTCATGCTGGCGTGAGCATGGTGTCTGAGGCTGGCATTCCCCACAGCCAGGTCCTTCATCCACAAGGATTCACAGCATCACAGAATCACTGGGTTGGAAGAGACCTTCAAGACCATTGAGTCCAACCCAGCCCCAACACCTCAACTGAACCCTGGCACCCAGTGCCACATCCAGGCTTTGTTAAACACACCCAGGGATGGTGACTCCACCACCTCCCCGGGCAGCCATTCCAGAACTTTATCACTCTTTCTGTGAAAAACTTTTTCCTAATATCCAACCTGAATTTCCCTTGGTGCAGCTGGAGGCTGTGTGCTCTGGTTCTGTCAGTGCTGCCTGGAGAAAGAGCCCAGCCCCAGCTGAGAACAGGCACCTTTCAGGAGCTGTAGACAGTGATAAGGATGAAGCACAAGAGAGGGCAGTGTTGGTGCTGCAAGAGTTTAGCTGAAATTACCCCCAAAAGATGTTTCTCCAGGCTGAGCTCTCCCGCAGGCAGCTGCTGAACTGGTGAGGGAAAGGCAGTAGTTGTTGCTTTGGTTATTTCAGGCTTGACCACCCCCCAGGCTTCAGGACACAGCTGGAGGCACAGCTGGAGGCAGACCTGTGGGATTGCTGCTTTTGGGAGCATTAATCTCTGTGGGGTTAAAGGTGCTGGGACACAGCATTGGTAGAAGGAATGGTGGAGGAACAGCCAAGGAAACCCATCTAATCTGCCGTGGCGTCCTGACATCAGCTGATAGCAGCACAGCAGAAGGGAAAGTGTAGAGCAGTTCTTCCTCTGAATGCTCTTCCAAGCCCTGTGAAACTACCTGGCAGTGAGCTGAGCTGTTGTCCCTGTGGTCCTTCCTGGGTCCTGTTTCCTTGGCTCCTGCCATGGCTGTGGGTGTCACTGCATCACAATTCTCACATCCATGCTGCTGCCACCCAGTTCTCTTTGCCCAAAGCAGTTTCTTTTACACTGAAGGATTTTGTTCTCTCCACCCTTCAAACTCCCTCCTTTGCTCCTCTTCCCCAGCCCCTTTTCTCCATGTGGGAGAATGACCACTGATAGTCCTGAAATACAGGACAGACACCAAAACACAGAGCTCAGAAGAGCAGGTGGAGCCAGGCTCCACCATGGCTCAGATCCATCTCTCTCCAGAGCTTTTCTGGTCCCCAGTGTTGTATCCCATCTTCCTGGCCAGGGTAGCTTTTCAGGCACTCACAGAAGCTGTCAGACAAAACACTCCATATTAATCCCACTCTCTTCCTCTCTCTTTTTAGAAACTTTTAATTAGTCCCCAACTCAGCAGCATTATTAGTATTTGTTATTAAGTATTAAAACTGCTCACCCCCAGCTCCTTCTCCCTCTGCTTCCCTCTTCCAGCCCTTTGTTTTAATTGTTATATTTTTTCATCAGTGATCAGCCAAGCTTCCCTAATGATCTAGGCTCATTTAAAGGGTTTATAACTCCGGCACAAAACTCCAATAAAAAAGCGGCAGCCTTGCTGGGAACCTCCTGGGGCTACTCAGCAGCCAGGAACACAAACTCATTTAACACTTGCCTGTTCCCCCCTTTTCTTAGTCACCATCACCCATTCTGTCAAAATATCTTCCTCTGCACGCACAGAAACCCTTCATTTTTCCTTTTCCACATATTTCCCTCTCATTTCTTTGTCCCTACAGATCGAGACAGGAGAACTGGAAAAATCCTTGATTAGGCATGTGGTGAAGTTAACAGCAAATAGACCAAACCACTGTTCATCCCAGCCTTTCCCTGCATCCCTGTCCCCTCTCAAGCGGAGAAAACACAAAGAGTTGTAGTGAGGCTGAGGAAAGAAATGATCTGGCTGTATTTCTCCTGAAGTATATTTAGCAGTTGCAAGTTACCTCTCTAGAGAGCTTAAAAGCCTCTTTTACAAATCTGCAAGTTGGCACTGCCTTTCCCTCCTTGCTCTTCTCCCTTTGCAAAGAGGTGTAGATTTACACACCGTAGACAAAGGGCTGCTTGGCAAACTCTCAGAGTCTTGGCCCAGCTTCCCATGGAGTACAGATGTTGCTTCCAAACCTGTCTTTGGCCTTGTGCACAGCCAGCAGGATATTCGTGGGGATCCAGGCAGGAGGAGGAGTGCAAGCTGTTCTCCAGGAACAGAGACCATGACCTAGACTTAGGTAGGCTCTAATGTGACCTACTGGGCTTCTTGCCCATGGCCTTGGGCACTGGGCCACCAGCCAGGGTGAGGGGCAAGCCAGAGAACACAGTGACCTCTTTGTACCAAGCTTTTTGAGGGAAACCTCACAAATTCCACCTCTCTATTTACACACAAAACACTTCTGAAATGAGGACGAAAGAAGGGAGTGTGAGTGGTAAAAAGGAAATGAGTAGAGCAAGGCACGGGGTGGATTTATGTCACCTGCCTTTAGCCATCTTCCATCTGAGCTGTCACTGTGCCTCTCCCTGGAAATGCCACAGGGAAAATAAACACTTTTAACACCCTGCCCTTGTAAACCGGTGGAATATTGATCTTTTCATATTGAAAAGACCCCCAGTTCTTCTAGCTGACATCCTTCCCAAAGCCATCCATTTCAAAATTATGGAGCAAACGATGCCATTAAATGGTCTTGCTTTGAAGTCCCAGGACAACATCACACCTGCAATGACCATGGGAGCCACAATTGCATTGATACACTTTACAAGCAGCCTTTTGTTCTCACTTGAAAGGAGCTCAGCTGAAAGGCCCAGCAATGTGTTCAGTCATCTTCAAAAAGCCAGAATCATTTGGTGGGAATAAACAGTGGGAGCTCCTCAGTCAGTCATTTGAAAAGGACAGCTTCCCATGGAACTTCAGCACTATCCTCCCTTGCCTAGCTGCTGGGCTCCTCTGAGAGATGATTTCTGGAGCTGGTTGAGCTGCTTTGACACATATTTATCATCAGCAGTTTGAGTTTTGGGGCGAGAGAGAAATAGCAAAAGAAACAAATCAACCCATTGAAATATTACATGAAAAATAGAAAAAAATAATCATGAGGTTTTGGGGTATTCAATAGTATTGGGTTTTCAACTTGGGCTGAAAGGGCAGCACACTAAGTGGGGTCTGTGGAGGATGCCTGCAATTAGAGACCTGCTTGGTGATACAGAGCTGTCTTCTCCTTGTTTCCAGCTGCTACATTTAATTAAAAGAAAGCTAAACAATCCATTACATTAAATTACTTTCTGCACATTACTTTTCCACATAGACAACTGAAATGGTGGCCACAGGGATGCTATCTGACCGCAGGCTGGAAAGGAGATAAACCATTCTCAAAATTATTCTATCCTTGCTTGAAATATCACCCCAATGACCTGGTCAGGAGCCATTCCTGACTGTGAAACTGGTGGGGATTCACCAGGAATGTGAGAGGCATTAATGGACTCTAATCCCAGCCTCATCTTGCTTATTCCTGCATGATGTCACAAGATGATAAGGATGCCAAATCACTCTAATATTGTGGCAAACAAAAGGGCTTCTTTCATGTTTCCTCTCTGTACTCTCTGTCATCTTCACCACGGAATCTGCAGTAAATAAAATCATACCGCGAATTAATCTCTACCTCAGCTGCTTCTTCAGAGTTTCTAATCAGTACCAAACAGTCCATATACCTTGTTTCACATTCTAACTTAAACAGTCCTTTGATATTAGAAGTCAAGTATGCCAGGGATATCTTGAAATATCTCGTGGAAATTGAATTTGTAGGAAAACTCCTTGCCCCTGTGGGCTTTTTGTTTTCCTTTCCATTCTTGTCAAATAAGGACAAAAAAGGTTTGGAACCTTCCTCAGTAACCCATTAGGCCACAGAGCAGATTTTGATTTTGTCTCCTGGAGAGGAACTCCCTAGAGCACAGCCCGAGTCCAGACTGCAGCAGGGAAGGGGATGCTGGTTAAAGCCCTGCTCACATCCCCTGTGTGCTGCCACCAAACCCCTGCCTCACCATTCTGCCATTTTTAAAACATTCTGGTCTTAAAGCAGCTCCCAAAGCATGACCAGCTTCAGGCAAAAGCAACCTGGACTAGCTTCAGGAGGAGAGCTGAACAAAAACAACATCCTGGCTCGCCTCTGTGCCACTGTTACAGCTCTGCCCTTATTTTCTGCGCTCCACGCCACATTCCCTCTGAGATAATTGTTGCCAAGTGGCCATTTGGAACATAGTTGAGTGCAGATTGTTAAAGGAGAGATAGGCTTCTGCTTCTGTCTTGCTGACTATTTTTTGCTTTATTCCCCATCTCAGACAAAAACATTCTGAGGGTATCTGTTTACTGTTTGTGCATAATGCATTATGGTAGGCAATGGTTCCTTCCTCCCTCATTTTACAGCATTTGCACCTCATCCTGGGGTGACCTCCCAGCAGCAGCACAGACCTTTATGACAGAGCTCCAGCTCTATCCCTCTCTCCTGAGCCAGCCTTCCAGAAGGGGAATGCCTTGGGTTTGGGTTTGGGAACACAGTGGGAAATGTTTCACTGGCTGGACCCAGAGTGACAGCCTCACTCTGCCTCACGTTTGCCCTATTTGAAGCCTCTAAACTGCTGGACTGGGTTTGCGCTTACAAACATCCTCTTGACCCCAGCAGCATGAGCTGAGTCCTTCAGCAGCCTCATCCAGACAAGCACCTTACTCAAACACCTTGGGAATTATCCCATCCTCTCTCTGAATCTGAGGTCATGGGGAATACGAGACAGGAATCTCAGATTCTGGTGATGGCCAGGAGAGAGGAGTTTTATGAAAGAAGGAGGAAGGAAGTTCAGGCTGTGTCCACTTAATCATGGTCATAGTAAATACCAAGATTTTGGTTTTAAAAGAAAAAACCACTGCCAATTAATCACCCCCTAGGAAGCATCCTGCTTCCCTCCACTGTGTCTTCTTATAAGGAAGTTTTTCCTGCAGCTTTATGGAATGTAGAAAATCACATCTCACACTGGGGGCTTCTCCAGAAAAGACCCAGAAGCCAACCCAAAAGGCAGTAGGTCAAACACATTAGCAACTAATTTGTATTTTATGCATTATATTTTCTCTCTGACTGTTTTTAATTCTCCCCTAGCAGCATAGGCTATTCACCCTCAAAGCTTTCAGCCTCTTCTGAAATGTCAGTGGTCATCTCACAGGCTGTATTTGTATCTGTAGGTCCCCATCAGCAGTGGGCAAAGATGGAGTGAAAAGAATGATGTTTTTCAAGCCCTGCAGTCAGGTCCTCAATGTTCCCAGCATCTGACTCTTGCCTGCAGAGGTGTGAATCAAATTCTGCTTTCCCATGTGGTCACACCAGATGGTTGGCTCAAAACCCATCATTTCTTTACAGCAAAACTCACTAGACACAGACAGTAACCATAAGATATGTTGGAAACTTGACTCTCGTATAATTTAGACTGCTGACACCCATGCAAAGGATCCTTCACCCTACTCCTTTTGTCAGCTCTTCAAGAATGGTTTCTGTGCTGAAAACGTCCTGAAACATTTCGAGGCAGTGACAAAAATACATTCTTACAGTCAGCCTGCATCCTCTCATTCTGAGAGATCTCGTTGTTGCTCCTGAACTTTGATTGTCAAGTTCCATTCAAGGATCATTTCAGATGCCCCAAAAGGCAGCACTGCTCCCAAGGAATCCTTGGAAGCAGCTGTGCAGGACAGCAGGCCGCATTCCAATATTATTTCAATGTCTGTGGCCCATTGCAGTGGGTTCTGGAATTTGCTGGGGGTGGACACTCCAACAACATCACACTGTGCCTTCTACAAAAGAATTGGGAATGCTGAGTAAGTCCCTGCCCTGGTGAAATTGTGAAGGGAGCACTGGAGAGAACATTATTCACTAAAGCAAATAAAAATCTCGCAAGGAGACTGTGTTGAAAACAATCATATGCTTGGGAAATCTGGCTCTGTGTGTTTAGTGACCACAAGAGGTCAGGGCATCAGTTTTCCATTGCATCTTAAAAGCAACATCTCAAAGAGCCTGGAGCTAGGATACTATTTTAGCTGAGACTGTTCAGTTCAGAAATTTCATCTTTAAACATTCCTTAACAGGGGTTACCACAGGAGCAAGAGCCCTTCTTTTCTTTGCACTGGAGTCTATCTGGATAATAGTCGGGTTTGTCTTTCTTTATGTTCCAGGTCTTGCTCCACAGTTTGAGGGTTTACAGAAATATTGTATTTTACACTAAAAGCCACAGTCAACACCTCCATTTCCTTGGCACAACCAGACTTCCTTCATTAGGAATAAACCATGCTGGTGACAAAGCTGTCCCAGGTGTGACCTCAGGTGTGCAGAGTTTCCTCCTGCAGAAGCTTTTAAGCATCAAAAGCCTTCTTTTTCTCCCTTCCAAATCCACTTCTCCAGCATGAGTAAAGGTCAGTCTGTGAGACAGCAAATGCATTACATATTTCAACTCCAAATTAAGACTATTTCTGCAAACACAGTTCTCCATCTATGAGAGGTCTATGTCAGGGAGACAGAGGAAAAAGGAGATGTATAAAATAGTAACATATTCTTTACATATAGATATATATATATATGTGTGTGTGTGTATGTGTGTGTATATATATAAATAAAACTATAGGAGCTGTGTACACACTTGCCCTCTGAGAACCACTTTCTATGGCTCCTCTTTTTACTAATGTAGATTTTCTAGAGAGTGTCCTGTCCAGGCACTAACTGGGCTTGACCCAGTTTGGTGTATAAAAACAGACATGATTGCTGCCTGGGATATTAGATGATGAATTTTTCATTTTCAGCCTTGTTTCGCTGCAAAGTCCAGCCTCAGTCCCCCCTCTGTCTGCAGCACGTTCCCTTTAGCAGGTCCTGCTTTGTGAAATTGCATTTCTTTGTTTACTCTGCATGACGCCAAGAAATGCCTTTCTTTCCCTTCTTTTTTTTTTTTTTCTTTTCTTTATTTTTGAAGTGAAAGTTATTAAGCTACTTCTGGCATAATACCTCTAAATGCCGAGTTCGTGAGAGGGAATTTTAACTTGGTTAATCTGACACAAATGAAAAACTATTCAAGGCTTGAGATGACTGGAAAGTTTAGTGTCATGGCTTTTTCAGGAGAAAAAGAGGGTTCTCAGCAAAATTTCATTTGAACACTTGACGTTATTTATTTCCTTTAAAGTGTTGGGCATGGTTTAAAGACACAGGAAAAACTGAACGAATGGTTCTGCTTGCTGCTGGGGGGCACATGGGGCAGAGAGAAGGGCAGAGGGGATGGAGAATGTTCTCCTTATTGATGTGGGACAGTTGGTAACTGCTCCCACTGCGAGCTGGATCCTGCAAGCTTGCTCAGGGCTGGAATGGAAATGTCACTCTCTTAAAAGTTAAATTTCAGCTGCCATCATTTCTGTGACTATTATCAGCAGAGGAAAATGGGAAGGAGAGGCTCACTGTGATACAGAGACCTCATAAGTCTGAGATAATTCCTTTCCTTGTTCAAAGCCATTACATCTGAATTAAAGATGTCTTGGGATGCTCCTCATCCAAAAGTTTTTTTTTCCCATTTTTTATTTGCATGTCTGGGATCAAAAAGAAACAGAATCTGCCAGAGTTAAGCTATGCCAGTGCTCAGAGGGGAGGTCCCAGGACAGTGGATAAACTTCCATGTCTGGGGGGACAACTCTGGAGATTTGAGGACCATTTTCAGAGCTATGCTGTGAACTGGTGGAGTCCCAGCATCTTTTCCTCCTGGAAGGAGGGAGTGGGGTGTGTGTTTGAGTGCTGCCTTCGCTCCTGAGCACTAGCTGGGATAAATGGGCTGAAGCTTCCCTCTACTTTTTGCTCCAATAACCATGTATCAGGTTTTCCACAGCTGAGCTGAAACCATGATTCATAATCAGTTTCGTTTGCGAAATGTTCTTCTAATTGATCAGACGGAGACCAATTTCAGTGTGGGAAACTGAACCCTGAGAAAATTAATTACCCGCCAGGCTAAACCCATTTCCTTTGGCCCAAGTACAGCTTATTGTATGGTACTGAGAGATGACTGGCTGTCGAGAGAAAGGCAATGCTATAATTCTTTCTAGGACACGCTACATTGGAAGCAGATAAAGTGCTGCTGGCTGAGGGCACTGCCTATGCAGAGTGGGGAGGTGGCACAGGAAGAGGGGAAAAGGGATGGTAAATACATGGCAAAAGGCTCAAAGGGAATGGAAATAAGAGAAAGGAGAAAATACACCAATTTTAAAATCCCAGATTCTCCCGGGGATTAGTCACTACAGAGTTTGCCTTTGGGGACAAGGGGTTTTAACATTTCCTGTGCCTGCTTGGTGCTCATTTTACACCTGTGAGATATGGAGGGATGTCACAGACCCTGGGCAAAAGACACAGGCAGAGAGAGATTTTTTCCTTTTTTTTTTTTTTTTTTTTTTTTTTTTTTTTTTTTTTTTTTTTTTTCTGTGATGCTCCAATAATGAGGGTAGTGAACTTAGCAAGGCTCCACAGCCTCGGGGCAGGAAGGCTTGGAATAAATGCTGTAACTGAGCAGAAAGCATCAGGGAGTAAAAGCAGGCTCTCTTTCCTCCTTTAGGCTGAGGAGATGTGGAAGATCCAGGGGCTCACAGGTGGCTGCACAGGAATGTGAATGAGGGTGTTGCATCCCTGCTCCCAGCATGGGAATTGCTGCTCTTGCAGCTGACTGCCATCCCCTTCTCTTCCAAGGGCTCCTGGCATCAGGATTCCAAACTCAAAGCCCTCCAAGACAGGAGGCGTTACAGATTTTTTTAATTAAAGCCAATTGGGTAATGAAAGTAGCAGGAGTATGTTCCCACTCCATGAATGGATAAATGAAAGCTCCCAGCAAAGACTGCAGACATGGAGTCTGGATGGGGAACAGATTTTAGATGGAAATTCTAACGGCTGCCATCTTTAAGATAATGACATCCTGCCCACACAATTGTGCCATCTTCCAGGGTAGAAGAATAACCTCAGAGGGAACATGGATCTCCTTCTTTTTAGACTGGGGCTTTTCCAGTGAAAAACATGAGTGTTAGAGGATACTCAGGCTGCAATCCCCTGACAGTAAGAGCCAGCTACTCTCCAGCTGCTCCAGGTTAATAGAAATACTTCCTTGGCTAGACCCCAGCACAAAACAAAATAGGATTTACAGCCAGAGTAAAGCTAATCAAAGAAAAAGGACAAAGGTTTATCAGCAGCCAGAACTTTTCAGAAGCAAAGAACTTAGTGATGTCTGGGTCAACAATGTTCTTGTGCTTCAGAGAGCCCTCGATGCAGATTGCTTGGGGGATACCCTGCCTTGATGGAAAGTTTTAACCCTTTGACTTTTGAAAGGACACGGTCTAGGTGTATTTATTGGAAAACCTCGAATTCAAACAAAATAATCTCTGTGTTGCTGCCAGCCTTTTATCAGCGCCTGTGTGAAGGTGCTCAGGAGCTCTGAGTAAATGCGATGTACTTAAGAAACAAAGGGTGAGTGGATGACCTCTTCAAATGCAGATGTCAGGCGTCTTTAAAGCCCTGGGGTTCAAGGATCACAAAGCTGGGTTAAGGCTCCTACTCTGTTTTCCTTCTCTATCCACCTTTTTCTTGCTCCAAGAGAGAGGGTGGAATAATTGAGTCAGGCTCAGTGAGATTCTCAGGGGAAAATACAATTCTACAGTAATTCCTTATGGTACATTGTGGAATTTATTTTTAATACAGGATGTTCCTTCTTACATACCCTGCATCAGAGACCTCTGTTCCCAAAATCTGGAGTGCTCCAGGGCTCCATCTCCCTAACAGGTCATCTGGGAGGAGGAAGTACCCTTCTATGGAAGAGGGAGAGGAACGTGGGAGCAGGGAAGAGGTGCAGGAATCAACATGTAACACAGAAAATTGAAAGAAGTGCCCACTGAATTAATGATATTGAGATAATTGCTATTCTATTTAGGACCTCTTATTTTGGCAGTGGCACAGCCGAGGTGTAATACAGCTGGAAAATCAAAATGGATGGAAGTTAATCCATTGAGGTTTATGGCTACTGTTAGTTTCCGATGGATCCTGATAGTCTGCTAAGCAGACACCTCACTGCCTGCCTCTTACACCAGAGTT